>NC_083433.1:4242471-4542471 GCF_020745735.1 Hemiscyllium ocellatum | reverse complement strand
CCCACAATGGAGCTGACAAAATGATGGTCCCCCTGATAGAGCTGATGGAATGATGGTCCTGACGGTGGAGCTAATAAAATGGTCTAATTGATATATAGACTCGGCTAATTTTAACCAAGCTTCATTAAGTGACAACAGAAAGCACAGCTTTTGTTTCAATGACATCAAATGAAATGAGACTCTGAAAGTTTTAATTTTAGTTTCCGATGGGTTATATTTTTATTCTGCCTTCATCGATATATAAATGCAATGATGTCATTGTGACATGCAGTGACTGGGTTGGCATTCAACTGCTCTGAGATGCCAGAAACACTTTACTATTCCAATCGTAACAAGGTGACAATCCCGTTTTAATAAATCAAGAGTGAAATTTCATAACTCGGATCCAATCCTCCCCCACACCAGTTTGTTCATGTGTTCTATTTTTGAGTGCCATCTCTGTGGGTGTCCTGGTGCAGTAACCTTTAGCAGGTTCGGTTAAATTGTGGCTTTGTTCACCGACATTGCATAAAGTCTTCTCTTCACATTCTGTCCCCCTGTCATCTAACTAGCACTCCCCACACCCATCATCACCCTTTCCACTAGTACATTGATCTATTATGACACACAGTACAGTATTGTTCATGTGTAACACCACAGCCAGAATTCCAAATCAAGAATTTGAATTGTCAGGCATCAGATTTACAGCAGATAAAACCTGGCATAGGGTACCCAGGCCATTCACTTGTATAGTTTGTACTAGCTAACCATGATGTTCATTATCTCAGTTGGGTATTGTCTGACATAGTTTGTTATGTAACTCAGTTGGAATTTTCAAATTACCTCCAAACCTCCAACCCCTAAACCACCAACCCCAACTGTCTAATCCTCCAAACCTCCAACCTCCAATCCTCCAACTCCCCAAAACCCAATCCTCCAACCCCCCAAAACTCAACCCTCCAACCATCCAATGCTTATACATACAACCCTCTAACCCTAAACCTCCAAACTCTAACCCTCCAACCTCAAACCCCTAAACCACCAACCCCAACTGTCCAACCCTCCAACCTCGAATCCTCCAATCCTCCAATCCTCTAACCCTAAACCTCCAAACCCCAACCCTTTAACTCTCCAACCCTCAAAATCCTAACCCTCCAACTTCCAATCCTCCAACCCTCCAAAACCCAACCATCCAATTCTTCAACATCCAACTCTCCAACCTCGACTTCTGCAGCCCTCCAAACCCTAAACCTCCAAACTCCAACCCTCCAACACTACAAACTCTAACCCTCTAATCCTTCAACATCCAACCTCCAAAACCTGAAACTCCGACCCTAGAAATTCTCCAACACTCTGGATTTTGTCTATCTTCACTGCAATCTTTCTGGTGTCTGGCCATTTCCTTTCTAAGTACTCTTACACATCCACCCACTCTTTTTAATGCTTCTCATCTTAAAATCTGCTGCACCAAGTTGAATTCTCATTCCTCTGCAGTTATCAATAACCATGCACCTCCTTCATTTCCTCTGATGATATTGTCCAAGGAACTACAATGGAGCATCTGGGAGATTGGAAATGTTGTGGATAGCACCTTTAGTGAGCTGGTCACATTGTCAGGAAGGGCTACACTGACAGAGAAGAGTTAGGAAGATCACCAGGAAGATGGCCTAATGGTATTGTCACTAGACTAATATTCTGAGTTGTCCTAATGTTCATCAGTTCTGAGGAAAGGTCACTGGACCTGAAAAGTTAACTCTGATTTCTCTCCACAGTTGCTGCCAGATCCACTGAGCTTTTCTAGCATTTTCAGTTTTTGTTTCACACATCACCCCATCTCTGGGCTGAGAGCACTAATTATGTCCCACAGCCTTGTGAAGGATAGAGATGCTTTACTCCGCCTGTGGATGAGGAGGTATTTCCTGATGTGGCTTGGAATCATAGGATCCATACAGTGTGAAAGCAGGCCATTCAGTCCATTGGGTCCACACTAACCCTCTGAAGAGCATCCCACCCCCTACCCTATCCCTGTAACCCTGCATTTCCCATATCTAATTCACCGTGGGGCAGCATGGTAGCTCAGCAGTAGCTCTGCTTGCCTCACAGCGCCAGGGACCCAGGTTCAAACTCAGGCGACTGTCTGTGTGGAGTTTGCACATCCTCCCCATGTCTGCATGGGTTTCCTCCGGGTGCTCCGGTTTCCTCCCACATTCCAAAGATGTGCCGATCAGGTGAATTGGCCATGCTAAATTGCCCCTGGTGTTAGATGCATTAGTCAGAGGGAAATGGTTCTGGGTGGGTTACTCTTTGGAGGGTCGGTGTAGACTTGTTAGGCCAAAGGGCCTGTTTCCATGCTGTAGGGAATCTAATCTAATCCAAACCTAGTCTGCACATCTTTGGACTGAGGGAGGAAACCCATGCAAACACAGAGAGAATGTGCAAACTCCACATAGATTGTCGCCCGAGGCTGGAATCGAACCTGGGACCCTGGCGCTGTGAGGCAGCACTGAGCCACTGGTTTAAGACTATTTCCCAGAAGGCGTGTTTTCTTCATTTCAATCCTCTCAAGCCCCTCAATTGTTCTAACCGCTTTGATCAGATCACCTGTCAGTCTTTTGTGTTTGAATTTATTCCCAGTCTCATTCTCAACTCTACCTTTCTGAGGTCAGTCCGTCATTCCTGAGGTGTTGTGCCCAGCACTGAATCCTCCAGATGGAGTCTCGTTTCAAATTCATTGACGGGTTGTTAGTGTCACTGCCAAGTGTGCCTCACAGCATTTTGCCCATCCCTAATTGCCCTTTGCAGAGGTCCCTTCTTGAACCGCAGTGCTCTAACTGCAGCATTGGGTGCGGACCCAGTGCTGTTAAGGACAGAGTTCCTCAATAAGTCTCTGTTCAACTGGAGCACCACTCAGCTGTTACTCTCCTGAGAGAAAAGTCAGCACTCGTTAGCTGCTCAGATTGCTTTTTGTACCTGAGCACTCATTTATCTGAACCTGTTATTTGCCTGAGAGCAGGTCATAGTGTGGAAGAGCTAGAATTTCACTCGATGTGAAGTTCAGAGCCTTACAATGCTTGCTCCTGCCCTGGGCACTGGACTGAACTATTACGTCCATTGATACAATTGAATGCTGCGATTTTAGTTTACTGCTGGCATGAGCACTCATTGTCTGCCATTACACCATAAATCCATAAGAACTATGAGCAGGAGGAGGCCATTCAGCCCCTCCAGCCTGTTCTGCTGTATAATATGAGCATGGCTCATCCATCATTCCTCACACACACTTTCCTGCCCTTTCCCTCGATTCCCGATAGATCGGGAATCTATCGATCTCAGCCTTAAATATCCACAAGGCCTCTGCCCCCACAGCTGCCTGTGGCAAGGAGTTCCTATTACTCACTACCCTCTGAGAGAAGAGATTCCTCCCCATTTCAGTCTTAAATTGGCACCCCTTTACTTTTTTAAAATTAATTTAGGGGATGTGTGCATCCTTTGCTGGGCCAGCATTTATTGCCCGTCCCTAATTGTTTAATAGTCATCCACATCACTGTGGGTCTGGAGTCACATGTAGGCCAGACCAGGTAAGGGTAGCAGATTTCCTTCCCTAAAGGGCATTAGATGGGGTTTTTACAACAATCAGTGATAGGGTTATGGTCCACCAAACTAGTTTTTATCATTGACTTACTGAGATAAAGATCGCTGAGCCTAATATTGGTTTGAAAGCGAAGTGATTACAGATTTAAGAGCAAAGGGGAAAAGGTTTCACTCCACACAATCACCTGATGAAGGAGCAGTGCTCTGAAAGCTAGTGCTTCCAATTAAACCTGTTGGACTATAACCAGGTGCTGTGTGATTTTTAACTTTGTACACCCCAATCCAACACCGGCACCTCCACATCATGAGTGCTAACCTTGTTCACTTTCATGGCCATCGTATAATGCACAAAGACGCCAGCTCCTGGGTCTCACTCATCTCGCTCCACCAGCAGGTTCCAGTGTGCTCGTCAAAACTGGAGAGTGCTTCCTTCCTGCAGCAACACAAAGGTGCTGAGAATGGAGATAAGAAAATGCATTTGCATCTCAGCTCCACAGATTAATTTACATAAGGGGGGGAAGCACTCAGGCTGACTGTCACTGGATGCTTAGTTCCAATTCAGCTCTTTCCTTTATACCTCAGTCTCCCTAATTACCTGCAGTGTCAGGCATAGCATTCCTTGATTTTATCTGACATTTGCCTTCGATCTCAACTGGCTAACGTCGGGAGTTTACCCACCCTGTTATATCGGAATGACAGCTGAGAAATCTTACATGACAGGGCGATGCTTAACTTCTGCTCATGCTCCGATCAAGATGTTTTATTTTGAGCTGAAAATTAAGTCCTTCGTCATTTTATCCATCGACCAACTTCTCCTGCTCCTGTGTAGACCACAGCTCAGATGTGTCTGAGTCGTTTTGTCTTTAAGACTCACCTAAGGCTCAGTCTTCTATTCAGTTTAAACTTTTGTGTTCTGCACATTCACAAATTTCTCAAGTTATTGATGCTAAAAACTCCTGTTATCTTAAAGCTTTAACCTTCAGTGAAGCACCAATAACAGCCTTTTCCCAATCTCCAAGGGAGTGAAACTGGGACAGTCAGTGATTACCAAATATAAGAACAAAAAGGAAGGAGTTGCATTTCTATAGCATCCTCCATGACGACAGAACTGGCCAAAGTAGTTCATAGTCAATTAATTGGCATTGCAACATAGCAACTGTAGAGGTACATAACAATCTCCCACAAACAGCAATGTGATAATGACCCCTGGGAAATCTGATATTGATTTGGGGATTAAGTATTGATCAGTAGTCTGGAAAGAACCCAATGAAACTTCAAGAAAGGCTGAACAGGTTGGACCTTTAGTCTCCCGAGGTTAGAAAAATGAGGTGTGATCTTATTGAAACATAAGAGATTGTGACGGGGTTTGACAGGCTCAGTGTTGAGAAGACACTTTCACCAATTTAGAGAATCTCAAACGAAGGGACCTGGTTCCAGAGTAAGGGGACACTCATTTAAAATAGAGATGTAAAGGGATTTCTTCTCCCAGAGAGGAATGAATATCTCGAATTCCCGATTCCACAGAGTTGTGAGGCCTAGATCACGAGATGTTATTAGAGAGGAGTTAGACAGATATGTTGACACATCAGAGAGCTGAGAGCTGGTACGAAAGAGAATTTGAGGTTTTTAGGCAGAACAGCCATGATCTTGTATAATGGTGAGGGAGGCTTGATGGGCTGAATGGCCTAACCCTGCTATTTATTATTTCTTATGTTCCTGTGGGAACTGAGAAGGCAGATAGCATCATCCCAGCTTTTTCCTCCACCATGACGCCAATTTATTTTTCTCCGGATGAGTGGATTTTGTCTGTACATGTATGTGTGTGTGTGTGGGGGGGTTTGGTCTGTATGTGTGTGTGTATGGAGGGTTTGGTTTGTATGTGTGTGGGTGGGGGAGGGTTTAGTCTGTATGTGTGTGTGTATAGGGGGGTTTGGTCTGTATGTGTGTGTATATGGGGGCGTGTTTGGTCTGTACGTGTGTGTGTATGGGGGGGTTGGTTTGTATGTGTGTGTGTATGGGGGGGTTTGGTCTGTATGTGTGTGTGTGTATGTGGGTGTTTTGTCTGTATGTGTGTGTGTATAGGGGGAATGTTATCTATATGTGTGTATGTATAAGGGCAGTTTGGCCTGTATGTGTGTGTGTATAGAGGGAGCTTGATATGTATATGTGTATGTATAGGGGAAGTTGTATAAAGGGTAAAGTTTTAACTGGTAGAATTATAAGTTAAGAGTCAGTAGTTGTGGATAGAATCTATTTATTTGTAATAATAGACAGTAATTCTAGTTAAGTACAGAAATCTGGTCCATGATTTCTGTTAATCTGGTTCCAAAGAAAGAAGGTAAATTGAGGAATTTTGTGTACTTTGATAACGTTTGATTGATTTGATTTGATTTCTTTGTCACATGTACTCAAGTACAAAAGTACAAGACTACAGTGAAAAGTGTATCATGTGGCCATACAAGGTGCCATCTTAGGATAGATGGCAGATATAGGAAGGGGGGAAATCACAAATACAGTCACATACATGGGTTAACTCCAGGAAGGGTAAGAGAGGTAGGCAGGTAGTGCAAAAGTCTTCTGTGGCTATCCACATTTCAAAAAAGTATGCTGTTTTGGAAAATGTAGGAGGTAATGGATTCTCAGGGGAACAAAGCACTAACAGCCAAGTTTCTGGTATTAAGACTGGCTCTAATGCAATGAGGGATACGTCATGTTCCAAACAATCAATTGTGTTGGGGGACTGTCTAGTCTGAGGTATAGACAGACGTATTCTGTGGCCAGCAACGAAAAATCAGAATGGTGTGTTGCTTCTCTCGTGCCAGGATCAAGGATGTCTCAGAGAGGGTGCAGAATGTTCTCACGGGGAGAGGGGCCAGCAAGAGGTCATTGTCCACATTGGAACAAGCGACATAGAAGGGAAAAGGTTGAGATTCTGTGGGGAGATTACAGAGAGTTAGGCAAGAATTTAAAAAGGAGGTCCTCAAGAGTAATAATATCTGGATTACTCCCGGTGCTACGAGCTAGTGAGGGCAGGAATAGATGAATATATGGCTGAGGAGCTGGTGTAGGGGAGAAGGATTTACATTTTTGGATCATTGGAAGCTCTTTTGGGGTAGAAGTGACCTGTACAAGAAGGACGGAATGGACCTAAATTGGAAGGGGACTTATTTGGGTGGAACTGAGAAATAAGGAAGGGATGATCACCTTATTAGGATTATATTATAGACCTCCAATAGTCAGAGGGAAATTGAGAAACAAATTTGTAAGGAGATCGCAGTTATAGGGTTGTTATGGTATGGGATTTTAATTTTCCAAACATAGACTGGGACTGCCATAGTGTTAAGGGTTTAAATGGAAAGGAATTTGTTAAGTCTATACAAGAATTTTTTCTGATTCAGTACGTGGATGTACCCACGAAAGAAGGTGCAAAACTTGACTCACTCTTGGGAAATAAGGCAGGGCAGGTGACTGAGGTGTCAGTGGGGGAGCACTTTGGGGCCAGCGACCATAATTCTATTAGATTTAAATAATGATGGAAAAGGATAGACCAGATCTAAAAGTTGAACTTCTAAATTGGAGAAAGGCCAATTTTGACAGTGTTAGGCAAAAACTTTCGAAAGCTGATTGGGGCAGATGTTTGCAGGTAAAGGGATGGCTGGAAAATGGGAAGCCTTCAGAAATGAGATAGCAAGAATCCAGAGAAAGTATATTCCTGTCAGGGTGGATGGGAAGGCTGGTAGGTATAGGGAATGCTGGATGACTAAAGAAATTGAGAGTTTGGTTAAGAAAAAGAAGGAAGCATATGTCAGGTATAGACAGGATAGATCGAGTGAATCCTTAGAAGAGTATAAAGGCAGCAGGAGTATACTTAAGAGGGAAATCAGGAGGGCAAAAAGGGGACATGAGATAGCTTTGGCAAATAAAGTTAAGGAGAATCCAAAAGGTTTTTACAAATATATTAAGGACAAATGGGTAACTAGGGAGAGAATAGGGTCCCATAAAGATCAGAAAGAGAGCCTTTGTGTGGAGATGTAGAAAATAGGGGAAATACTAAATGAGTATTTTGATTCAGTATTTACTGTGGAGAAGGACATGGAAGATATAGACTGTAGGGAAATAGATGGTGACATCTTAAAAAATGTCCAGATTACAGAGGAGGAAGCGCTGGATGTCTTGAAACGCATAAAGGTGGATAAATCCCTAGGACCTGATCAGGTGTACCCTAGAGGTCTGTGAGAAGCTAGAGAAGTGATTGCTGGGCCTCTTGCTGAGATATTTGTATCATCGATAGTCACAGGTGAGGTGGGGGAAGACTGGAGGTTGGCAAACATGGTGCCACTGTTTAAGAAGGGTGGTAAGGACAAGCCAGGAAACTATAAACCAGTGAGCCTGACCTCAGTGGTGGGCAAGTTGTTGGAGGGAATCCTGAGGGACAGAATATACATGTATTTGAAAAGGCTAGGACTGATTAGGGATAGTCAACATGGCGTTGTGTGTGGGAAATCATGTCTTACAAACTTGATTGAGCTTTTTGAAGAAGTAACAAAGAGGATTGATGAAGGCAGAGCAGTAGATTTGATCTATATGGACTTCAGTAAGGCATTCGACAAGGTTCCCCATGGGAGACTGGTTAGCAAGATTAGATCTCATGGAATACAGGGAGAACTAGCCATTTGGATACAGAACTGGCTTAAAGGTAGAGGGCAGAGGGTGGTGGTGGAGGGTTGTTTTTCAGACTGGAGGCCTGTGACCAGTGGAGTGCCACAAGGATCAGTGCTGGGTCCTCTACTTTTCGTCATTTATGTAAATGATTTGGATGGGAGCATAAGAGGTATTGTTAGTAGGTTTGCAGATGACATCAAAATTGGAAGTGGAGTAGACAGCGAAGAGGGTTACCTCAGATTACAATGGGATTTTGATCAGATGGGTCAATGGGCTGAGGAGTGGTAGATGGAGTTTAATTTAGATAAATGCGAGGTGCTGCATTTTGGGAAAGCAAACCTTAGCAGGACATTTACTCTCAATGGTAAGGTCCGAGGGAGTGTTGCTGAACAAAGAGACCTTGGAGTGCAGGTTCATAGCTCCTTGAAAGTGGAGTCACAGGTAGATAGGATAGTGAAGAAGATGTTTGGTATGCTTTCCTTTATTGGTCAGAGTATTGAGTACAGGAGTTGGGAGGTCATGTTGTGGCTGTACAGGGCATTGGTTAGGCCACTGTTGGAATATCGCATGCAATTCTGGTCTCCTTCCTGTTGGAAAGATGTTGTGAAACTTGAAAGAGTTCAGAAAAGATTTACAAGGATGTTGCCAGGGTTGGAGGATCTGAGCTACAGGGAGAGGCTGAACAGGCTGGGGCTGTTTTCCCTGGAGCCTCGGAGGCTGAGGGGTGACCTTATAGAGATTGATAAAATCATGTGGGGCATGGATAGGATAAATAGACAAAGTCTTTTCCCTGGGGTGGGGGAGTCCAGGACTAGAGGCAGAGGTTTAGGGTGAGAGGGGAATGATATAAAAGGGACCTAAGGGGCAACTTTTTCACACAGAGGGTGGTATGTGTATGGAATGAGCTACCAGAGGAAGTGGTGGAGGCTGGTACAATTGCAACATTTAAAGGGCATCTGGATGGGAATATGAATAGGAAGGGTTTGGAAGAATATGAGCCAGGTGCTGGCAGGTGAGACTAGAGTGGGTTTGGATATCTGATCAGCATGGACTGGTTGGACTGAAGGGTCTGTTTCTGTGCTGTACATCTCTATGACTTTATGACTCTACCTAGGTACAGAATCTTATGAATTGTGATGAGCCTGGGGATCATGGGGCTTGATATTCAGTGCACTATTTCAGTGAGGCATAACAACTGTCAGGAGACCATACTGGCCCTGAATTCCCTAAAGTGCTTCCCCCTTCATAAGACATAATTGTAAAGTTCATAGGACAGAATCTGTACTCTGTCCAGCCGCAGGCATTTAGAATTGGCATGGTGAGGGCTGCTGAACATGGGACCATTATTGTCCTTCCAGACTCCCTCTGCTGGTACATGTGTACACTCACTTCAAGTGGACAAACGGACAATCCAATTTTCAACACACGACAGTGATCTGTCTCCATCATCCCCCGTGTTCCACTCTGAAGCACCTGCAACAACTTAGTTAACTCACCATTCACTGCATAAAACAGCAGCCTGGACTCTCTAGAAACTAAACCATGCTAATGTCTGACCTGGAGTTGGCTTTACATAATATCATACTGTGACCTTAATCTACTGTATTGCTGAGAAAAGATCCAATTCATTAAAACTTTTCCATCAGGACAATGGGCAAGAAATGTTGTTCCCTTTTACATAGGGTACTCGTGCAAAATTGCCCTAATTAAAGACTTCGACAAAATCTGTCTTTTCTCAGCAATACTTGAGTTCTCGGCTACAAATGTTTGTTTGTCTATTGTCTTCCCGTTGCTTGGTTGGCTGGTTTGTGAGGCTAACAGCAAGGGTTCAATTCCCACAGCAGCTGAGGTTACCATACTCTCTTTCTCAACCTCTCCTCTCACCTTAGGCGTGGTGACCCTCGCTCAAAATACCATGAATTTCCTCTGTATAATGAGAGAGCAGCTCCTTCCTGCTCTCTTTAATTGAAGCAAACAGGCAACCAATCTCTTCATACATCCAACAAGGCCAGGATTCACACCACACCAGGTTATAGTCCAACAGGTTGATTTGAAATCACAAGCTTTCAGAGCGCTGCTCCTTTGTCAGGTAAACATTGGGCCTGATGAAGGAGTTGAGAGTGTGGTGCTGGAAAAGCTCAGCAGGTCATGCAGCATCCGAGGAGCAGGAGAATCGACGTTTCAGGCTGGAGCCCTTCATCAGGGAAGAGGCTGGGAGCCTTGGGAGTGGAGAGATAAATGGGAGGGGGGTGGGGCTGCAGAGAAAGTAGCTGAGAGTGCAATAGGTGGATGGAGGTGGAGGTAAAGGTGATAGGTCAGAGGGGAAGGTGGAGTGGATAGGTGGGAAGGAAGATTGACAGGTGGGACAGGTCATGAGGATGGTGCTGAGCTAGAAGGTTGGAACTGGGATGGGGAGTGGAACTGGGATGGGGGGGGGAACTGATGAAGTCCACATTGATGCCGTGGGGTTGATGAAGGAGCGTCGCTCTGAAAGCTTGTGATTTCAAACAAACCTGTTGGACTATAATCCAGGATCTTGTAACTTCTGACCTTGTCCACCCCAGTCCATCACCGGCACCTTCACATCAGACATTCAACATGTCCTTGTTGTTATCGTATTCCTTAAAAAGGAAGTGCATTCAGACAAGGGGTAGATCAGTGAATTGGTTTAACTCTGCAGCATAGATTAATCTTCCAGAAATGCTGAATATAATGCTTACCTTGCAAGGAAGTGGGATGCAGTCAACAATGAGATGGATCAGGTCATGAATCAAATGCCAGGTGTCATGAAATAGGGGCACTCAAATCAATTTGTGGCCGTAAACCATTCATCATTATCCACTTAACAGGATTTCTTATTCTCCTTCATTAATAGTCTTTACATTTATTGAAGAGGAAAGCCTCAGTCATGAAATATGAGGAGATAAATGCTGGAGAATTAATTCCCATTGTGCAGTTGTAATGGAGATCATGTAGGAATGAAGATATTCAGAAGATATGGTTTGTCGAAGATATTTTCATTCAGACCGAACATTATATGGGATGGAGGGGAGCGACACACTTAGTTCAGCGATTAGGCTGAACACTCCCATCAGAATAACTAATTATATAATCCTTGCAGTACCAGTTATACACATTGGATGGAATTTCCCCCTTGAAGGGGTCAAGACAGATCGTGGGAAGGGGAAATAATTGGGTGAGTTGGCCCTGACATGAGTAAGCGCTGGGGGAGATAGATGGTCCATGGACAACCCACTGCCCTAAAGTGGTCACCGATGTCCACTGTGAGGGCCTGGACCCTCCAGCTCCCTAACAAGCTGCCTCCTCAGTGAGTGAGAAAGGTGGCCTGACCTTAACAGGGGAAACTGGGGCAACCCATCACCCGGGTCATGTGGACAGAGAGGGTCGGGGGAGGTTCTGGGCTCACATTTGCTCCAAACTGGGCGTAAGAATAACCCCTGAAAAACACTCCCCTCATAATCCTGCAACCTCTGCCAGAGGGTTATAAAACTACTCAACCTCTAACCACTGCATCTCCCAAAGAGTAGGCCTCAGCCTGTGGCCTTTAGAACTCAGAAGGAAGCCTCTGATTGGCTGCTAGCTTCTTGGCATTGCAGGATACCAGTATCAAGGCTTGTGATTCGCCAGAAGCTTGCTCAAATTTGCATGGCAGCCATTATTGAGCTGAAGGGTGGAGTCTTGGGGTGAGTTATTTCAGCATTGGGCGGGGGGAAAAGAAAAGGGGTGATGTGTTAATTGCTGTTAACACGTGTTAAAGGGCAAGGGCCCATGACATGTTTCACTTGTCCCTATAAACAATCAGAACGATGATACTTTGGACGGCCCTGTTATAATTCTGACAGCAGACTGGTGAAGCCACTGTAAAGTTTACAGGAGTGAATTTTTTTTGCACTGTGTGGAAATACCTGACTCTTGTATGTTTACAATAACCAGAGTAAGGAAGCTATCCTTTGCCAAGTGCTCATGGGAACATTCTGGTAAGGTTTAAGACCCTCCACGTTCTGATCTGCCTTCTGCTACAGAGTCAAACCAGAGTGTGAGAACCTGCTGTTGATATAAAGGTGAATCTTTGAGCAGGTTGATTGGAAAATATCTCCATGGCGTGTCAATCATACTAGCTATGGCAAAAGTGAGAACTGCAGATGCTGGAAACCAGAGTCTAGAGGAGAAAGTGAGGACTGCAGATGCTGGAGATCAGAGCTGAAAACGTGTTGCTGGAAAAGCGCAGCAGGTCAGCTTGTTGTTGAGTGTTAAAATTACTCTTAAGTATAGTGTGTACCAGGAACAGTAGGCACTGCCCTGACAAATACGGAGCAAAGCATTGTCTCGAGTTCTCAGGGAGGTCACTCAGCCAGGAGAGTGAGGTGGGGGGTGGTAGACCTCCAAATTGTCATGTCTGGGCCTCTGAACTTAGATTTCTCCAGTTTCCCAATTTCTCCTCCTCCCTCCTTGTCTCAGTCAAATCCCTCGAACTCAGCACTGCCTTCCTAACCTGCAATCTTCTTCCTGACCTCTCCACCCCCACTCCCACTCCGGCCTATCACCCTCACCTTGACCTTCTTCCACCTATTGCATTTCCAACGCCCCTCCCCCAAGTCCCTCCTCCCTACCTTTTATCTTAGCCTGCTTGGCACACCCTCCTCATTCCTGAAGAAGGGCTCATGCCCGGAACGTCGATTCTCCTGCTCTTTGGATGCTGCCTGACCTGCTGCGCTTTTCCAGCAACACATTTTCAACCAGAGTCTAGATTAGAGTAGTGCTGGAAAAGCGCAGCAGGTCAGTCAGCATCCTGTACTAGCCATTGCGTTGGCTCATGTGCCTCCATTATACTGTCCTGGCTGTCCCTGGAATACCATGGGGCTGCAGAATTGTGAACAGGCAGAGTATTGACTCCTACCCTGACAGCAATCCGAATCAGGAGCATTTCCCACCAGCCCCCACACCCCCCCCTCCTTCTCTGTATTAGGGATGTTAAGCAAACACTCACCTTCAAGTAATTACTGTGAGAGGGAGTCACCACAGATATATTGTGGATATCAGCAGTCTGTTCCAAGTGGCTCTGAGGCCCAGACATTACAATTTGGAGGATTACCATCCCCCCACCTCACTCCCCTGGCTGAGTGACATCCCTGAGAACTCGAGACAATGGTTTGCTCCGTATTTGTCAGAGCAGTGCCTATTGTTCCTGCTACACACTATACTTAAGAGTAATTTTAACACTCAACAACAAGCAGGTCAGCCGAGTGTAAAGTCACCGAACTTGGCAATGTGTCAGAGCCAACTCCCAGTCATCAAGGCTGTCCTTGGGTTTAGCAAGTGTCAGGGACTAATCACCAACAGCCACCTCCCTATCTCCTTAAAACTCTCTGTCACTTCCTCAGTGCTGGGGGATTCCACGTGAGCGATCTCAGCAGATGGTGGATTGCTCTCTACGTTTTGGGAATCATGGTTTGTGAAGTTTACTAATTAAAATTTCTAAACCATCCACCCGCTTACATTTGTATAGCGCCTCTAGAAAAGGGAAGCATCCCAAGGTGCATCACTGGAGTGTTACTGAACAACATTCGACACGTTGGTAGATGTTATTGCTGGCGACCAGCAGGTTGGTGCGTGGGGTACTTTTAAGCAGCATCCAGATGAAGAGGAAAGATGGGTGGTGCATTCTGGGGAATGGGCTCCAGAGGTTTAAGATTCCGAGCACTCTACAGTGGCATAATGTCACTGGGTCATGGCAATCCAGGTTCACGTCTTCCCACAGCACCGTGACCCTCTGTAGTCCAGTGGTCAGTACTTAGGCATAGCATACTGTAAGGAAGGCTATTGGCCATTATTGGCAGGGGATTAGATTCCAGGAGTAAGGCAACTTAGATCTAATTGTATTGAACTTTTGTGGGATGAAACTTGGAATACAGTTGGTTCTGATATAACGTGATAGTTCCATTCCCGTGTGATCTCGCGTTATAAGAAAATCGCACAATAGCCACGCCATTTAATCTAATGAAAGTGGGATCACGTTATAGCCAATACAGGTAAGGAAAGTCTGTGTTCTAGAAATAAGGGTCTGAATTCTTCAATCGCGTTAAAGCCAATTAACGTTGAAGAAACATGCATTATGGCAGAACTGACTGTTCTGTGCATGCATTTGGTCTCCAAGTCTAAGGAAGGATACACCTTTTTGTGATCAGGTGAGGGAGGAATGAATGGACTTTCCTCCATTTAACCCCTTCCCCCAACTCAGGGCATTGTTACTCAGATGTGTATAATGTTCAGCATCCAGCTCTATCCCACTTCTACTGGAATATAGTGCTGGTCAAATTTAAGAATCACAAGGTTCTCTTCAATAAAACAAGAGAGGGATAGACAGATAAAGAATATTCAGTTTAAAGGGTTCTTAGAAATCCTGAGCAATTATTATTCAACCTGAGACAACAACTGACATATTGTATCCTTACAGAGCACAATTTATAAGGTTCTTGGTAAAATAAATCATAGAAATCTATACTTATCATTGGTGTTGGCTTTTGAGGTTGTTTTTATTCACTCACAGGATAAGGGTATTGCTGCCTGGACCAGTATTTATTACCCATCCCTAATTACCCAGAGAGCAGTTCAGAGTCAACCCCATTGCTGTTGGTCTGGAGTCACATGTAGGCCAGACCAGGTAAGGATGGCAGTTTCCTTCCCTAAAGGACATTAGTGACCCAGATGTTTTTTTCCTGACAGTTGATCCATGGTGATTACTAGACCCATAAATACAGACTTCAGTTTCTTTTTATTGAATTCAATTTCCACCATCTGCCATGATTGAACCCGGGTCCCTGGAAAATTCCTGGGTCTCTGGATTAACAGTCCAGCAATAAATCCGCTAGGCCATTGCCTCCCTACAGAGATGTTGAGAACGAAACAAGAAGACAGAGTCTCCTTGTCCGTGCTGCTGCCATTTCATTTTCTTTCACTCTGCCTGCAATCCTGCCAAGTAACTGCTGAATTGCAGTTCATTTGTGTTTTCCTGAGTTTGGCTCCATTGTCTTTCCAAGTTAGATAGCTGGAGGCAATCCTTTTATATCCAACATGTGCAATGTCTCATACAAGAGTAAATTAAAGCAGGCGATGTGAGTTTTCTGACACTTGACTCGGTTGACTGATTGTAATGTCTTCAGGTACAGGGCAATCTCAGTTTAGGTGATAACATTTAATCATCATTGAGTTCCTGAACTTACCTCAATTTGTGTTCAGGAGATCACTGCACCATTTTATTTCCATATTTCTTCCATTTGAAGATCATTTTAGCACATGAAGGAATTAAAATCAGGTGATTGATGTTGAAAGTTGATGGTCCATATTTTATCACCATCAAGGCAACCTTTCTTGGAGACAAAGATTCTCTGGCAGCTTCCTGGGAGGAGAGACTGTGTAGGTTGGACTTACACTATAGGAGTTTAGAAGAATGAGAATTGATCTTGTTGAAATGTAAGACTTGGAAAGGGCTTGAGAGAATAGACATAGAGGTTGTTTCCCCCTTGGGTGGGAATTCTGAACACACACACACACACACACACACACACACACACACACACACACACACACATGCATACTCACACACAGACACACATGCTCTCTCTTTCTCTCTCTCACATACACATACACACACACACACACACACACACACACACACACATGCATATACACAGAGACACATAGACATTCAAGCGTATATACACACACACATTCATGCATATACACACACAGATATACACACCATGGGAGGGCAGGCGGGTTGTATGATTTAGGATTGAGATTTGCAATGAGGGGAACTTTGTCCAAAAGGTTATGGATCCTCGGAATTCTCACATCCAATCTCTCTCCAGTCTCCCTGCTTTTGGAAAGATGTTGTGAAACTTCAGAAAAGATTTACAAGGATGTTGCCAGGGTTGGAGGGTTTGAGCTACAGGGAGAGGCTGTACAGGCTGGGGCTGTTTTCCCTGGAGTATCGGAGGCTGAGGGGTGACCTCATAGAGGTTGATAAAATCATGAGGGGCATTATTAGGGTAAACACTCAAGGTCTTTTCCTCAAGGAGCATCCAAAACTAGAGGGCATAGATCTAAGGTGAGAGGGGAACAATTTAAAAGAAACACAAGTTGCAACCTTTTCACACAGAGGGTGGTATGCGTATGGAATGAGCTGCCAGAGGATGTGGTGGAGGCTGGTACAATTACAGCATTTAAAAGGCACCTGGATGGGTTTATGAATAGGAAGGGTTTGGAGGGATATGGGCCAAATGCTGACAAATGGGACTAGGTCAGATTGAGATGCCTGGTTGGGGCGGATGAGTTGGACTGAAGGATCTGTTTCCTTGCTGGATAACTCTGTGACTGTGATTCTATCTGTGGTGAACTGGTAGGCTGTCTATTGTCTCACTGTGAGCTAATACCCTCTCTCGGAGACTAACAGTCCCTCTCCCCCAGCCTCTTTGACAGTCTCTCCCTCTGTCGAATGGGCCAATGCATTCTCATTGACAGACATATTAGCTCTCCCTCTGTCTCTCTCTCTCCCTCCCTCGCTCTCGTCTCTCTCTCTCTCTCCTCCCCTCTCCTTTTTCTCTTTCTCCCTCCCATTTTCTCTCCTCCCCCCCATCTCTCTCTCACCCTCTCTCTCTGCCCCCGTCTCTGTCTCTCTGTCTCTCTCCCCCTCCCCGCCCCGTCTGTCTCTGTCTCTGTCTCTGTCTCTCTCTCTCCTCCAACTCTCTCGATCTCTCTCTGTCTCTCTCCCCCCTCTCTCTGTCTCTCTCACTCTCCACTCCCCACCCCCCAACGCACACACCATCCCTCTAAGTGATGGGAAAACTTGCAGAAGCATTACTCACTTGTCAATTCCTGTCACCTTGTAGCAGCCAGTGTTTATGAGGAGATGTGTGAGCTGGAGCAGCATCGTGAGAGTCCCAGTCACTTAGTCGACAAATGGTACTGTCCAAGAGACTATCCCCTGTTTGTCCTCAAACAGTGGGGTAAGGAGGAGGCCAGTCAGCCCCTCTCACCTGACCTGTACCTGAAATCCAACTACTAATTCTCTCAACCTTCATACCCTCGCTCACCCAGAAAGTTCCATCAATGTCCATGTTAACATTTTCAATTGAGGCACCACTTGAATAGAAGGGGCGGGGGGAGGGGGGGGGGGGGGGGCGGGGGGCGGGGGTGCTGAAGTGAGTTCAACATTTCCTCACTGTATGTCATAATCTAAAACTCCCAGTAGGCAGGTATCTTCAGGATTGGAACTGTGCAGTGAGCATCTGATTTGAGTCAGTGACTCATCGTCTCTCTCTGTGTTTCTGAAGCACCATTCCGACAGCTCCCCATTCCGCTCAGCGGGATCACTCCAGCTCTGATGAGCTTCCTTTAACAGGCGTGCTGCAAAATGCTGGCACTGTTTTCTACAACATTGAGTGGAGATGGAGAGGGAGCCTGAAAAAACTGCAGCGTTATTTCAGTGGGAGAGTAGGATATTTTCCACTTGGACCTGGTCTTGGAGTTGCTAATGGCCGAGTTCAGTCAGGAACTGCCACGTTGCTACAAGCCATTCAGCCCCACTGCTCACTTCTAGCTCAGTTGGCTGGTTTGCAACGCAGAGTGATGCTAACAGCGTGGATTCAATTCCCGCACCAGCTGAGATCACCATGAAGGACCCTCCTTCTCAACCCGTCCCCTGACCCAAGGGCTGGTGACCCTCAGGTTAAACCACCACCAGCCATCTCCCTCTCTCTGCAATGAGGGAACAGTGCTGTGGTCAAAATGACCTTTACCACTTCCAAAGTTTCACAAAGCTTAGATAGAGGCCATTTGGCCCAACAGATCTTTCCTCCTCAAAGAATTCTTCTTGTTCTGTCAGTATATCTGGTGGCATGGTGGCTCAGTGGTTAGCACTGTTGCCTCACAGGGACCCAGGTTCGATTCCCGCCTCGGGTGACTGTCTGTGTGGAGTTTGCACGTTCTCCCCGTGTCTGCGTGTGTTTCCTTCGGGTGCTCCAGTTTCATCCTACAGTTTAAAGATGTGCAGGTCAAGTGAATTGGCCATGCTAAATTGCCCCTAGTATGAGGTGCATTAGTCAGAGGGAAATGGGTCTGGGTGGGTTACTCTTCAGAGGGTCGGTATGGACTTGTTGGGCCGAAGGGCCTTGTTTCCACGCTGTCGGGAATCTAATCTAATCCTCCTTTTCCTTTCTGCCTGATGTTTGTCCGGCTTTCCCTTAAATGTGACGACAATAACCACCTCAAACATTCCCTTTTCTTATTCACCCGTGGGATGTGGGCATTGGCTGCTGGACTGGTATTTATTACCCATCCCTAATTGCCCCTTGAGAAGGTGGAGATGAAGGTACCATGTTCTTTCTGAGTAAAGAATTCTCCATTGGATTTATTCGTGAATGGCTGATTTTGATGAGTCATGTCCTGGAATAAAGATTGTACTTTCTTTAATGCAATGACCCTTCGAGAGCAAAATATCACAGAACCACAGATATGCTCGAGGGTTAGAGGAGACTGTGTATGCCATCAGGCCGGTGAGTATTTTCAGAGAGGCCAATGTGGATTCCCGATTATGATAACGTTAAGTTCCAAGAAATATCCATCTGATCGTGATTGTCATGAGGAGGAACAGCTAGGAAATTGAAAGCTAATTCCAATGGGATGGGGCCAGCCTGTGTTTTTCTCTGTTTGGCAGTTCAGAACACTTGGAATTTAAGCAAAATATAAATAATTAATACTCTTTCTGATTGGTAGTCTTCAAACATGATCCTGGTGTTGAGGTAGGTTTACGAGATTGAAGTAGAATCCATGTTACTACATGTGTTATACGGTTTGGGAAGGATAGATATCTTATGTCAGGCAGGGGAGAGGATTGGGGTTGGTCAAGATCCATTTCTGTTGGCTCAGTGATGTTCGACCAGTGAAAGGGATCAGAGAAAGGGGCCTCTGGGGATTCTGTGCCATTAAGGATGTCATACCTGATTGAGAGAAAGTTTGTAGATATACAGATTGTCAATGGCAACTGTGCCCGAGGGTAACAGAAAGGCCAGTGGAATGATTGGTTTCAAAGTCAGAGATCTTACAAAAGAAAGGCTGAGTTGGAAAGACAATGAGCTCTGTGTTTGTCCATATCTATGTAAAGATGTCTTCACATTGTGATACTCACTATTCAAAACATATTTTTTATTTATAATGCCCGTCACTGTTAATTAACATTTGAATTGTACAAATTTCTGTTGGTATTTGAGAGCAGAAGTCTTACAAAGTGTAATTTTGTCCAATACTTGCTTTCAATTGGCAACTGGAATGTAGCGATTCCTTTCATTTTAAACAATTATTTATCCTAATGATGATTGTAACAGAATAATTATGTTCCCTAGTTATGGCCTTATCCAGAAATAGAAATAATATCTACCCTACCAAACACTTTGATAAACTTAAAGAGCACTATAAGGTCACTCCTCAGCCTTCTGTCAATTTTGGTATCATTTTTGTAATGTCTTCCCATTGCATTAAACATATCTGTATCCCATCTCCATTCACCCAGTTCAGCCCTGCACCCTTTGATGCAGGTATCGAGCAAACTGTCTCAGATTTCACTCATGGAATAAAATAGCAAGTATGAGTCAGAGAATGGGAGAAAGTGAATTGTTCAACGAAAGAGCTGGTCAAACACAGTGGGCTGAATGGCCACCTTCTGCAATGAAACAGTTCTGCGGTTTAGGAGCACTGTGGTTATTTTACTGGATGAGTAATCCAGAGACCTCAAATAATGAGTTCAAATCCCACCACAGCACATGGGGAATTGAAATGCAGTCAATTAAATTAATTTGGAGCAAAAAAAAACTAGTGATGGAGACAATGAATATACTGGGTTTCCTAAAAAAGAAACTTTGTTTGTTCTTCTTTTTACACCATCCAGGGACTGAGCTTTCTCTGTTTTGAGTAGCGTGGGCAGCACGGTGGCACAGTGGTTAGCACTGCTGCCTCACAGCGCCTGAGACCTGGGTTCAATTCCCGACTCAGGCGACTAACTGTGTGGAGTTTGCACATTCTCCCTGTGTCTGCGTGGGTTTCCTCCGGGTGCTCCGGTTTCCTCCCTCAGTCCAAAGATGTGCGGGTCAGGTGAATTGGCCATGCTAAATTGCCCGTAGTGTTAGGTAAGGGGTAAATGTAGGGGTATGGATGGGTTGTGCTGCGGCGGGTCGGTGTGGACTTGTTGGGCCGAAGGGCCTGTTTCCACACTGTAAGTAATCTAATCTAATCACACTTGCTCAGTGGTTAGCACGGTTACCTCACAGCGCCAGGGACCTGGGTTTGATTCCAGCCTCGGGTGACTGTCTGTGTGGAGGTTGTACATTCTCCCAGGGTCTGTGTGGGTTTTCTCCAGGTCTGTGGTTTTCTCCCACAGTCCAAAGATGTGCAGATTAGATTAATTGGCCATGCTAAATTACCCATAGTGATCAGGGATGTATAGATTATGTGCATTAGTCGGGGTAAATGTAGAGTGATAGGGCAGAGGAATGGGTCTGCGTGGGTTACTCTTCGGAGGGTCGGTGTGCATTTGTTGGGCCCTGGGCCTGTTTCCACACTGTAGGGATTCTATGATTCTATCCTATGACTTAAATTGCTATGGTGTCCAGGGATGGGCAGAGTTGAGAGTGTGGCGCTGGAAAAGCACAGCCGGTCAGGCAGCACCCAAGGAGCAGGAGAATCGATGTTTTGGGCATAAACTCTTCATCACAATCCTGATAGAGGGTTTACGCCGAAACATCGATTCTCCTGCTCCTCAGGTGCTGCCTGACCGGCTGTGCTTTTCCAGCACCACACCCTCGACTCTGATCTGCAGCATCTGCAGTCCAGGGATGGGCCTGCTTGCTCGGTTAGACATACAGGGTTGGAGGAGCAAGGATGCTCTTCACAGGGTCATTGCCAACGTGATGGGCCAAATGGCTGGCTTCCGCACTTGTAGGGATTCCAAGATGTGGGCATGGCTGGCTGAGTTGGCATTTATTGCCCATCCGTAATTGCCCCCTTAATGGAGTGGCTTGCTAGGGCCATTTCAGGGGGGCAAGTAAAGGTCAGTCATGTTGGTGTAGGCCTGGAGAACAGGAAGAGAACCCTGGTGACTATGAGGCTGCTGCTAATTATTGTAAAAACAAATCTGGCTCAACTGGACTGAAGGCAATCGGCCATCTTTGTCCTGCTGGGCCTGGAGGGTTTAGACAGAAATGTTTGACCGTTGTCATGTTCAGCATCACTGACAACCGCTCCACATTCTATTATCTCAATTTAATTTCCACTGACTGCTGTTGCAGGATTTCAATCCAGAGCTTTCAGAAAACTAATCTAGTGATATGACCAATACGCTGTGTGGAGTTTGCACATTCCCCCCCGTGTCTGTGGGTTTCCTCCCACAGTCCAAAAATGTGCAGGTTAGGTGAGATGGCCAGGCTAAATTGCCAGTAGTGTTAGGTGAAGGGGTAAATGTAGGGGAATGGGTCTGGGTGGGTTGTGGATCGGTGTGGACTTGTTGGGCCGAAGGGCCTGTTTCCACACTGTAAGTAATCTAATCTAATCGAATGGTGCAATCACCTACTTTCTAGCTCAGGACTGTCCCTTAGGACAGAAATCCTGCATCCTTATCCCAGTCTGGCCTACATGTGACTCCAGACCCACAGTAGTGGTTGACTCTGAACTGCCCACTGAAATGATGTAGCAACCCAATTTTTATAATTCACTTGTGGGATGTGGGTGTCTCTGGCTGGGCCCAGCATTTATTGCCCATCCCTAGTTGCCCCATGAGAAGGTGGGGGGTGATCTGCCTTCTTGAACTGCTGCAGCTCATGAGCTGTGGGTCGACCCACAATGCCCTTGGGGGGGAGTTCCAGGATTCTGACCCAGTGACACTGAAGGAACAGCGATATATTTCCAAGTCAGGATGGTGAGTGGCTTGGAGGAGAACTTGCAGAAGGTGGTGTTCCCATGTTTCTGCTGCCCTTATCTTTTCAGAAGGAAGTGGTCATTGGTTTGGAAGGTCTAAGGACCTTTGGTGAGTTGCTGCAGTGTATTTTGGAGATAGTACACCCTGCTGCTACTGAACGTCAGCGGTGGGGGGAGTGGATGATTTTGGATGTGGTGCCAATCAAACTTCCTGAGTGTTGTCGGAGCTGCCCCCATCCAGTCAAGTGGGGAGTATTCCCTCACACTCCTGACTTGTGCCTTGTAGATGGTGGACAGGCTTTGGGATTCAGGAGGGGAGTTACTGGCTGCAGGATTCCCAGCCTCTGACATGCTGTCATAGCCATTGTGTTTATGTGGTGACTCCAATTCAGTTTCTGGTCAATGGTAACCCCCAGGATGTTGATAGTGGGGGACATTGTTCCCTATAAGTTGCACATGGACATAGTCAGGTGATGGTTCCATGCACAATGATCACAAAACATCTACCTCCAAAAGTCACTGCCCACACAGACCTTGGACGCTCGCGCAACTGGAAAGCACATGAGAGGGAAGGCTGGTGGGAGGGGGAGTTCAGCGATGATGAAGCCATCGTATGTCAAGGTGTGACATTTGATTGTATTTAAGACGTTGCTCACCACCTCTTTCTGAAGAGCAGTTCAGGATTGAGTAATAAATGCTGGTCTTGCCCACATCTTGTCATGGGAAGTTGAACAGGTCAGTGGGGAGGGCACTCCCTGCTCTTGGTAGGAATAATGGCCATGGGATCTTTTACATTTACCCACGAGAGCAGACAGGGTGTTACTGTAACGTCCACACTATAAGTGTCAGTGCAGCACTCTGTCAGTGTAACACCTGAACAATAGTGAGACAACTCCCCTCCATCTCCACCTCCACCTCTTCCTGACCCACCTCGGCCCTGTCTGAGAATCTTAGTCAATCTCAGACTGTGTGCACATCGCCCTTTTAATGACCTACTGGAGACAAGGATGGATTGTGAGCCTGGAAACGTTGCTCAGTGGGCAGGAGGGTACATCCATCTCTTTAGTTTCGAGTACCACGAACCGTGGTTAATCTAAATTTAACATTGCAAATCCTCTGAGCCTCATGAATAAATTCATGGCATGACATTTCGGTTGATCTTTTAATTCCCTCTTTCCTATTGTACAAACTTTCAGTAGCCTCAGCTTTCTGTGGTATTAATACCAATCTTCATCCGCTCAGTCCTCACAGGAGGCCACTCAGCCCCTCAGGGCCGTGGTGCCATTTAATTAGGTCCTCGTTCCTCAATTTATGGATCTAGATTCACTCAGAAACCCTTCCCCAAAAACACACTGATTCAGCCCCATCCTGTAGCTTTTAGACCTCGACAGCAGTATTCACAACCTCAGAAAGGGAGAGCATTTGGCAGCCAAATAACACAGAAGCTCCCACAATATTAGTTTGTCTCAGATTCCCTTTTTAGGTTGGTTCAGAGTTTTATATTGGACAGGACTTTAAAGAAAATCGGCCTGTTCCTCTTTGCCACAGAATCGTTCATCACCACCTGAGAGACCAGAGAAACAGCCAGTTAAATATCTCACCTGAAAGTGTATGCATTGAACAGTGCACCATGACTGACCCTCTGAAAGTGCGGCACTCCCTCAGTACTGACTCTCCAACAGCGTACGCTCCCTCAGCACTGACACTCCAACAGTGTGGCACCCCCTCAGCACTGACTGTCCAACTGTGCAACACTCCCTCAGTATTGACCCTCCAACAGTGTTTGGTCCCTCAGCACTGACCCTCTGACAATGTGGCACTCCCTCAGTACTGACCCTCCGACAGTGCAGCACTCCCTCAGTATTGACCTTCCGACAGTGTGGCACTCCCTCAGTACTGACCCTCCGACAGTGCGGCACCCTCTCAGCTCTGACCCTCCGACAGTGCGGCACTCCCTCAGTACTGACCCTCCGACAGTGCGGCACTCCCTCAGCTCTGACCCTCCGACAGTGCGGCACTCCCTCAGCTCTGACCCTCCGACAGTGCGGCACTCCCTCAGTACTGACCCTCCGACAGTGCGGCACTCCCTCAGTACTGATCTTCCGACAGTGCGGCACTCCGTCAGCACTGACCCTCCAACAGTGCGGCACTCCCTCAGTACTGACCCTCTGACAGTGTGGCACTCCCTCAGTACTGACCCTCCGACAGTGTGGCACTCCCTCAGCACTGATCTTCCGACAGTGCAGCACTCCGTCAGCACTGACCATCCAACAGTGCGGCACTCCGTCAGCACTGACCCTCCAACAGTGCGGCACTCCCTCAGCACTGATCCTCCGACAGTGCGGCACTCCTTCAGTACTGTCCCTCCGACAGTGCGGCACTCTCTCAGTACTGTCCCTCCGACAGTGCAGTACTCCGTCAGCACCGACCATCCGACAGTGCGGCACTCCCTCAGCACTGAACATTCGACAGTACGGCACTCCCTCAGCACTGATCCTCCGACAGTGCGGCACTTCCTCAGTACTGTCCCTCCGACAGTGCGGCACTCCCTCAGTACTGTCCCTCTGACAGTGCAGCACTCTGTCAGCACTGACCCTCCAACAGTGCGGCACTCCGTCAGCACTGACCCTCCAACAGTGCGGCACTCCCTCAGTATTGCAGTGGGTCTATCAGTGTTGGTATTTGCTGATATCTGTGGATTGGGGGTTTTGAACATTTCACCTTCTGTCTCCGATGTGAGGCAGGGACTGGTGCTTCCCCCTGAGCTCACAGAGAGACAGCACATCCTCAAACCATTATCCAATTGTCAGACCTTACACTGAGTCCTTCCCCTCATTCTCTCAACCCTGCTGACTTGCTCTCTGTGTTCGGCCCAGCGTTCGGTTTTGCCCTCATATTTGGTTCTAATCAGCTCACTGGCAAAGCTCTGCCTCGGTGGCAAAGGCTTATTGTATCGAACCTGCAAAAAAGGCAGCTGTGTTTGCAATCCCAGCCAAGTATCAAAGGCCCAAGGCTGCAGTCTGTCACTGAGCTATGGAGGTTGAAGATGGGGTGAGATCTTCTCATGAAAATATCAGCGTCTCCTCAGAGAGAGTGGGGCCATAACGTCGATGGTGAGCTAAGTTTGCCAGCTTCCAGTTGACATTTCTTGCTGGTATAATTAGCTTGTGGGATTCCTGCTCCACTTCTGCTGCCTTTTTCTGAGTTTCGCTGTGCCCTGCATTGACCGTCCCTGTCCTGGGAGTGTTTACTCTGTATCTAACCCTGTGCTATCCCTGTCCTGGGAGTATTTGATGGGGGGACAGTGTAGAGGGAGCTTTACTCTGTATCTAACCCTGTGCTGTCCCTGTCCTGGGAGTATTTGATGGGGGACAGTGCAGAAGGAGCTTTACTTTGTATCTAACCCCGTGCTGTCCCTGTCTTGGGAGTGTTTGATGGGGGACAGTGTAGAGGGAGCTTTACTCTGTATCTAACCCTGTGCTGTCCGTGTCCTGGGAATGTTTGATGGGGGACAGTGTACAGGGAGCTTTGGTCTGTATATAACCCTGTGCTGTCCCTGTCCTGGGAGTGTTCAACAGGGACAGTGTTGAGAGAGCTTTACTCTGTGTCTAACCCCATCTGTCTCTGTCCCTGTCCTGGTAGTGTTTAACAGGGACTGCGTAGAGGGAGCTTTACTCAGTATCTAATCCTGTGCTGTCCCTGTCCTGGGCGTATTTAACAGGGACAGTATTGAGGAAACTTTATTCTGTATCTAACCCCGTGCTGAACCTGGGAACATATTGAAATGGTGATTGAACCATTCGGTAGTTTGAAGCACCCATATCTTGCCAAGCATAAAATGGCAACAAAATAATATTCTTGAATTCATTTTCCCTTTGTTATATGTATGTTTTAGCATCTGCTCAGCATGAAAAGGAGCGCAGGGTCTAAGGTCTATCACTCCAATATCTCCCTGACACTCAGAATCAATCAGAATTCTGAATTAGAATCTAATCTCCCCATCTGGCTCAAAACATATTTGTTGAACACATGCATTGTTATCCTGCTTTCAAAGAGTGAAGTGTTTTTATTGGAAGTTTGGATTCTCTGTGCAAAGAAAATAATAAGTCAAGGTCACTTTACTGAGCATTTGGCTGGATTCATTTCGGATTTGCAACTCACTTTGAATATATGAATAAGAGTCTATTTCTGTTGGGCATTCAGAATTTCAGTGTTGTACAATTAACAACTCCTCTTTCCGACTTGATCTGTATCATTGCTCAGATTCAGTTAGTTCAGTTGGCTGCACAGCAGGTTTGTGATGCTAACATCAGGGGTTCCACTCCTGAACTGACTGAGGTTACCACAGGGAGCACTGTCCATCTTCACCTCTCCCCTCATCTTAGGTGTGGTGGCCCTCTGGTTAAACCACTACTGGGTCTCTCTCTCTCTCTCTCTCTCTCTCTCTCTCGTAATGTGGAAGTGCCGGTGTTGGATTAGGGTGGACAAAGTTAAATACCACAGAACACCAAGTTAGAGTCCAACAGGTTTATTTGGAAGTACAAGCTTTTGGAGCGCTGCTCCTTTGTCAGGCATCTAGTGGGGCAGGACCATAGGATACAGAATTTATAATAAGATGTCATAGTGTCATACAACCTATGTGATGTATTGAACAAACTTAGATTGCTGATAAGTTTTAAGCACATGGAATGGGGTTGCAGTTTTCAGATGATTAATATGTAAATCCCACAACCTCTTCCAAGTCACGTTCCTGAGATACCTTAAGGTCTTATTAAAATAAGGTGCCATCTCAGCTCAGACAATGCATTAAAGGTGTGAGGTTCGAGGTTGGGTATGTTCAATACATCACATCAGTTGTATGACTCTTTGATCTTTTATTATAAATCCTGTGTTCTATGATTCTGCCCCTGATGAAGGAACAGGGCTCTGAAAACTAGTGCGTTCAAATAAATCTGTTGGACTCTAACCCGGTGTCGTGGGATTTTTAACTCTCTCTCTCTCTCTCTCTCTCTCTCTCTCTCTAATGTGAGAGAGTAGGGCAATGGTGATTTTACCTTTTCACTTGCACCATCAGGAACTAACTACCAACCAGCACCTGGGCATGAGCACCTCTGCACCGAATCCATCACAAAGTCAGTGTAGAGCGACACGGTGGCTCAGTGGTTAGCACTGCTGCCTCACAGCGCCAGGGTCCCAGGTTTGACTCTAGCCTCGGGCGACTGTCTGTGTGGAGTTTGCACATTCTTCCCATGTCTGTGTGGGTTTCCTCCCACAGTCCAAAGATATGCAGGTTAGTGTGGATTAGCCATGGAAAATGCAGGGTTAGAGTAGGGGGTTGGGTCTGAATGGGGTGCTCTTTGGAGGGTAGGTGCAGACCTGATGGGCCAAATGGCCTCTTTTGCATTGCAGGGATTCATCTAATTGAGAAGTAATAGATATCACCCATTCCAATCAGCACTTGCATGATGTTTCAGCACTCAGTCTGATTGTCCAACTATCCTGGTGCTGGAAGGGGAACTGATTCAAGCTGAATCATAGAATAGAAGCCATACAGTGTGGAAGCAGGCTAATTGGCCCATCGAGATGATACTGACCCTTCGAAGAGCATCCCACCCAGATCCATTCCTGTAGCCCTGCATTTCCTGTGGCTAACCCACCTAGCCTGTGCATCCTGGGCATTATAGACAATTTAACCTTAACCTACATATATGTAATTGTGGGAGGGAACCAGAGCCCCCAGAGAAAACCCGCGAAGACACGGGGAGAATGTGCAAACTCCACGCAGACAGTCTGTCCAAGGTTGGAATCGAACCTGGGTCCCTAGCGCTGTGAGGCAACAGCGCTAACCACGGTGCTGCCCCAAGTAAGGGTTAATCAAAATGCAAATTGCCAATTATCTGAGATACTTGTGTTGCTATAATGTATTTCACATCATTAGTATGTCCCAAAATGTTTTATCGGCATTAAAATAATTTTGAAATGTCAATGTTGTAATGTTGAAATGCAGCAAGCTCCCAACATTGGCGAAAATGAAAATGACCAGATAATCTTTGATGTCAATTAAGAGATAACTTTCCAAAACAAAACTATTCTGTCATAGGGTATGGGGATTGCTGGCAAGGTCACAGCATCTGCCCATTCTCAACCCCTTGAAATGAGTGACCTTCTCAATCGTTTCCTAGAGCTGGGTCAATCCCATTCCGGAGGGTCTGGAATCACATGTGGTCCAGGTTGGGTTAGTGCGGCAGATTTCCCTCCCCAATGACCTGAATGAACCAGGTCTCATTAATCGAATTAAAATCCCACCGGGTGTCATGGTGGGATTTGAAGTCATGTTCGCCTAGGAACCCTCCAACCACAAGGGATGAACTCAGATTTCTCCAGTTTCCTCATTTCCCCTCCCCCCACCTCGTCTCAGTCGAATCCCTCAAACTCAGCACCGCCCTCCTAACCTGCAATCTTCTTCCTGACCTCTCCGCCCCCACCCCACTCCGGCCTATCACCCTCACCTTGACCTCCTTCCACCTATCACATCTCCATCGCCCCTCCCCCAAGTCCCTCCTCCCTACCTTTTATCTTAGCCTGCCTGGCACACTTTCCTCATTCCTGATGAAGGGCTTATGCCCGAAATATCGAATCTCCTGTTCCTTGGATGCTGCCTGACCTGCTGCACTTTTCCAGCAACACATTTTCAGCTCTGATACTCCAACATCTGCAGACCTCACTTTCTCCTCCCAGAACATGAGGCTCTTGTTCTGATTATTTAGCCAGTGACGTTGGCACTCCTCTACTACTGTCAACCAGTGCCGTGGAATCTTTCATGTCCAGCTGAAAGGGACTGATGGGAAATGGGGTTCACACCTCAAAGGCAGCCCCTCTGACATTGCAGCACTTGCTCAGTGCTGGGTGGGGAAAGCAACCGAGGCATTTGTGCTCACATGTTGACAGTGGAACATAGGACCTGCACGCGCCCAGATATAGAGATTGGAGTGTTACTGACTGAGCCACACTTAACTTGTAAGGATTGTACTTCTAGTCTGTGCAGGGTCTGTGTGTGTGTGTGTCAATGTGCGTGTGTCAGTGCATATGTTTGTGTATGTGTGTCAGAGTTTGTGATGGTGTGTGTGTGTCAGAGTTTGTGTTAGTGTGTGTATGTGTATGTGTGTGTGTGTCAGAGTTTGTGTTAGTGTGTGTATGTGTATGTGTGTGGCTGTGTGTGTGTGTGTCAGAGTTTGTGTTAGTGTGTGTGTGTGTGTCAGTGTACATGTGTCAGGGTGTGTGTGTGTGTAGCTGCATCTGTGTGTCTGTGTGTGTGTGTGTGTCAGTGTACATGTGTCAGTGTGTGTGGCTGTTTGTGTCTGGGTCAGAGTGTGTGTGTGTTTGTGTGTTAGTGTGTGTGCGTGTTTATGTGTCAGTGTGTGTGTGTCAGTGTTTGTGTTTGACTCTCTGTGTCTGTGTCTGTGCCTGTGTGTGTGGAAGGGAGGCTACTGTGTACACACAGTGGAACAGAATCTGTTAAACTCTGCAATGTCTGTCAGTCAGAGAGAGAGCTGCACCTGTGTCTCTGTGCGTCTCCTGTGGTTCAGTTTGTTTTGTGAACTAAAGGAAGATGTGGATAAAAGTCACTCGATGAATAAGACGGAGTAAAATTATTTATTAGGAATGAAGGGCTGGTCAATTGAATAGAAGTGGAATTGATGAGGGATGTGTGCGTGTATGGGCTTCACTGTGCCCAGTCTCTCAGGCTAAAGCACACAGTCAAACATAGACAAAAGCCTGTCAGGGAGATTCCCACTCACTGAGCAGAATAATAGATACCCACAGTGACAGGTCCCACTGGGCAAGTGTCAGGAAAGGATTTTATTATGCTCAGGCACTTAACTCTTCTCATGCAGCTTGAACATAAGATTGGCAGTGAGAGTTCAGTCTGACGGTGTTGGCTATAACTCAGTGGGGACTGACTCACCCATTCCTCCTGTTACCTCGCAGTCAGAAAGTGGTGTGTTTCAGGACCTCTCCGGCAACATCCATGGCTGAGGGTCCCGTTGCCGCAACACCCGAGGGGCCGTTTTTCAGTTAGTCTGAGAGCACGCCTGCCCCTCTCGACTGGGAGGGAAGGATTCGGAGATTGCCCCGGTGATCGCACCCCATTCTGAGGACGGGTGCGGTGCCTGTCCTGGACTTCCTGGGCCAGTGCCTGTTCCACAGCCACCAAACATCACTGAGAACCAGTTGGATCAGCTCGTTGTCACGCTGCTGTTAGTGTGGGATCTTGCTGTGTGCACGTTGCTCCTAGCTTGACCTCAAAAGCTTTCCTTTGGGTCAGTCTTGAAAAAAAGGGGGCTGTGGGAATGCAGATTCTTGGATTTGAGCGGTCATGGGGAGGATGTGGGGGTGATGTGTGAGCTTACACGGTCCGGTGATAGGGACCCAGTACTCACCACAAAGCTGGTGGAATTAAAATTCAGCTCATAAGCCTGGAACTGACAAGAAGATCTCAGCGATGGTATCATAAACACTCATCTAGTTCACTACTGGCCTTCTGAGGAAGGCAGTGTGCCATGCTCATCCTGTTCTGGCCTACAGAGTTCCTACAACAATAGATTTCATGTTCACCATCTCTGAGAGAATTTTCATATTCCACATTTATCAACTGAGCTTAAATGCTGTGGTGGGATTTGAACTCAGGCCACGGGAGAGTTGAGGTGGCCATGTGAGCGCTGCAGCCCCCATCTCCCACTCTCTGATTCACTCATTCCCTTCAGGGCCAGAAATCTGTCAGGCTCACATGGTCTGGCCTACATGTGACTCCAGACCCACAGCAATGTCGCTGGCTCTTAACTGTCCTCTGAAATAGTTGGCCACTCCATTCAAGGGGCGCTTGGGGGACGGGCAATGAATGCTGACCTGGTTGGCAATGTCTACGGCCCATGAAGGAGTGCAACAGACATTCCACACTAACCTATCACAGAGTGACTGCAGCCGAGAGAGTGGTGCTGGGAAAGCACAGCAGGTCAGGCAGCATTTGAGGAGCAGGAGAGTTGACGTTTCGAAAGTAAGCCCTTCATCAGGAATGGCTTATACCCAAAACATCAACTCTTTTTATTTATTTCAAAAATATACTTTATTCATAAAATACTTTGATGATCTATGCAAGTGGACATGCTATACATATGTAAACATTCCATTTCTTTGCATACCGAAACAGTAATCATTCCTATTTACAGGTCTGTACGATTACATTTTTAGCTGCGGCGTCAGCAGAGCCCAAATGCCTGCGTGGGCCCCCTGTTCTTCGTTAGGCAGGCAGATGTTACACATCAACTCTCCTGCTCCTCAGATGCAGCCTGACCTGCTGTGCTTTTCCAGCACCATGCTGTCGACTCTGATCTCCAGCATCTGCAGGCCTCCCTTTCTCCTTCAGAGTGACTGCAACTATAGTCACTGAGAGGATTTCCACGTTGGAGGTCGAAGTGTGTGTGTGTGTGTGTGTGTGTGTGAGAGAGAGATAGTGGGAGCGTCTGTGTAATTTAAATGGGAGATTGTGTGTAAGTGTGAATGGGAGTGTGTGTCTAAGTATGTGTGTGTGTAATTGTGTATGTGCGTATGTGAGTGTGTGTGAGTGGGAGCGTGTGTGTAATTTAAATGGGAGATTGTAAGTGTGAATGGGAGTGTGTGTCTAAGTGTGTGGGAGTGTGTGTGGGAGCATGTGTATTAGTATGAGTGAGAGGATATGTATAAGTCTGTGTGGGAGTTTGTGTATAATTGTGAATGGGAGTGTGTGTGTGTGTCTCAGTCAGTGGGGTGTTTGTGGGTCTCTGGATTCATCTATGATACCTTGCTTAGTAGAATATGCTGCTGACACTCACTGCCTGGCCTGAAGCATGAGTGTGTGACAGTGGATAGAGCAGCAGCTGCACGGCCTGTACCCAGCAACACAGTAAACCACTGAGGAACAGGGTCCCCCCTGAAACCCTCAGCTACCCTCAACATGGCCTGCCCAGCACTGTGAGTGTGACAAATAGGAGCATGTCCTGTTCAGGGAATAGTGTGGGTGTATCTCTGACAGACTGAACTCTTGCTAGACTGCATGTGTGTCACAGTCATTAGGAGAAACTATCTCGTTTAACAAGTGAGCTGCTAACCACAGGGTCATAGCTTGAAAATAATTGGCAGTTAAGCCGGTGGTGAAATGAGGAGATTTGCCTTCACGAAGGGGATTGCTGTGATCTGGAACACAAGGCCCGAAGGAGTAGGACAAAACAGTCAATTCCAAAGGGAATTTCAAAAGGCTGTTGGACATTTGAAAAAGACTGATTTTCAGGTAATGATGGAAAATGTTCGATTGTGTGGCTAAATTAGGCAGCTTTCATAGAGCTACAACAAGCACAATGGGCCGAATAGCCCTCTGTTTCTCTGAGCCTATGTTTAAGCTCACTGAGAGCTGGCTCTGCTTCTGCTAATGAACCACCTCCTTTGTTTGTAGCTTGCAGAGAGCAGCTTGTGTTTGTTATACCACATGGAGAGTGTGTGGGTGGTAGGTTAACATCCTGTCACAGGTACAACATCAGGCAGAGTCACCAGGAGACCAGCTTTCCACAGCACCATGTCTTTGCAATCTCCTATGAAGAAAATGATCATCCGCCTGAAGTAGGCCCCAGTCCAGTCACTGAGATATCTCAATTCTCCTCTGCTCCAGTGAAAATCCACAAGTTGCATTTGTGTAGCATCTTAGGCACAGGCTTCACAGTAGTCACATTTGGCCCATTTAAGCCACTTGAGGTTGACTCTCTCTCTGCTCCCTGGGATATGGACTGCAGCGGTTCAAGAAGGCAGCTCACCACCACCTTCTCAAGGGGCAACTAGGGACGGGCAATAAATGCTGACCCAGCTGCAGGTGCCAATGTCCCATGTGCATCACTGCAATATTGACTTTCAGATACTCAAGTGTCTGAATTCTTCACTTGTTCATGTTTAAACCTCGAACTGTTAGCTCCAGGACAATAATCCCTCTGAGTGTACAAGCCTTTTATTTTCATTATAGTCACAATGGCTGCCTTTGCAATTTGAACATCTGTCTCAGTTTTCTCACATTATCACCAAACATATCTGCAGCGTCGGATTTGTTCAAAATTCACAGATTGTAGAGTTTTGTTTCCAAAGTTGTTCATCAATACCTACAGGAAATATAAGGACAGCTCAAACCCTCAGTTTGAAATTTGTGAAATACTGTTGATTTTTGCTCTTGTGGTAGCAGCACTCAGTGGGCAATAACAGTGACCAGAACTTCCATTGGGTTGAACACCTTCATCAGTTGATACAGAGAGATGTTGAAGTGTTGGAACAGTTTGGAGAAGATTATATTTTAAAGACATATAATTAAAAGTAAGACCCTGGGTAGTGATGTAGAACAGAGAGACCTTGGGGTTCAGGTACATAATTCTTTGAAATTTGCGTCACATGTAGACAGGGTAGTTAAGAAGCTGAAAATGTGTTGCTGGAAAAGCGCAGCAGGTCAGGCAGCATCCAAGGAACAGGAAATTCGACATTTCGGGCATAAGCCCTTCTTCAGGAATAAGCTCTGAAGAAGGACTTATGCCCGAAACGTCGAATTTCCTGTTCCTTGGATACTGCCTGACCTGCTGCGCTTTTCCAGCAACACATTTTCAGCTCTGATCTCCAGCATCTGCAGACCTCACTTTCTCCAGGGTAGTTAAGAAGGTGTTTAGCACACTTGCCTGCATTGCTCAGACCCTTGAGTACAGGGGTTGGGGACTTTATGTTGAGGTTGTACAGGACATTGGTGAGGTCTCTTCTGCAGTACTGTGTCCAGTTCTGGTCATCCTGCTGTAAGAAGGATATTATTAAACTGGAGAGGGTTCAGAAGAGATTTACCAGGATATTACTGGAAATGGAGAGTTTGAGTCATGAGGGGAGGCTGGACATACTGGGATGTTCTTCACTGAAGCGTAAGAGACTGAGGGGTCACCTGATAGAGGTTTATAAAATCTTGAGGGGTATAGCTAAGGTGGATGACAGGTGTATTTCCCCAGGGTGGGGGATTTCAAGACAAAGGGGCATATTTTTAAGATGAGAGGAGAAATATTTTTAAAAAGTCATGAAGAGCAACATTTTTACACAGAGGGTGGTTCGTGTGTGGAATGAACTTTCAGAGGAAGTGGGTAAATTTACAAGGAGGCTCCCAAGCACTGAGGATGTCACCTAGACAGGGGATGAAACATCTGCAACACAAATTCCCAGCTCGGCGAACAGAACCACCACCATATTTACAGCATTTAAAAAACATTTGGATAAGTTTGTGAATAGGAATTGTTGGAGGAATATAGGTCAAGAGCAGGCAGGTGGGAGCAGTATAGTTTGGGGTTATGGCCAATGTGGACTGGTTGGATTGAAGAGTCTGTCTCCGTGCTGTATGACTCTATCAACAACTAGACAGGCCAGGCCTGTATTCTCTGGAATTTAGGAGAGTTTAGACTTAAATGAAACATCTAAGATCCTGAGGGAGGTTGACCAGGTGGATGTGGGGATGATGTTTCCTCTTGTGGGAGAATCTAGAACCAGGGGTCACTGCTTAAAAATAGGGGCTTACCCATTTCAGACAGAGATGAGGAAAGAGAAAATGCTCTCTCAGAGGATTGAGAGCCTTTGGAGTTCCCTTCCTCAATAGACAGTGGATTCAGAATCTTCAAATATTTTGAAGGGTGAGGGAGATAGCTCCTTGATGACCGAAGGGATGAAAGATTATTGGGGGATACGCAGGAATGTAGAGTTGAGGTTAAAATCCAATCAGCCGTGATCTTATTGAATGGGACAGCAGGCTCGAAGGGTGGAGTGGCCTCATCCAGTTCCTTGTTTGAGTGTCGTATGTTTCAAATCTTGATGAAAATTTAACCTTACAGGCAAAAAAAATCTGAATATCCAAGAAACAGTTTTTTGAATAACCCTCCTCAGCTGACAATCTGCATTAGCTGCAGACTTGACACACGTCCCAGCAATCAACCGCACATCTCAAAATTGACAAGATTGATCCCAACAGTAAGCCGTGGAGAGACAGGAACCAGCACTAAGACTGAGAAAGAGGAAAGTGGGATTCTTATGGAATGGTTGTCTCACAAGAAAAGATTAGGGTTTGCATCCACAGCGTTGAGGAGAGTAAGAGGTGACTTAATTGAAACCTCTGAGATCCTGAGGGGACTTGACCATGTCAATGTGGCAGCGATGGTTCCCCTTATGGGCGAATTGTAATCATTGTCGCGAGGTGATGAAGAGAATAAACGGATATGGACCAGGTAGAGACGAATAATTTTTAGTCGAGAAAGGCATCAGGTGTTGGCAGAGTCTTGGTGACCAAAGGGCCAATTCTTGTATTCGTCTTTGTCCTTTGCTTTCAGCAGCTTTTCAGGAAAAGAGTTACAGAGTCCCTAAATCTTTTTAAGGAAGAGGTGGATAGATTCTTTGCAACCAAAGGGTTGAAAGGTCATCAAGGGGAGCTGGATGTTGTGATGTTATGGGGGGGATGGCAGCTCAGTGGTTAACATTGCTGCCTCATAGTGGCAGGGACCTGGGTTTGATTCTACCCACAGGTGACTGACTGTGTGGAGTTTGCACATTCTCCCCGTGTCTGAGCTGGTTTCCTTCAGGTGCTCCGGTTTCCTCCCACAGTCCAAAAATGTGCAGGTTGGGGTGGACTAGCCTTGTGAAATTGCCCGCAGTGTCCAGGGATGTGCAGGCTAGAGGGTTTGTGGAGATAAGGGGTGGGTCTGGGTGGGATGCTCTTCTGAGTGCCTGTGTGGAGTCAATGGGCTGAATGGCCTGTTCCTCACTGTGGGGATTCTATGATGGGTCAGAACCCCAAAATATTTAAGTATATTTTAACTTTAATTCTAAAATGTATTTTTTGGAAAAGTAAGTGGATTATTACAGAGAGAGAGGAAAAAAAGGATGCAAATTTAGTGCCTGGCAAAAGCCTATGTGAAGCCCATGGAATGTCATACCTGTGGAGTGTCAGCTAACCTCAAGTAGGGAGAGTTTTCCATGAGAAACAATCATGGTGGGCTAGCTGCTCCCCCTTCTTAGCAGAAAGCTACCTCCACTGGACAGTTTTTTTTACCCTTCAGGGATACACCGACAAAAAGGGGTTAATAACTGATTGCATCATGGGTCTGTGTGTTTTTGAACAGACATCCTCATGTGTGAATTAGCATGCTGTGAGGGTCATAACTTGGAGAACAGACATTTTGAACACCCCCACATTTTAGGTTAAGGAAAAGGAAAGACTGTCTTCCAACGTGAACGCTGGAATTGACTTATTGTTCAAAAGAATCAGAACAACAGAATTTTGGCCAACCTCGATTTTGGCAGCTCTATGAGCAGCAACATTGTCTTAGCTGGTCTTCAGGAGCAGGTTTACTGGGAAGACGATGGCCCGAGTGATATTATCGTTGTGCCGTTAATCCAGAGACCCAGATAATGTTCTGGGGACCCGAGTTTAAATCCTGCCAGGTCACAGGACCCAAAACGTTAACTCTGATTTCTCTGCGCAGATGCTGCCAGACCTGCTGAGCTCTTCCAGCAACTTCTGCTTTGTCTCACTTTTTAAATTAATTTTGCTGCGGGGAAGGTGGGTGGAATGGTGTTAGGCCTCCCCCCTCTGCCCCCAGCCCCACCCTCCCATTTATCTCTCTTGCTCCTTCACATTCCTGATGAAAGGCTTATGCCTGAAATGTTGACTCTCCTGCTCCTCAGGTGTGCTTTTCCAGCGCCACACTTTTTGACTCTGACTTCTCCAGTATCTGCAGTCCTCACTTTCTCCCTGTTATAGCAGAGCAACCTGTATAAACTGGTCCCGATAAATGTGACCATGAAAACTATCATCAATTCTTGTAAAAGAAAATTCATCGAGATCACTAACGTCCTTTCCGAGCAAGTGGCATTCCCTCCCGGGAGGGCCTGCTGGGAAAATCCATCTTTTCCCGGTCCACCCTATATTTGACTCAAGATCCACAGCATTGTGGGCTCACTAAGCGAGCCACTGAGTTTCAAGGCAATTCAGGATGGGGGCACCAAATACTGACTTTGCCAGTGTTGCCCACTTCCAGGAAAAAGAAAAAAAACAAAAAAAATACCGTTCGCCCAAAGATGCAAAATAAGTTTGTCACATAATGAGTAGAAAATGGATCTCTGAGAGTCAACACAGCGAGTGGGGCGATAGGCTAACCAGGAGACATAGAATCTCCACAGCATGGAAGCAGGCCATGCAGCCAATCGGTCCACACCTACCCACTGAAGAACATCTCACCCAGACACAGCCCATCTCTGCATTTCCATAAGACCATAAGATATAGGAGTGGAAGTAAGGCCATTCAGCCCATCGAGTCCACTCCGCCATTCAATCATGGCTGATGGGCATTTCAACTCCACTTACCTGCATTCTCCCCATAGCCCTTAATTCCTCGAGACAAGAATCTATCAATCTCTGACTTGAAGACATTTAGCGTCCCGGCCTCCACTGCACTCTGCGGCAATGAATTCCACAGGACCACCACTCTCTGGCTGAAGAAATGTCTCCGCATTTCTGTTCTGAATTAACCCCCTCTAATTTTAATGCTGTGTCCACAGATCCTAGTCTCCTCGCCTAACAGAAACAATTTCTTCGCGTCCATCCTTTCCAAGCCATGTATTATCTTGTACGTCTCTATTAAGTCTCCCCTTAATCTTCTAAACTCCAATGAATACAATCCCAGGATCCTCAGCCGTTCCTCATATGTTAGACCAACCATTCCAGTGATCATCCGTGTGAATCTCCGCTGGACACGTTCCAGTGCCAGTATGTCCTTCCTGAGGTGTGGGGACCAAAACTGGACACAGTACTCCAAATGGGGCATAACCAGAGCGTTATAGAGTCTCAGTAGCACAACGGTGCTTTTATATTCCAACCCTCTTATTTTCCCCATGGCAAATCCAGCTAACTTACACATTCCTGGACACTATTTGCAATTTAGCATGGCCTGCAGGAGGAAATCTATGCAGGTACAGGGAGAATATGCAAACTCCACACAGACAGTCACCCCAGGCTGGAATTGAACCCGGGTCCCTGTAATGTGAGACAGCCGTGCTAACCACTGAACCACTGTAAGCCCGTAACATTGACCCTGGTGGAATGTTTATTTCGGATTGTGGTTTGGATAAAATGTTGGAAAAATCTCCAAGGGGAGAAGAGACTGGGAATTTGTAGAAAGCTTGATGTTAAGTGGAAATTAGAGCAATTTAACTAGATCCTCAAAGGGAGGCATTGATCTTTTTTTTAAATTTGCTATATGCCACAAGACAACTGCAATTTGTCTAATTTGAATCGAGGTGATTGAACAGTGTGTGAGTGATGACACCACTGGTGAATTGAGCTCAGTTGGTTTCCAATGTTCTGTAAACATTTATTACGCAGTGCTATTCAGAGTCCTGTCCTGTTTACTTACTGAGTCAGTGAATTTTCATAGATTGTTATTATACGGAATAGCATCAGCTAAGCAACGTAGACCATTCAGCCCAACTTACCTGTGCTAGATGATAGAATAATTGCCAAATAAGCAGGAAGAGATAGTGCAGGAAAATGGCAAATGATAGAACCAAAGATCTTTTTATATGACTGTATTATAAGATGAGTGAATTTACAGCAAAAATGGAAATTAGTATATGATTCAATAACCATAGGACCTTGGGCAGTGCTGTGGAACAGAGAGAACTCGGGGTTCAGGTACATAATTCTTTGAAGTTTGCGTCACATGTTGATAAGGTGGTAAAGAAGGTGATTAGCATGCTCAGACCTCAGGAATTGGGACATTATATTGAGGTTGTACAGGATGTTAATGTGACCTCTTCTGTAGTACTGTGTCCAGTTCTGGTCACCCTGTTACAGGAAGATTATGAAGAGGGTTCAGAAGAGATTTACCAGGATGTTGCCGGGAATGTGAGGTTTGAGTTATAAGGAAAGGCTGGGACTTTCATCACTGGCATGTAGGGGATTGAGAGGTGAACGTTTGGAGGTTTATAAAAGACTGAGTGGTATAGATAAAGTGAATGGCAGGTGTCTTTTTCCCTGGAGTGGGGGAATTTCAAGACAAGGGGGCACGTGTTTACTGTGAAAGTAGAAACATTTAAAAAAGACGTGAGGGGCAATATTTTTACATAGAGGGTGGATTGTGTGTGGAATGAACTTCCTGGGGAGTTGGTGGGTGTGGGTACAGTTACAGTATTTAAAAGACACTTGGATAAGTACATGAATAGGAAAGGTTTGGGAGGGATATGAGCCAGGAACAAGCAGGTGGGATTGGCTTAGTTTGGGATTATGTTCAACACGGACTGGTTGGGCCGAAGGGTCCGTTTCTGTGCTAGATGGCTGTAAGACTTTGTAAAGAATTTCCTATGTGAATGCATTTTTGAGTGAATTGATAGCAAAACTTGAATGTGTTTCAGTGACCATTCCAGAGACATAGTTACAAGATTGGCCATGGCAGGTTATTTGAGATCTTGGAAAACACAAGAGAAAGGTAGAGGAGGCTCTACTGATGAAGGATGAGGGAAATTCATGGACGAGAAATGATCTTGGTTTGAAGAATCAAAATGTAGAATAAGTTTGTCAGGAGATAAGAAATTGTTACAGGGAGAAATCACTTGCACAGATAGTTTATCAATTCTGTTCTGACAGTGGTTACACTGCAGGGCAGAAGATAAATCAAGAAAATATCAGTGTTTCTAAGAAAGATACTACTACAATCATGGTAGATTTTAATCTTCATATAGATTGGACAAATGAATTTAGAGAAAAGGATTGTGCAGGATGAGTTCAGGGAGGGGACAATTTCTTGGAACTATGTGTTCTGAAACCTGTCAGTGAGCAGACTATTATATAACGAACAATCTGTAATCTGCTTGCACCCCTTGGTCTCTCTGTTCAGCAACACTCCCCATGGCTCTACTATTACGTGTGTTAAGTCCTGCCCTGGTTTGTCTTAACTAAATGCAAAACCTCACTTTTATCTAAAGTAAATTCCATCAGCCAGTCCTCAGCCCATTGGCCCATCTGATCAAGGTCTCGTTGTACCTTTGGATGGGCTTCCAATTGGTCTGTTTTCTCTGGTCTTATCTGATCTAACCTTATTAACCAGTCTACCATGCAGAAACTTATCAAAGGCCTTACTAAAGTCCATGTTGACGATTTCTATTGCTCTGCCTTAATCGCTGACAGTGAGGGCCCCCCCTGTATCTGACAGTGAGGGCCCCCCCTGTATCTGACAGTGAGGGGCCCCCTGTATCTGACAGTGAGGGCCCCCCCATATCTGACAGTGAGGGGCCCCCTGTATCTGACAGTGAGGGGTCCCCCAATATCTGACAGTAAGGGTCCCTGTATCTGACAGTGAGGGCCCCCCCAGTATCTGACAGTGAGGGCCCCCCCAGTATCTGACAGTGAGGGCCCCCACTGTATCTGACAGTGAGGGCCCCCCCTGTATCTGACAGTGAGGGGGCCTCTGTATCTGACAGTGAGGGCCCCCCCTGTATCTGACAGTGAGGGGGCCTCTGTATCTGACAGTGAGGGGCCCCCAGTATCTGACAGTGAGGGGCTCCCTGTATCTGACAGTGAGGGGCCGCCTGTACCTGACAGTGAGGGGGCCCCCGGTATCTGACAGTGAGGGGCCCCCAGTATCTGACAGTAAGGGCCCCCCTGTATCTGACTGTGAGGGACCCGTGTGTCTGATATTAATTCCTCTGGGTCACTGTGAGGTTCCTTTTCAATGCTTCAATCAAGTCTTATCCCTTCTGTCCCTTTTAATAACTGTCGACTAAGATTAAAAACAGTTTTTCTCCACCATCTCACAGACAGTAGCTCACCTTGCGCAGTGTTTTGCGGAAGTCCAGACGAGATGACTCGCTCTGTAGGCACTTGGCTGTGTGAGATACGTGGTTGTCATGGTGAGATGTAATCCAGTTTCTCTTTCGAAAAGCCTGGCCTTTGCATCGATTGTTGTGCTGTTTGTGACAGTTAGCCTTTCCCCATGGAGATTCTCGACAATTTCTCCTTGCACCAACTTTGGTTTAACTATTCTATAGTTGTACGTGAATAAGTTGTCCAGTATTGTCAAGGGTTGTTTTGTTTGCTGCTGGTACTTTTCCATCACTTGGTTTGCTGGGCTACAGTTCGACCTACCCTGACAGAGAGTGCTGTTTGACCTTTCCATCCTCCTTCTCAGATTTTTTTTGAGTTACGTGAATTTTTCTGAGTTTTCCCTCAGTCGTTTGGTTGCAGCCAATGCATAAACCTTCACTTCTTCGTCAAGAATAAAATTCTCACCTCTCGGTTGGACCAACTGCTGTCCTTGAGAAGGTGTATCAGAACTTGAACTTTGCCTGGAGCATAGACGACAGGACAGTTGTGTCTCATCAACCAATGTCTGTTTGCAGTGTGGCATGTTTTAGGTTTCTTTCAGTGCCAATGATTTGAATTTGACATGTGAGTGATTCTATGTAATTAGATTCGATTCCCTACAGTGTGGAAACAGGCCCTTCGGCCCAACCAGTCCACACCGACCCTCAGAAGACTAACCCACCCAGACCCATTTCCCTCTGACTAATGCACCTAACACTATGGGCAATTTAGCATGGCCAATTTACCCGACCTGCACATCTTTGGATTGTGGGAAGAAACCCGGAGGAAACCTATGCAGACACGGGGAGAATGTGCAAACTCCACACAGACAGTCGCTCGGGGCTGGAATCGAACCTGGGACCCTGGTGCTGTGAGACAGCATTGCTTACCGCTGAGCCACTGTGCCGCAAATTGTAGTTTACTGTGAGACAAACAGTAAAATATAGTGAAAAGATTTTCCACTTTAAATAGTTTAAGAGCAAGATTAAAAAAAAGATAAAGTTTAAAGACAGTCCCTCATTCCTGAGCCAGCTCAGCATCAACAATGCCTGTGCTACCATCCCTCCTCCAGCTCCTTGCCCTCACTTACACCAGACTCCAACCAACATTGAAGCCTCCAATCCTCAGCCGCCATCTTTTTCTGCTGGCCTTGGCTCCACCGATGTAGCAGTGCTCATTCCAATGCTCGCCCTGGAAAAGTAAATAAGTATTCACTCACTGCCGCACGAATCCTCACTCGGTTCCCTCACCATCACCGGTGTCGGCCAAGCTCAGGACACGAGGTGTGGAAAGAAGCAAAAGAGAAAAGAAGAAAAAAAAAACCAGAAAAAGAGGAAAGAAGAAAGGAAAGAAAAGAAAAATGGTTGGAGCGGACAAACCCAAGCTCAAGAGTCCTACTCTGCCGCCATCTTGGTGATGCATGCTGGGAGAAGAAACACAGAGAGACAACACAGGCTCGATGATCCAACTCTGAGGGGAGTACTGGAGCAGAGGGACCTCTGGGTTCAAGCTGACCAGGCAAGCTGAAACAGTTGTTATAAAGGCTTATAGGATCCTCACAGGGTTTATAAATAGAGGCGTAGGCTATAAAAACAAGGGTGTGGTAGTACATCTCTACAAATCAACAGTCTGGCCACATTTGGAGAATTGTGCTCCGTTCTGAGCACTTAGTAAAGGAAGGATGTTAAAACCCTGGAGATTGTACTAGGGGGAGATACCAGAATGGTCCCAGGAATGAGGGATTTTAGATACAAGGAAAGATTAGAAAGATTTAGGCTTCTTCTCCTTGGGGCAGAGAAGATTAAGAAGTGACCTTATTGGGGTGTTCCAAATGATGAACAGCTTCGACAGGTTAAAGGAGGGTGTTCTGTTTCTACCAGTTGGTATGTCAGTAACATGGGGGACCCAATTTCTAGATTGTCAGCAAGAGAGCTCGGAGTGAGATGAAGAGAAGCTTCCTTACTCCGAGAGATGTTGGGATTTGGAATGTGCTGCCTGGGAGAGTGGGGGAGGGGGATTCCACGGGAGGTTTCAAAAGAGAGCTGGATATATGGCTGAAAGGAATGAAGTTAGAGGGCTATGGAGATAAGGCTGGAGAGTGGGGCTAGCTGGGTAGCTCTTTCAGGAGCCAGTACAGACATGATGGGTCGAATGGCCTCCTTCTGTCCTGTAAAAGTCTATGATTCTCAGTGATAGTCAGGACCAATATAACAAAGTAATATGAGTTGTCTCGGGTGAGCACGTGCAGCTGCAGCTATTGGTAAAGCACATTACTCAGCTGGAGCTGCAGGTAGACTCACTGTGGAGCTCCCGGGAGGCTGACCACATTGTGGACAGCACAGACAGTGAGACGGTCACTCCGCAGGTAAACACTGAACAAGCAGAGAGGGCATGGCTGACCACTGGGCAGAGGAGAGGAAGGCAGCTCCTGCAGGAATCCCCCTGATGTTACCAAACCCATTAGTCTGGCTCCACCTCAGTGCGCTAAGGTAATCAGAGCTTCATTTACACCCTTTGTAACTGTGATTGCTTCCTCCTCTATAGCTACGGACCTTTGTCAGTCTCCATCTCCATGTACAATACGCTGGTTTTGTTATACTATCAGTTTCACTGTGATAAGGATTACCCCGAGACATCTGATTGATGAATGGTGGCTGAGTGGTTAGCACTGCTGCCTCACAGTGCCAGGGACCCCAGTTCGATCCCACCCTCAGATGACCGTATGTGTGGAGTTTGCACATTCTCCCCGTGTCTGCGTGGGGTCCCTCCAGGTTTCTCTGGATTCCTCCCACAGTCCAAAGATATGCAGGTCAGGGTGGGTTGGCCGCGGAAAGTTGTCACATAGTGTCCAGTGATGGGCAGGCTAGGTGGGTTATCCATGGGAAATGCAGGGTTACAGGGATAGGGTGGGATCCTGAGTCTGGGTGGGATGATCTTTGGAGGGTCAGTGTGGACTCGATGGGTCGATTGGCCTTCTGCCACACTATAGGCATTCTATGCTTCCGTGGTTAAGCTGAGATTTGATGTCCAGGAGCATCAGTAAAATGTAACCACAATTTGCAGTCTGTTCCTGACTCCATTGTAGCTGCTGGCCTTCCTTCCAAAGTTCTATCTGGAGTGGAGTAAGTCTGGCAAAGTTGGGGTAAATTCTCCCAGTTGATTCATCGTGTTTAAGAAGCACTGGGCATCACACTTTGGTGTCAGATGTTCACAGATGGCTCATGCCTTCCTCAGACCCACCACACTCTTACTCATACGCGATGTATCCTTAAAATTGTTCTAAAGAGTTATCGTTTCCCAGGTAGTGGAAGGCCTGCATTCAGTAGTTGCCCCTGCACCCTCTGATCCTGTTCCTTCTGCATTTTACCAGGCACTAGGATATCATCCAGTGGCAAATAGTTTCTAGTTGGCCTCCCAGGATTCTCAACACTGCCTGTTGGAAAATGTCTAGGACAGATCTGACAATACTGTCACTTTAACAGGTTATTTTATCCTGTTTTATTTTTGAAGAGAGGTTGTAAGGTAGAAGGAAAATAATCTGTGCGGTCTAGGGATTTTTCTGAAAGTTGGAACAAGGGAGCAGCCTGGGTGGGGCCTGTTCTCCCTGAGACCAGGCTTTCTAGTTGTTTTTAGTTTTTAGATTTAGTTTTGAACAGGAACCTTTGGGGTCTCAAAAGAGTTCAGTGGTTCTGTGAATGTCTCCTTTCTGATACTTTCTCTGCAATTTCTCTTGTTGTTGTTTCCTCCTGGATTGGAGAACTGCATGTGAGAATCTGTGCCTGAATTTTCCTTTTTACCAAGGGCTGTGTTATTGGATATTGTGTTATTGGGCAGCACAGTGGCTCAGTGGTTAGCACTGCTGCCTCTTGGCACCAGGGTCCCAGGTTTGATTCCAGCCTCAGGCAGCTGTCTGCGTGGAGTTTGCACATTCTCCCTGTGTCTACGTGGGTTTCCTCTGGATGCTCCAGTTTCCTCCCACAGTCCAAAGATGTGCAGGTCGGGTGAATTGGCCATGCTAAATTGCCCACAGTGTTAGGTTCATTAGTCAGAGGGAAATGGGTCTGGGCGGGTTAATCTTCGGAGGGTCAGTGTGGACTGGTTGGGCCGAAGGGCCTGTTCCACACTGTAGGGAATCTAATCTAATCTATTTTGGAACAGATACTTAGTAATAGATATATATCTGTCTATTATTTGGCTAAGTCATAGAGATGTACAGCACGGAAACAGACCCTTCGGTCCAACTCGTCCATGCCGACCAAATATCCTAACCTAATCTAGTCCCATTTACTAGTGTTTGGTCCATATCCCTCTAAACCCTTCCTATTCATATACCCATCAAGATGCCTTTCCACCACTCCCTCTGGCAGCTCATTCCACACACGTACCACCCTCTGCATGAAAATGTTGCCCCTTAGGTCCCTTCTAAATCTTCCCCCTCTCACCCTAAACCTATGCCCTGTAGTTCTGGACTCCTCTACCCCAGGGAAAAGACCTTGTCTATTTATCCTAACCAGTCCCCTTATATTTTTATAAACCGCTATAAGGTCACCCCTCAGCCTCCGAGGCTCCAGGGAAAACAGCCCCAGCCTGTTCAGCCTCTCCCTGTAGCTCAGATCCTCCAACCCTGGCAACATCCTTGTAAATCTTTTCTGAACCCTTTCAAGTTTCACAACATCTTTCCGATAGGAAGGAGACCATTGTTAAGTCATTCTAAATTCCTCTTCGTTCTGTTTGTATTTTAACTACAGTCTTTAAATAAATTGTTTTGCTAAATATTGAGTAGTTTGTCCAGTTGCATCCCATCTGGAACATGATATTTCACATCTACCTACAAAATAAGAAACATTTAGGGTCTAGGCTACCTTCTGAAAATAAATTGAGTGGGTCTGGTCTGGTGCATAACACCAATGGACAGGAGATCCCAAATGGGAGCTAGTTGCTGCAATAGAGCCCAGATGGTGTAATAAACACAGTCAGTGATCGGAGGGTGTCTGTTAGAATCCACGGTTCACACCCAGCTTTGTGAGAAACTTGATTGTTGCCAGCGCTTTTTTTTCTTTTGTCAAACAATCCTTGACAGACAAAATATGACGGATTTCTCTCCTAATTCCTCAGTTTAACTGGATGAAACCCACACACAATCTGAGTCCCTCATTTATCTCAGGAACTGTTAGCAGCCCTGAGCATCATTGTGTCAGTTCTGTAATCAGGAATGTGACCCACTTTCAGTCATGTTGCAGAACTTATGTTTTAGTTATGCTGTCAAAGAATACGGAATCTCTCTGTGGGTCTACAAGGAGACAGCTTAAGCTTTCTTTTCGAGCCTTTCATGGAAGGTGGGTGTTGCTGGCTGGGTCAGCATTTATTGTCAGTCCCTAGTTGCCCCCTGAGAAGGTGGGGGTGAGCTGCCTTCTTGACCCGCTGCTGTCCATGTGCTGTAGGTAGACCCACAATGCCCTTAGGGAGGGAATTCCAGGATTGTGACCCAGTGACACTGAAGGAATGGTGATATATTTCCAAGTCTGTATTATTGATGTAAGAGCCGTGGAACAAGTCCAATAAGTTGAATGACCAACCCATGCCTCTGATTTGTATGACCTTGCTACGGTACAGTAAGTGGCCATTTTAAGCTATTGAGTGTATTTGAGCTCTCTGTAGAGGGTGCCCTTGCTCTATCCCCCTCTCCCTGTGAGTATGTTGACTGTTTGCCCAACTCCCTTCTACCCCACATGGGCCTCCTCCTATTCCTCCCAACCCCACCATCCCCCAAACCAGTTCTCATCCTGCCTCCATCTCCCTTTCATCCTTTCTCCCTCGAGATTCATCCATTCATTTTATCCTCTTTGTTCCTCACCTCAACAAGAGACAGGGAGAGAAATTACAGGCCTCTGCTGCTGTTCCCATCCCACTCCCATCCCATTGCCATCCTCCATCCCACTCCCATCCCACTGCTAATCCCCCATCCCAATCCTATCGCACTGCCATTCCTCATCGCACTGCCATTCCCCATCCTACCCTCATCTCACACCCATCCCCGACCTGAGCACAACCCACTGTTCCCACCCCTAGTGCAGCAGCCTCTCTGCTCCCCATCCCCCACCAATTGACTACAGTGCTCTGACCTTGATCCTGATCACTGCGATCCCCACCCCGACCCCCCCCCAATCAGACGGCCACGAGCACATTGACCCGCAGTCCCTGACTATGGGCACAGTGACCCCTTTCCGAACTGAATATAATGCACCCCTCAACCTTGACCCCTGGAGCTCAGGATCCAGCTCCTAGAAGGAAGACCCAAACAAAACAAAAACAGGTTACAGCAAGAGAAGTAGGCCACTCGGCCCTTCAGGCCTGCTCTCCCATTCAGGCTGATCTGACTGCAACCTCAACTCGACCTTGCTGCATGCCCCCCCAATAGTCTTTCACTCAGTGATAGTTGGAAAGGAATACAACTTCCCCTGAATACACGGGTAATGGCCAATTTGTATTTAATGGTACATTGAAGTTTTTGTGTGACTGAAATTTTGCAAAGGTTATCCATCAAATGGAGCCCAGTGAAGCTGGTTGTTGCTATGGAGTTTTGTCGGAATTGGTCGTCATTCCTTAAGGAATGGTGTCACAGCAGTAGGTTATTACGTCAACCCTGCAGCCTATAAGCTGCTGAGCTATACCTTGTTAATTTGATGTACAGTAACAGTTCATCGAGCACTCATTACTTCCTCATTACACATTTAAAAGCCAGCTGTAGCTTTCAGCTACATGTAAAGGGTATTAAATGAGGCTTCATTCTCTGCTGAATCTTTTCTTTAATATTCGCTTCAGGTGGTTTTCAATTCGTTTATACTTTGACTTTGTTGTTCTGTATATAAGGACAACAGTTTTTTAAATGTGACTTTCACTTATGGCACAAGATATCTCACACACTCAATATCACAGCAGGGCAGCCTGAGATGGAGTGAACTCAACTCGACCTCAGTTACACATTAAGCCAGCTATGGTTACTGCATTGCCAATTACCCCAGACTGTCTCTGAGCAATGCCACAGGAGATCATCTGATGTTCTAAGAAAGAACGGTTTCATAGCACAAAATCCTGACAGTGTGGAAACAGGCTATTCAGCCCATCAGGTCCACATCGACCCTCCAAAGAGCATCCCACCCAGACCCACCCCTCTATCCTATAACTCTGCATTTCCCATGGTTAGGAGACAGTGAGGATTGCAGATGCTGGAGATCCGAGTTGAGAATGTGTTGCTGGAAAAGCACAGCAGGTCAGGCAGCATCTGAGGAGCAGGAGAATCGATGTTTTGCACCGGGGTCCTTCATCAGGGCTCCGACTCAAAATGTCGACTCTCCTGCTCCTCGGATGCTGCCTGACCTACTGTGCTTTTCCAGCAACACACTCTCATTTCCCATGATTAATCCACCTAGCCTGCCCACCCCTTGCACACTGTGAATAGTTTAGCATGGCTAATCCATCCTAACTAACCTGCACATTTTTGGACTATGGGGGGAAACTGGAGCACCCGGAGGAAACCCACACAGGCACAGGGAGAACGTGCAAACTCCATGGGATGGAATCACACCCATGTCCATGGTGCTGTGGGGCAGCAGTGTCAATGATGAGCCATTGTGTTACCGCTTGCTGACTTGTATTTGTATATCACCTTTCTCAGCTGCAGGGCATTCCAAATTGTTTTGTGTGTCCTGAACTAGTTCTGAATTGTAGCCATGCGCAATGCAATGAGGTGAGTGACCTGATGTCAATCAGCGATGTAGGAGGAGGGGTATTTACTGACCACCGACACTGGGCGTAAGTTCCCTTCTCTTCTGAGTAAGACAGGGCGTGTCCATCTCGAGAGTTCCAGCAGATGCTTTGTTTAATGTCTCATCTGAAAGGTAGATGCATGTTCTTGTTTGTATGAAAGCAACCAACTCCACAATCATTGCAAAGGACGAGTGTAACTGTGTTAGTGCAGCTGAGTATTGATGGTGATGACTTCCATCCTGCACTCAAGTTATGATTCACTATCCTTGTCACTATCCTATTGTCAAAAACAGGAACCTCTGTCCTCGACATCCAAAAGTCATGCTTAGAAGCATTACACCTTTCCTCGAATTGAATAGAAGCTGGAAGGGAGATGTTAAGGAAACGCCGGGGAACTATAGACTGTTGAGGCTGACATTGCTGGTGGGAAGGTTGTTGGAGAGGATTCTGAGGGACAGGATTTACTTGTATGTGGAAAGGCAAGGACTGATTAGGGACAGTAAACATAGCTTTGTGCGTGGGAAATCATTCCTCACTAACTTGTTGCTTTTCCAGCAACACATTCTCAACTCTGATCTCCAGCATCTGCAGTCCTCACTGTCTCCTAACTTTGAAAAGGTGACAAAGAGCATTGATGAAGGCAGAGCGCTGGACTTTATGGACGTTTATAAAATCATGAGGGGAGTGAATAGTCATGGTCTTTTCCCCAGTGTGGGGGAGTCCAAAACTAGAGGGCATTAAAGTGAGTGGGGAAAGACTTAAAAAGGACCTAAGAGTAACTTTTCTCACTTTTTTCTCCCCTCAGTACTTTCTCAGTCTCCTCCCGACAGCTCACAGTCTTTGCTGCCCTGTACTTGTGTGAAAAACTGAACAACAAAAATGAGACAAGTGAAAAGCTGGCTGAATCCTTTGCCCCAGTGTGTTTGGTACCCATGGGCTTTATGAAACAAAGAGATTTTAAAATTGAATCTGTTTCAGGCTGTCTCAGTGCTGATGCCTGACATCTTTCTGTGCATTTCTCTTCCTCATCTCCATCCATTTCCCCCACATCCGATAGCAATTTTCCCAGCTCTTCAACACATAACTGAAGGTGACAGTGCACAGGGAGAGTGAGATAATTTGTTCTGGCGATGTCAAGTGTCACAACGTCTGAGGAGAGCCAGGAGGGGGCACGAGAAAGGCTTGGCAGAACGGATTAGGGAGAACACAAAGGCATTTTACACGTTTTTGAGGAATAAGAGAGTGGTCGAAGAAAGAGTAGGGCCGATCAGGGATAGCGTTGGGAACTTGTGTGGGGAGTCTGAGGAGGTAGGGGAAGCCCTAAATGAGTTTTTTGCTTCTGTCTTTACGAAAGAAACAAACTTTGTAGTGAATGAAACCTTTGACGAGCAGGTGTGCATGTTGGAATGGATAGAGATAGAGGAAGCTGATGTGCTGGAAATTTTGTCAAACATTAAGATTGACAAGTCGCCAGGCCCGGACCAGATTTGTCCTCGGCTGCTTTGGGAAACGAGAAATGCAATTGCTTCGCCACTTGCGATGATCTTTGCATCCTCGCTCTCCACTGGAGTCGTACCTGAGGACTGGAGAGAGGCAAATGTAATTCCTCTCTTCAAGAAAGGAAATAGGGAAATCCCCGGCAATTACAGACCAGTAAGTCTCACATCTTGTCGTTTGCAAGGTGTTAGAAAGGATTCTGAGGGATAGGATTTATAACCATCTGGAAGAGCATGGCTTGATTAAATGCCGTCAACAGAACTTTGTGAGGGGCAGGTCATGCCTCACGAACCTTATCGAGTTCTTTGAGGATGTGACTAGAAAAGTTGATGTGGGTCGAGCTGTGGATGTGGTGTATATGGACTTCAGCAAGGCATTTGATAAGGTTCCCCATGGTGGGCTCATTCAGAAGGTCAGGAGGAATGGGATACAGGGGAACATAGCTGCCTGGATACAGAATTGGCTAGCCAACAGAAGACAGCGAGTGGTAGTAGAAGGAAAATATTCTGTCTGGAAGTCTGTGATGAGTGGTGTTCCACAGGGCTCTGTCCTCTACTGTTTGTAATTTTTATTAATGACTTGGATGAGGGAATTGAAGGATGGGTCGGCAAGTTTGTAGATGACACAAAGGTTGGAGGTTTCGTTGACAGTATAGAGGGCTGTTGTAGGCTGCAGCGGGACATTGAGAGGATGCAGAGATGGGCTGAGAGGTGGCAGATGGAGTTCAACCTGGATAAATGCGAAGTGATGCATTTTGGAAGGTCGAATTTGAAAGCTGAGTACAGGATTAAAGATAGGATTCTTGGCAGTGTGGAGGAACAGAGGGATCTTGGTGTGCAGGTACATAGATCCCTTAAAATGGCCACCCAAGTGGACAGAGTTGTTAAGAAAGCATATGGTGTTTTGGCTTTCATTAACAGGGGGATTGAGTATAAGAGTCGTGAGATCTTGTTGCAGCTCTATAAAACTTTGGTTAGACCGCACTTGGAATACTACGTCCAGTTCTGGTCACCCTATTATAGGAAAGATGTGGAGAGGGTTCAGAGGAGATTTACCAGGATGCTATCTGGACTGAAGGGCTTATCTTATGAAGAGAGGTTGACTGAGCTCTGACGTTTTTCATTGGAGAAAAGGAGGAAGAGAGGGGACCTAATTGAGGTTTACAAGATAATGAGAGGCATAGATAGTGTTGATAGCCAGAGACTATTTCCCAGGGCAGAAATGACTAACACGAGGGGTCATAGTTTTAAGCTGGTTGGAGGAAAGTATAGAGGGGATGTCAGAGGCGGGTTCTTTACACAGAGAGTTGTGAGAGCATGGAATGCGTTGCCAGCAGCAGTTGTGGAAGCAAGGTCATTGGGGACATTTAAGAGACTGCTGGGCATGCATATGGTCACAGAAATTTGAGGGTGCAGACATGAGGATCAGTGGTTGGCACAACATGGTGGGCTGAAGGGCCTGTTCTGTGCTGTACTGTTCTATGTGACAGGCTCAGTGACCTTAAGAACCAGGAACTCTGCCATTACCAGCTCCGAGCCAGGGGAGCAGGTGATGCATCTGTCCAAAGCCATCTCTTTCACATTCGAGTGATCAGGTGCCATCGAGAACAACATCCAGTTTTTGCCAAGGAGCAACACAGTCCGCCAACAATGAAGCCACTCTCTGGACAATTATTCATTTCTCAGGGAGGGGTTGGAGGATAACCTGGGAGGACCTTACACTATTTACAGCCAGTTCCTGTATCCCCAGGATTCCACTCTGCTGTTTGTACCCCGTAAAGTAAAAGATAACATTACTGTAGTCCCGTGGGGCTGCTATCTGTTAAGGGGATGTGGGGGGGGGAGAGAGAGAGAGACAGACAGACAGACAGTGGGAAAGAGAGACACAACCAATAGTTGTGTAAGGGGAGGTGATCGCCAGCTGGTATTATCGCTGAACTATTGATCCAGAGATCCAAATGACGTTCTGGGACCCAGGTTCAAATCGCGCCATGGCAGATGGTGGAATTTGAATTCAATAAATATCTGTATTAGAGTCTGTGATGACCATGAATCCATTGTCGATTGTTGGAAACACCCATCTGGGTCACTAATGCCCTTTAGGGAAGGAAACTGCCATCCTTACCTGGTCAGGCCTACATGTGACTCCAGACCCACAGCAATGGGGTTGACTCTTAACTGCCCCCTGGGTAATTAGGGACAGGCAATAAATGCAGACCCAGCCAGTGATGTCCTCATCCTGTGAATGAATAAAAGGGGGAAAATATGGAGGGTCACCAACCTCAGGTGAGGGGAGAGGTTGAGAAGGACAGTCCCTGCCGTCAACCCTAGCCCGTGCGGGAATCCAACAGCATGAAACAAGGTGAAGCATTCAGTCCCAACTGGTTTTGGTTGAGGAATGAATGTTGGCAAGGCACCAGGAACCTCTACTGGACTCTGCTCTAACGCCGACAGCAAGTGATCCAGCAGAGCCTCAACCCCAAAGATAGCACCACCCACCTTCCTCCAGTCCTGAGCTCGACTGTACGTAGTCAGGGCTCCCCAAAGACAGGGAGGTGAGGGTGCAGCAGACAGAGTCATGAGTCCAGACAAAGGCATGATTGGCCATGCTAAATTGCCTGTAGTGCCCAGGGACGTGCAGGCTTCGAATACTAAAGGACCTGGACAGAGTGGGCGTTGGGAAGATGTTTCCATTGTTGGAGAGACGAGGACCAGAGAGCACAGCTTTCGAGTAAAGGAAAGACCTTTTAGAGGGATGATGAAGAGAAATGTCTTCAGCCAGAGAGAGGGGAATCTGTGGAATTCATTGCCATTGGAGGCTGTGAAGGCCAGGTCCTTGAGTATATTTAAAACAGAGTTATGATCGAATGGTGGAGCAGACTTGATGGGCCGAATGGCCTAATTCCTGCTCCAATAGCTTACTGTCTGTGGTCTAATGGCTAGGTGGATTGGCCATGCTGAGTTGCCCCACAGTATCCAGGGATGTGCAGGCTAGGTGGGTTGGACATGGGAAATATAAGGGGTAGTGGAGGGGTGTGGGTCTGGGTGGGATGCTCTTTGGAGGGTCAGCGTGGACTCAATGGGCTGAATGGCTTGATTCCACACAGTAGGGACTCTGTGATTCTATGAGCTGAAACCTTGGGGTCACTGGCTCCGAGGCATGGTGTTCCACTCCAACGGACAGGAACCTACACCCACAGCCCCCTCGACAAAGGTCATAGCAGGGGTGATGGGGTGGGGGCTGGCGGTGAATATTCGGTGAGTGAGGCCTTCACATTGCATCCAATTTGACCGTCCGGTCAGGGTGAAGGGGGGCAGGTGAGAGACACACTACTAAATGAGCTGCGTTGTTAGATAGGGTTTGTTTGTTCTTTTAACACTGACAAAAGCAGGGGCGGGGGACCTGTAATAAATGATATGTTTTAATCAAGCAAGTGCAGAGGGGCAGCGTTACCGCGCTGAGGAGTACCCCATCAATTCAGAAGTGTCACAAAGGGAATGAGGAGAGGAGCCTGAAGAAATTATTTTATACTGAGAACTGGAACAGCTTCGAATGTTTGGCCATGGGGAGCGATTAAGGCACCGATTATTGTACCTTTTGTGGGGAAAATAAAGGTTATGCTTGAACCGAGGAAGGGAGAGATTTATGAGAAGTTGGCAGAGCACAAGAATTAACTTTAGATTGTTCTGACAAAGACCAAGTCTCCTTCTCTATAAATCTAACACCAAACCCATGGCTCTTTCCTCATTGTAAGTTGCCTGAAGTTTAAATGCCTGACATAGCAAGCAGTTATATTGAGGAGCTGTAAGAGCTGGTACTAATTGTGTCTCAACAAACTTTTCCCCGGTAATAAAGACGGAAGGTGCTGGAAGCAACCAGTGGCTGTTGTGCAGAGAGTTCATGGTCCCATATTCACTGGGTTTCAGGCAATGATAGAAGGTGCAGAGAGCATGATGCCTGGGACACTGTGAAGTTGTAACTCCATGTCGAGAGTGGCTTTACACTTTCAGCATGTCCAAAATCAAGAGACCAGACCGATTGGATGGACTGAAGTCTCTGCTGGGTGAGGAACATTCTAGAAAAGCCCACAGCCCGTGAGAAAATCTAGTTAGCGAGTTTTGAGAAGATTTGTAGCTCAGGCTGAGGTTCTGGATGTAGGTTTACTCACTGAGCTGGAAGGTTCATTTTCAGACATTTCATTTTCAGATGTTTAATCACCATACTAGGGAGCATCCACATCATCGGTGAGTCTCCTGTGAAGCTCTATTTGGGGGCTCACTGAAGATGTTCCCTTGTATGGTAACAAAATGTCTAAAAACGGTACCTTCCGGCCCAGCGAAGGTACATGCAGAAAACTTAGTACGTAGTTTGTAGGGGTGGTCAGTTTCATGGGTCTGGTGTGATAGGGATGGAAGGGATTGATTGCGATGGGGTGGAATATTGAAGAGAGGGTGAGTCTGGGCGTTGGAGGTTGGAGGCTGAGACTGGACAATCACAGAGTCAGGGTGAAGGTGTGTTAGGTGATGGTGAGCTTCAAGATTCACAGTTGTTCCAGCAGGAAACAACTCTTCCCCTGTCTAGAGACAGTAAGGATTACAGATGCTGGATACCAGAGTCAATTGGTGTGGGACTGAAAAAGTCCAACAGAGAGGTCAGATAGCACCCGAGGAGCAGGAGAGTCAACATTTGGGGCTGAAACCTGAAATATTGACTGGCCTGCTACTCGGATGCTGCCTGACCCGCTGCGCTTTTCCAGGCTCACGTTTATCAATCTTTCTCCTTCCACCTCACAAGCCGTGCTGGAAAGACATTTGCACAATGGAGGGCAGAAGTGGGTACTGCAGATGCTGGAGGTTACAGTCAAGATCAGATTGGTGCTAAGAAAGGAACATGAGAATCGACGTTTTGGGCATTCCTGATGAAGGGCTTTTACCTGAAACATTGATTTTCCTGCTCCTTGGATGCTGCCTGACCTGCTGTGCTTTTCCAGCACCACTCTAATCTTGACTCATTTACACAATGGATCCCATTGGAGAATCCCTGGAGGCAGACCATTCAGCCCTTTCCAAAGAACATCCCACCCCATCCCTGTATTTCCCACATGGCTAACCTACCTAGTCTGCATACTATGGACAATTTTCCATGGCCATCTCATCTAATCTGCATATCTTTGAACTGTGGGAGGTAACCGGAGTACCCGGAGGAAACCCACGCAGACACGGGGAGAATGTGCAAACTCCACCCGAGGGTGGAATTGAACCTGGGTCCTTGGCGCGGTTGGGCAGTAATGCTAGCCACTGAACCACCATGATTTCCCATTCAGTCTTTTCTGCCAATTTTCTTCCACTAGATTTGCTGAGGCCTTGGTTAAAATACAAAGGCTGATTCATTAAGCTTGTGACCTCCTTGAAGGATTCCAACATTCTTCTGAAAAGGGTGGATCCCTTACCCCCTCCACCTGCCACTGTTAAGTTGGGAGACACGGAACATTCAACTCACAATGGTTTTGTGTTTCAGATTTGCAATATTCCAACATCCAACTGACTTGGATCCAGCACTTTCAATCCCGGTTTGGTCCAACTCTCTACTTTGTCCAATGTCCTACACATTCACCTCCTTCAAGCAAATACCCACTCCGGCTGTCGCAAGTCTCAATTGAATCTGGGTGCAGCATATTGTTATAGCTAGCTGGTCTCTCATTTCCACATCTAGTTCAGGGGATGGACAGCTCTTCAGAAGTAATGATGGTGTGGGAGGAGATGAGGAGAGGGAATGGCCTAGGGGTTTTATTGCGAGGCTATTAATCCAGAAACGACAGGGTGGTGGGATTTGAATTAAGTAAAAATCTGAAGTTCAGAGCCCAATGGTGACCATGAATCGATTGTTGTAACAATCCATCTGGTTCACTAACATCCTCTTGGGGGGAAGGAAATCTCCCGCCCTTACCGGGTCTGGCCTACATGTGATTCCAAACCCACAGCAATGGGGTTAAGTTTCAACTGCCCTCTGTGCAATTAGGGGGATGGGCAATAAATGTTGGTCCAGCCAGTAATGCCCTCATCCCATGAAGGAATATATAAAAAAAGCAAAAGTACAGGAGATAATCTCCGTCCCGTCTTCTGTCTCCAACCCTGCTACTGTTGCTGAAGCCTCTCTTTATTATCTTTGCCCTCAATGATTCCAACATTCCCCTCCCTGGCCCTCACTTATTACCCTCCACCAACTTGAGCTCCTCCCAAACCTTGCTGCCTATTCCCTGACCCTCAACAACTTCCTTCAATATCGCCCTCAGTGCTCACTGAGTGATGCCCACTCCCTGAGTGTCAATGATTGCTTTTAAAATCCCTCCATGGTCTCATCATTCCCTATCTCTGTAAAACCTCCGCCTTCCCTACAGTCTCAATCCACTGACTGGAAGATAGATGTAATGACATTGGAGGCAGTTCAGAGAAGATTCATTCGATTAATTCCAGAGATGAAAAGCTTGTCTTATGGACAGAGATTGAGCACTTTAGGCCGAATCTGTCTGGAATTTGGAAGAATGAAAGGGGATCAAATTGAGGTCTATAAGATGCTAAAGGGGATTGACACAGTAGCCGTAGGGAGGATGTTCCCTCGTGTAGGATAATCTGGAACAGGAGGTCACAGTGTTTAGGATAAGGGGCGGCAGATTTCAAACAGAGATCAGGAGGAATTACTTCTCTCAAAGGGGAGTGAATCTGAAGAATTCACTCCCCCAGAGTACGGTGGATGCTGGGACATTGAGTCAATTTAAGGAGAAGGCGGACAGGTGTTTAATTAGTAACAGGTTAATGGGTTATGGGGAGTGGCAGGAAAGTGGAGTTGAGGCTGAGATGAGATCGGCCATGATGGTGTAGAATGGTGGAGCAGGCTTGAGGGGCTGAATGGCCTCCTCCTGTTCCTGGTTCTGATGTTCTCCCTGAGATCTGTTTGTGACACCGATCAACAGTGGCTCTACTAGGAACACTGAGCTCAGGAATCCCCTCTCTCTTTCTGGGCTGTATATCTCTATTTAGATGGCCTTTAAATCGCTCCTTGTCCCTTCCTGTTCCCATATATCCTTCTGTGGTTCCATGTTGCCTCCTGTTTGGGTGTCGGTTAGTCACGTCGAGCTGAACTCCAGAGAACACGCTCAATTTCTGTTCCAGTGGAGATCAGACCAAGGCCTGACCTGAAAGATGGTGACCTTTGGGTTAAACCCCTCATTGCTTGTCTGTAATCAGTGATCAGTTCACAGAAACATCAACTTCTGTCTGCTCCCGCTCACATGAAATGTCTTTGTGAAATGAAAGACGCCGTATGAATGCAGTGACCTCCAGTTGTTGTTGCCATAGGATGAAAGACAATAAACAATCAAATATCAGCCTTCCTTTGGGATCCTGAGCTCCCTCGAGGTCGATGCAATGCTGCATTGTTTCAGTGAATGACAATCACTACCAGGCTGTTACAGATACTGTTTACTATCCTGTAGGCAGATGTTCCTTATTTACAGAGCTTCATAAACACTCAGAAAGCTGTTTGGATAAGTGAATAATTCAGGTAACGGATCAGGAATTCATTCCAGTGATGTGTCAGCTCACTTTGCCAGAAGATTGATGTTTACAACAGTACACACTGTACACACAGCTGTGCTGACAAGTCTTAGAAACATAGAAACAGAGAAGATAGGAGGAGGCCATTTGGCCCTTCAAGCCTACTCTGCCATTCATCACAATCATGGCTGATCATCCAACTCAATAACCTCATCCAACTTTCTCCCCATAATCTTTGATCGCATTCACCCCAAGTGCTATATCTAGCCACCCCTTGAATACATTCAGTGTTTCGGCATCAACTCCTTCCTCTGGTCAGGAATTCCACAGGCTCCCCACTCTCTGGGTAAAGAAATATCTCCTCATCTCCATCCGAAATGGTTCACCCCAAACCCTCAGACTGTGACACCTGGTTCATGGATGTACCCATCATTGGGAACATCCTCCCTGCAGCTACCATGTCTAGTCCTGTTAAAATGTTATAAGTCCCACCCCCACTCACCTGAACCCCAGTGAAAACAATCCTAATCTCGTAAATCTCGTCTCATCCATTAGTCCCGCCATCTCCAGAATCAGCCTGGGAAACCTTCGCTGCACTTCCTCAAGAGCAAGAGCATCCTTCCTCAGAAAAGGAGACCCAAACTATAGACAATGTTCGAGGTGTGGTGTCACCGGGGCGCTGTCTAACTGCAGCAACACATCCCTGCTCCTGTACTCGAAACCTCTCACAATGAAGGCCAACACACCATTTACCTTCCTGACCACGTGCTGCACCTGCCTGTTTACCTTCAATAACTTGGTAAACAAGGGTTGTGTAGGATTGCGCGTGACCTGAGCTGGGAAATAGCATCATTGATCTCATGAATTCCAAGTGTCGCGAGGTTGGTTTGAATCCGAAGGCCCTCTTTGATGCGATTCTCTATCACATATTTATTCAGCTCCCTCTTGAATCTGCAGACGTGATCCCATCTCTCATCTCCTCTTCACCTGTGTTCACTCCAAATTCTTTAATCTTCTTTGTGTTCTCTTTGTGATGATGGTGGAAGGTACGTTCATACTGTAGCTTAACAGCAACCATCTGAAAATCCTTCCTGCATTGGCCTGCAGCTGATGGTAAGAACAGGAGAGATCCCTGCTCTGCTGGGAGATGGATTTCTTGACTGTCCAAAGTTAAAAATCACACAACACCAGGTTATAGTCCAACAGGTTTATTTGGAAGCACTAGCTTTCAGAGTGCTGCTCCTTCATCAGGTGGTTGTGGAGAATAACATTCTCCACATTATCCTCCACATCTAAAGCTAGTACTTCTAAATAAACCTGTTGGACTATAACCTGGTGTTGTGTGATTTTTAACTTTGAGGAGAAAGTGAGGTCTGCAGGTGCTGGAGATCAGAGCTGAAAATGTGTTGCTGGAAAAGCACAGCAGGTCAGACAGCATCCAAGGAACAGGAAATTCGACACCCAAAACGTCGAATTTCCTGTTCCTTGGATGCTGCCAGACCTGTTGCGCTTTTCCAGCAACACATTTTCAGCTCTGATTTTTAACTTTGTCTATCCCAGTCCAACATCGGTGTCTCCAATTCTTGACTGTCGCTATCCATTGTTCTGGAACACAACATGAAGTTTAAAGTTGCCAAAGCAAGTCGGGGTTTCTGGTTAACTCCATGGCTTGATGTCAGTGTGCAGTGAATTTGGATCAATAGCAGTCCTTTCAGTTCTGTGTCCTGGTTAGAATAATTTCAAGACTCAACAATTGTGCAAGTGAGCAACATTGTGGGCTAGACCTGCCCTCAAACAGAGACCTGGAGAAGGAGGCTTGCAATGGGGGTGTGACTACCTCACACAACTCATTAAGACCTTGCAGCTATGAGAGCAGATCTACAAACCCACATCTGCAGGGCTAGGCTGAGCATGTTGTATCAACTTTGAGAATGCACTCACTCCAATTATTTCTGGAGCTTCTTGATGCCACAATCTGTCAGACACTGTCTTGAGGTCAAGGGTGATTACTGACCTCTCACCCCTGGAGTTTAGCTCTTTTATCCATATCCCCACTTGCCTGGATGAGTGCAACTTCAACACTCAAGAAGCTCAACACTATCCAGGACACAGTAGCCCACTTGACTGGCACCACACCCACAAGTGTCCATTTCCTCCACCACTGACACTCAGGAGCAGCAGTGTGTACCATCTACAAGATGCACTGCAGAAATTCACCAAAGATCCTCAGACAGCACCTTCCAAACACATGACCACTTCCATCTAATCTAATCTAATCTAATCTAATCTAGAAGGATAAGGGCAGCAGATACATAGGAACACCACCCCCTGCAGGTTCCTCTCCGAGCCTCTCACCATCCTGACCTGGAAATATATCACCGTTCCTTCAGTGTCGCTGGGTCAAAATCCTGGAATTCCCTCCCTAAGTGCATTGTGGGTCTACCTACAGCACATAGACTGCAGCGGTTCAAGAATGTAGCTCACCCCCACCTTCTCAAGGGGCAACTAGGGACAGGCAGTGATTGTCAGACCTGAGGAATGCCATGTGTAGACTGACCTGGTGGTATTCATGATGTCAATTCTTATATTCTCGACTTTTGGTGAGGAGAGCGCTGTGAAAGATCTTTGTAGTTGCAGTATGAGGCAGGACAGAAAGAGTGAAGGAAAGTATATGGATTCGACGCAGTTGGAAAATGAATGTTGGAAGAGGTAGGAATTATCAACAGTTTTCAAAAATCTAGAGGTCGCACAGAGAGATAGGGAACGAAAGGAGAATAGGAACATTTGATTGGTTGAATGAAGATTTTCAGAAGATCTATTATTAATTAAAGTTGAGCTTCCATAATCTATTTCTGTATTTTATGATCAGTGTTGAAGCAATGGAGGTATCTCCGATGTGTTCGAGCAGAGTGTATCACTGCTGTGACAAAGCTGATGGATACTGAGACAAATGGATACACACACTAATTTCCCTGAGGTGATCTTAAAGAGGGAGGGATGGGAAGAGAGAGAGAGATGTTTAGGGAAGTAATTCCAGAGCTCAAAATCCAGGCAGCTACAGGCGGACCCTCTAATGTTGGAGCAATTAAATTCAGACAGACACAAGAGGTATGAATTGGAAGAGCACAGAGGTCTCAGAGGAGATTACAGAAATAGGAAGTCAGTGGAGTTCTCCTTTAATTGCAACCCAAGACCGACTGGAGAGAAGTACGCTTCAGTCCTTCGGGTGAAGGGTCACTGATTGCAAACTATTAAGGAACAGATTTCCCCGATGTGTTTGTCACACCACGCATGGCTGGCAAGAAAAATTCTCCTCTGAAAGCTTCAGCCTGCATCGGGCTTTCTGTCTGCCGTCAAAAAGGAGGCAGATGTTCCACATGATTCTCAAAGGATTTCTTCCACCTGTTAAAGATTCCTGAAGGCTGGGAACAGGATCTGGTAATGTTAGGGCCACTCCCAAAGGGAACCTCGAGTTGTTTGGAAACTGAAAGCACAAACATACCCTCAAAAGAGTCAAAATAAAATAAGACAACATATCAATTAGACTTCCACAATAACACTGGAGCAAGAAATGACAGATTTTTAAAAAATCTGTGATTGTAAAATTAACCCGAGACTATTAAAACAGGATTGTGTACTGGATTCTATTCCTGTCACTTTGTGTTGATCCCAAAGTAGCCTTTGGAAGAACCTTTTGGAGTTAATCCAAGGTGTTGACAATGGCCAATGAAAATTCCAGGGCATGTGGGCTAGGGAAGAAGTTCAATTTCCGTTTTCCCACCTTTCCGTCTTTTCTCTGCTGTGCTGCTGCTCTCCTGATAATGTCCATATCTAACCATGACTTAACTATTGGCCCCTTCTCCCGCAGAGCTGCCCCACTAGATCTTATCCATTGCACAGTAACTTAAAGAGATCAATTTTGCTTCCTGTCAAATAGTTTTGCTTGTACGTCTTGCATTTCCTGTAGACCTGGTGTCACAGGTAGACAGGTTGGTGATGATGTTTGCCTTCGTCAGTCAGAGCATTGAGTGTAGGAATTGAGATGTCATGTTACAGCTGTACAAGACATTGATGAGACCACATTTGGAATGCTGCATACAATTCTGGTCACCCTGCTATAGGAAGGATGTTATTAAACTGGAAAGTATGCAGAAAAGATTTACAAGGATGTTACTGAGACTAGAGGGTTTGAGTTGTAAGGAGATGCTCCATAGGATGGGACTTCTTTCCCTGGAGTGTAGGAAGCTGAGGGCTGACCTTATACAGGTTTGTAAAATCATGAGGAGTATGCATTAGGGTAAATAGTCCAGGTGTTTACCCCAGGATAGGGGAGTCCAGAACCAGGGAGAAACCATTAAGTGCTGGAGATCACAGTGAGTCAGATGGCCAACATGGCGAGAGAGCAAGATAAAGTCTTGAGTCTAGATGGCACTGATGAAGAGCTCTGAAGAAGTGTTATCCAGACTCGAAATGTTAGCTTGCTCTGTCTCTCTCCCGGATGCTGTCTGACCCACTGTGACCGCCTGCATGTTTCATTTTCAGTCAGATTCCAGCATCGGCAGCAATTTGCTCCCATCACTAGAGGGCATAGGTTTGGGGTGAGGGTGGGGAAAGATTTAAAAGGGACCTAAGGGACAGTTTTTCACACAGAGGGTGGTGCATGTATGGAATGAGCTGCCAGAGGAAGTGGTGGAGGCTGGTACAATTACAACATTTAAAATATATTTGGACAGGGACATGGATAGGAAAGGTTTAGAGAGATATGGGCCAAACACAGACAAATGGGACTAGTTCAGTTTAGGAAATCTGGTTGGCATGGATGAGTTGGGCTGAAGGGCCTGTTTCCATGCTATACGACTGTGTGACTCTATCTTGCCTTCAGTATCCCTCAGACATGTTCTTTATTTGACGCTGTTATTGTATCTGTTTACACCTTTCCTTCCCATCCTTTATAGGGATATCCCTGATTCCTCACTGGTCTCACTGTACTCTCTCATTCTTTCCTAAAATCCAGTCTTAAGGGGAATTCTTTGACCATTTAGAGTCATACAACACAGGAACAGACCCATCGGCCCAACACATCCATGCTGACCAAGTTTCCCAAACCAATCTAGTCCCATTTGCCTGCATTTGGCCCATATCTCTCTGAACCTTTCCTGCTCATGTTCCTGTCCAAATGCCTTTTAAATGTTGTAACTGTCCCTGCATCCACCACTTCCTCTGGCAGCTCGTTTCTCCAGGGGAAAAAAGACAAATACCTGATATTCCAGGTTTGGAGCACTGGTCTGTTCAAAAAGAGAGTTACTTTTGCAAACAGCTCCACCCAGACAGCAGAGAGGTTTACTGACAGGATGGGCAAGTGTTTCTGGATGAAGTAAATGAAATTATGTGAATCCAGCTTTCTGCAGGCTCAGGGAATTAAGTTTGTGTGTGTGTGTAAATGTGTGTGTGAGTGTTTACGTGTCTCTGTATAAATGTGTGTGTGTGAGTGTTTATGTGTGTCTGTGTAAATGTGTGTGTCTATGTAAATGTGTGTATGTAATTGTGTGTGTCTGTTGTAATGTGTGTGTCTGTGTAAATGTGTGTGTGAGAGTGTTTATGTGTGTCTGCGTAAATGTGTGTATGTGTAAATGTGCGTGTATGCATAAACAGAGAGTGCTTGTGTCTGTGTGTAAGTGTATTGTGTAAATGTGTGTGTGTGTTTACGTATGTGTATAAATGTGTGAGTGTTTGCATGTGTGTGTAAATGTGTGTGAGAGAGCGTGTTTGCGTAAGTGCGTGTGAGAGAGCGTGTTTGCGTGTGTGTAACTGTGTGAGAGAGTATGTTTGTGTGTGTGTATAAATGTGAGAGAGGGTGCGCGTGTGTGCAAATGTGTGTGAGAGAGAGTGTGTGTGTGTAAATGTGTGTGAGAGAGTGTTTGCCTGTGTGTGTAAATGTGTGTGTGAGAGAGCACTTGTGTTTGTGAGAGAATGTGTTTGTGTATGTGTGTAAATGTGTGAGACAGTGTTTGCACGTGAGTGTGTAAATGTGTGTGAGAGAGTATTTGCATGAGTGTGTGTGAGAGAGAGTGTTTGCGTGAGTGTGTGTGTGTAAGTGTGTGAGAGTGTTTGCGTGTGTAAGTGTGTGTGAGAGAGAGTGTTTGCCCGCGTGTGTGTGTTTGTCTTTGTGTCTGTAACAAATTGCGGGTAATGCTATTGTTGTCATTGTAATTGTTCTAGATTTCATTTGGGCTAAGAAGATTTACAGTTAACAAAGTGTGAAGCTGCTGTATTTCACATGAACCTGCCAAAATGACTCTGAGTGGGTCAGAATGTCGAAACTTTATCAGGAAGCCACAGATTCGCTTTCCTTTCACATTCTGCTTTAACATTGAATGAGAAAGGGAACCAGCCAAGTCACATGGTTGTAGCTGTCACACTAAAGCCTTTAACGCAGTAATGTTCATGTCTGAATCCCAAACATAACCATCTGTTACCTAATCTTTCAGCTCCTAATTGAAGAGACTCTGATATTCTGTAGTTACTAATGCAGCCCTCAGGCATACTCCTTCCTGATCAATGGTAACGTGATAAGGTCACTACCTGACCATAGATCATTGGAGAGACACAACTCATGGTGAGCTAAACTTAAGGGGTGACTATGCCTCAGACAAGGGGAGAGGTTGAGAGTTAAGGCCTTTGAAATAACATCAGCTGGTACGGGAACTGAACCCACACTGTTGGCAGAATGCCGCATTGAAAACCAACCATCCAGGCAACTGAGCTAACTGACCAATAAACTGCAACAGTCGCTCATTCTGGATTCACATGACACTATCACAAAATGCTTCACCGTCAATGGTACAATGGAGGAACATGGCACTCAATTTGAGTGCAGAGAGCTGTCACAGACAGTGATATGCCAGTGAGTGGATAACTGTTTGCAATGTCATTGATCAAGGGATAAATATTGGCTTTGGGACATAAGTGGTGCATCCTTCTGCTGCTCCTGCCAGCACTGGTCATGGAATCTTTTATATTCACTTTGGAGGAGCTCAGTTTAAATCTTATTCGATTGGCACCACTGGCAATGCTGCATTCCCTCAGTGCTGACACACCTGGAACTCTGTGCTTATGTCCCTGGAGTGGGGCTTGATCCAATAGAATCGAGATTGAAAAGTTTGAATTATTTCAAATACATCTGATTTTTTTTGTGCTTATTTTCTTCCCTGTTACTTTGTCTTAGTATTCCCTATGGGAATATTCTCGAAATGGGTCAGGCAGTCTGTAGGAAGGTCTTGCCAGGGATTTTGACTGTTCATTCAAGGCACTGATGAACCAATGGCCTGGTGGCATTATTGCGGGACTGTTTATCCAGTAATGTTCCATGGCAAATGGTGGAACTTGAATTCAATAAAAGTAAGTAAATGAGTCTAATAATAACCATGATTGTTGGTATTAAGCTTAGATGGTTTAAGAATGTCTAGATTAGATCCCTACAGTGTGGAAACAGGCCCTTCAGCCCAACCAGTCCACACCGACCCTCCAGAGTAACCCACCCAGACCCATTCCCCTCTGACTAATGCACCTAACACTACGGACATTTTAGCATGGCTAATTCACCTGACTTGAACATCTTTGGACTGTGGGAGGAAACTGGAGCATCCAGAGGAAACCCACACAGACACGGGGAGAATATGCAAACTCCACGCAGACAGTCACCTGAGGCAGCAGTGCTAACCACTGAGCCACCATACCATCCCAATGAACCTAATAATAACCATGATTGTTGGTGTAAGGCTTGGATGGTTCATGAATGTCCTTTGGAGAAGGAAATTGCTGTATTTACCTAGTTTGGCCTACACATGACTCCAGACCCATTGCAATGTCGTTGACTCTTAACTACCCTCTGGGGTGAGCAATAAACACTGGACTAGCCTGTGATGCCTCATTCTGTCTGCGCCAACTTTTATTGCCCATCCCTAATTAGCTTGACGAGCTGCCATCTTGAATTGCTGCGGTCTATTGGACACCCACAATGGAAGGGACTTCCAGGATTTTGACCCAGCAACACTGAAGGAATGACAATATATTTCCAAGTCAGGATGAAGATAAAGGTTGCTAGAAATGCATGTCAGCATGACTTATTCAGCATAGCAATATATAAGAGAAGAGAATAATAGAGTCCCTACAGTTGCAAACACGCCCTTTGACCCACTGAGTCCACACTGACCCTCCAAAGATCATCTCAACCAAACCCACCCCTCTCCCCTAACCCTGCATTTCCCATGGCTAACCCACCCGTGGACACTATGAGAAATGCACCCTAATCTGTACATCTTTAGACGGTGGGAGGAAACCGGAGCACCCGGAGGAAACCCACACAGACACGGGGAGAATGTGCAAACTCCACATGGACAGTCACCCGAGGGTGGGATTGAACCTGGGTCCCTGGCGCTGTGAGGCAGCAAGTGCTAACCACTGAGCCACCGTGTTCTTGAAGATTAAAGACTAGAGTCATGTGATTCACATTTTTACAACACAGCTCCTGATGCACATGCTCAGTAGCTGCTCTGGAATAAAGGTAGAAGTCACATGACCCCAGGTTATAGTCCAACAGCGGATTTATTTGAAATCACAAACTTTCAGAGCGCTGCTCCAGGGGAAATCACTGAAGTTCACCTGACAAAGGAGCAGCGCTCTGTAAGTTTGTGATTTCAAGTAAATCCGCTGTTGGACTATAACCTGGGGTCATGTGACGTCTACCTTTATTCCAGAGCAGCTACTGAGCATGTGCATCAGGAGCTGTGTTGTAAAAATGTGAATCACATGACTCTAGTCTTTAGTGTTCAAGAACACGGTGGGTCAGTGGTCAGCACTGCTACCTCACAGCGCCAGGGACCTGGGTTTGATTCCAGTCTCGGGCGACTATCTGTGTGGAGTTTGCACATTCTCCCCGTGTCTGTGGGGGTTTCCACCCACAATCCAGAGATGTGCAAGTTAGGGTGGATTCCTCATAGCGTACAGGGATGCACATGATAGGCGGATGCCTGAAACGTCGATTCTCCTGCTCCTCGGATGCTGCCTGGCCTGCTGTGCTTTTCTAGCATTATACTCTCCACTCTGATCTCCAGCATCTGCAGCCCTCATTTTCTCATAGTTAACCCTGTACTCTCCATAGTTCAGGGCCTCCTTTCCAGACTTGTACCAACATTGTCATGTTTTCATTTGTCTTAACCAGGTCTGGCAGCAGAAGTAAACATGAGGTTAATTAAGAATGATTAGGCTGCTGAGTTTTCAGTGGTGAGAGGCTTAAACTGGTTATAATTGGTCTGGAATTGTAGGTGCAACTCTGAGGAGCACCAATGGAGGGCTTTCTCCCAGTGTTGTAAACTGAACAGCCTTGAAGCTAATCTAATGTTTCTCCAACATGGTCCCTGACTGCTGCTTTCTGCTTCCTGCCTGTTTGTCTGTATCAGCTGGGGATAAACACACAATCCTCACCACAAATCCATGTTTATCCAAATTAGGTTAGCTCAGTGGATCCGAGCCAAGAGTGAGCTCTGCAAAACTGGGAGCTGGAATGGGTCCCAGTTTTCACATTACTGCTGAGCTGAAAGAAAAGGATGAGTGAGTTTATGAAAGTGGGCATGCAGTCATTCTCTGCACTAGCTTCAAGACACTGCATTTTCTCGTCAGAATCGGGATCTGGAAGTGCATTTCAAAAATCAATGTATTTCTTTTAGGATCGGCCTTCTGAAATCAGTGACCATTGGAGCAGGCAGAGGCCATTCAGCCCCTCAAGCCTGCCCTGGCATTCATGGACCCAGGTAACATTCTCACAACCTGGGTTCAAATCCTGCCATGGCAGAAGGTGGTCTTTGATTTTAACAATAAAATAAATCTGAAGTTAGGAATCCAATGGCCGTGTGCATCAGGAGCTGTGTTGTAAAAGTGATGATTGTTGGAAACACCCATCTGATTCATGAATGTCCTTTACGGAAGGAAACTGCCATCCTTAAACAAAAACAAAAATTGCATTTCTCTACAGCTGCTGCCAGACCTGCTGAGCCTTTCCAGCAATTTCGGTTGTTGTTTCTGATTTGTAGCATTCCATTTTTAATTGTCATCCTTACCCAGTCTGGTCTACATGTGACTCCAGACCCACAGCAGTGTGGTTGACTCTTAACTGCCCTCTGGGCATTTAGGGATGGGTAATAAATGCTGGCCTAGCTAGAGATGCCCAAATCCTGTGAATGAACAAAATAAAATTTAGATTATGGTGGATCAGCACTTCAACTTTATTTCACTGTCTGATACAAGATCCCCAAATATTCCTTATGCAACAAACATCTACCTATCTCTAAAATCATACAATAGAAGAGTCCTCAGCCCATTGAGTCTGCATCTCAGTCTTAACATTATCAATTGTCCCCCAGCTTTGACAACTTCTCCAGAGAAAATCAATAGACATTGCAATTTTTCTGGGTAAGATCATATCAACATGCTTTTGGTAGTGAACAGGAATTAAAATTCAGTGTGTGAGTGGGCCATTTGGCCCTTTAGATAACATATACTAGACAGACGGTAAAATGCTCCAATGAACGCGAGGCAATGGTCTCGTGGCATTATCACTAGACTGTTAATGCAGAGACCCGGGTAATGTTCTGGGGACCTGGGTTCGAATCCCATCATGACAAATGGTGTCATGTCAATAAAATAAATCTGGAATTAAAAATCTAATAGTAATAACCATGAATCCATTGTCGATTGTTGGAAAACCCCATCTGGTTCACTAATGCCCTTTAGGATAGTAATCTGCCATCCTTACCTGGTCTGACCTACATGAGAATCCAGACCCAAAGCAATGGGGTTAACTCTTAACTGCCCTCTGGGTAATCAGGCTTGGGCTAGTAACGCCCTCATCCTGTGAATGGATTTACAACAAAACTGCTGGAAATGATCAAGATTATTACAAAAGGGGCAAGACTGATCCAGCTCGTCTCCAATTACTTCCTAATGCCTTGTCTCCATCTCAAGTCTCTCCTGTCCCCGACATATCACCTTTAGTGTTCTCGAACCAACCAGAAGAGAATACTTGGCCAAATAAAAGGCTCAAATTTCTTTGGGTTGGCTGAGTCTAAAAATATGGTTAGAGATCAAAAAAAACAGGAAGAAAGTGAGGTCTGCAGGTGCTGGAGATCAGAGCTTAAAAATGTGTTGCTGGAAAAGCGCAGCAGTTCAGGCAGCATCCAAGGAGCAGGAGAATCAATGTTTCGGGCATAAGCCCGAATTCCTGATGAAGGGCTTATGCCCGAAACGTCGATTCTCCTGTTCCTTGGATGCTGCCTGAACTGCTGTGCTTTTCCAGCAACACATTTAAAAAAAAACTGGAATCCAAGATAGACAGGCAGGAGGCTGGGGGAACACAGCAAGGCAGGCAGCATCAGGAGGGAGAGGGACACAGTAAGGCAGGCAGCATCAGGAGGGAGAGGGATACAGCAAGCCAGGCAGCATCAGGAGGGTGGGGGAACATAGTAAGGCAGGCAGCATCAGGAGGGAGAGGGACACAGCAAGCCAGGCAGCATCAGGAGGGTGGGGGAACATAGTAAGGCAGGCAGCATCAGGAGGGAGAGGGACACAGCAAGGCAGGCAGCATCAGGAGGCTGGGAGAACACAGCAAGCCAGGCAGCATCAGGAGGGTGGGGGAACACAGTAAGGCAGGCAGCATCAGGAGGGAGAGGGATACAGCAAGCCAGGCAGCATCAGGAGGGTGGGGGAACATAGTAAGGCAGGCAGCATCAGGAGGGAGAGGGACACAGCAAGGCAGGCAGTATCAGGAGGCTGGGAGAACACAGCAAGCCAGGCAGCATCAGGAGGGAGAGGGACACAGCAAGGCAGGCAGCATCAGGAGGCTGGGAGAACACAGTAAGGCAGGCAGCATCAGGAGGGAGAGGGACACAGCAAGGCAGGCAGCATCAGGAGGTGGAGAAATCAACATTTTGGGTGTAACCCTTCTCGAAAAATTTGCAAGAGATTAAAGCTCTAAACCAATTTTAAAGTGCCCTTCATTAAAGAGCTTTCATGCAAAGCCAGTCTGCTTTCTTCAATCCTATCAACTACAAAAGCACCAAATTGCATTTATCTAGCATTCCTCACTCCAGTACATCTCCTACAGATAATGATAGCATGGTATTTCATGGAGGGGAAACAAATTCCAACCCAGAGTGGCAAGATAACTTGGAGAGAAAGGGTTTTTTTAGATTAGACTTACAGTGTGGAAACAGGCCCTTCAGCCCAACAGGTCCACACCGACCCGCCGAAGCGCAACCCACCCATACCCCTACCTAACACTACGGGCAATTTAGCATGGCCAATTCATCTTTGGACTGTGGGAGGAAACCGGAGCACCCGGAGGAAACCCACACAGACACGGGGAGAACGTGCAAACTCCACACAGTCAGTCGCCTGAGTCAGGAATTGAACCCGGGTCTCAGGCGCTGTGAGGCAGCAGTGCTAACCACTGTGCCACCCACGGTGAAGCTCCGAATTCGGATTGCTGAAGGATCCTCCTGAAGGGATCAACAGTGGGATTAGTAACAAATCCAGTGATTGTGGAGAAAGAAACAGATAATGTTTCGAGTCCAGTGAAGCTTCTTCAGAACTTACATTTGTGTTCATCAGTTCTGAGGAACAGTCATACCGGACTTGAAATATTAATTCTGTTTCTCTCTCCACAGACACTGCCAGACCTGCCGAGTCCCTCCAGCAATTTCTGTTTTTGTTTCATATTCCCAGCATTTGCAGTTCCTTATTTTATTTTAGTGGGATCTTCACAAAGCAGACCAGGGTCAGAAGGGCAGAAGACTTGTGTGGTGTAAGGACGGAGATAGATGGAAAAAATCAGCAAGACATCCATTGCATATTCTACGGATCTTGAAATCCCTGGTCAATACTCACAGGGAAATTTCTAAATGGCGAGGATTTTGAACTGGTGGAAGAGCAGGGCGTTAGGGTGGCATGGTGGCTCAGTGGTTCGCACTGTTGTCTCATGTTGCCAGGGATCCAGGTTTGGGTGATTCCACCCTTGGGTGATTATCTGTGTGGAGTTTGCACATTTTCCCCATGCCTGTGTGGGTTTGCTTCTGTTTCTTTCTACTGTCCAAGGTTATGGTGGATTAGCCGTGTGAAATGCAGGGTTACAGGAATAAGGTCAGGGTGGGATGCTCTTTGGAGGATTTGTGTGGACTCGATGGGCCAAATGGTCTACTTCCACACTGTAGAGATTCCATGATTAAGGTTGAAATCACGAGGCAATAATTTAAAACGTTAATGCCACCTACATGTGCTTATTGAAAGGAAGTTAGGGATGTAATAAACCTCATCAGGGCTAGATTCCTCTTGGTGCATGGCCTTCAGTTTAGGTGTCATCCATCAGGAGATAGCTATTGACCCAGGAGGTGTTGCTCAGCAGTCTGCCCAGAATGATGGCATATTGTCCCATTCCTCTGACTATGTCACCTCGCCGCAAGCTAAAAGGTTATGGGGTCAAGCTGATCCAGGACTTGAGCCCTTAATCTAAGCTGACATTTTGAAAGAGATGCTAATCCAAGCCCCATCGGCCACACCGCACTGCTACAGGCGAATGTTGACAGACCCGTGACATTCTCGGGGAAAGATAGGGAGTTCACACTGTGTTTGCCAACATTCTCACATGAACCAGTGTGCACTTCAAATGTCTACACGCAGAGAGGGAGAGCGAGAGAGAGAGAGAGAGAGAGAGGGAGACAGAGAGAGAGGGAGACAGAGAAAGGTGGCCAGTATCAGCTGAACACAATTCTAATGAAGCCCAAGTTACAGAGTCACAGAGTCATAGAGATGTACAGCACAGAAACAGACCCTTAGTCCATCCCGTCCATGCCGACCAGATATCTGAAATTAATCTAGTCCCATTTGCCAGCATTTGGCCCATATCCCTCTAAACCCTTCCTATTCATATACCCATCCAAATGCCTCTTAAATGTTGCAACTGTACCAGCCTCCACCACTTCCTCTGGCAGCTCATTCCATACACGTACCACCTTCTTTGTGAAAACGTTGCCCCTTAGGTCTCTTTTATATCTTCCCCCTCTCACCCTAAACCTATGCCCTCTAGTTCTGGACTCCCCCACCCCAGGAAAAATACCTTGTCTATTTACCCAATCCATGCCCCTCATGATTTTATAAACCTCTATAAGGTCACCCCTCAGCCTCTGAAACTCCAGGGAAAACAGCCCCAGCCTGTTCAGCCTCTCCCAAGAATTCAAATCCTCCAATCCTGGCAACATCTTTGTAAATCTTTTCTGAACCTTTCAAGTTTCACAACATCTTTCCAATAGGAAGGAGACCAGAATTATATGCAATATTCCAACAGTGGCCTAACCAATGTCCTGTACAGCCGCAACATGACCTCCCGGCTCCCGTACTCAATATTCTGACCAATAAAGGATAGCATACCAAACACCTTCTTCACTATCCTATCTACCTGTGGCTCCACTTTCAAGGAGTTATGAACCTGCACTCCAAGGTCTCTTTGTTTAGCAACACTCCCTAGGACTTTACCTTCGCTCTTCCAGTTCAAGGCTAGGATCAAAGAACAATTTCTTGAATTCATTCAACTGAGGTCCATAAGATGCTAAAAGGGATTGACACAGTAGCTGTAGGGAGGATGTTCCCTCGTGTGGAACAGGAGGTCACAGTTTTTAGGATAAGGGGCGTCAGATTTCAAACAGAGATCAGGAGGAATTACTTCTCTCAAACTCCCCCAGAGTACGGTGGATGCTGGGACATTGAGTAAATTTAAGGAGAAGACAGACAGGTGTTTAATTAGTAACAGGTTAATGGGTTATGGGGAGCGGCAGGAAAGTGGAGTTGAGGCTGAGATGAGATTGGCCATGAAGGGGTATAGAATAGTGGAGCAGGCTCAAGGGGCTGAATGGCCTCCTCCTGCTCCTAGTTCTAATGTTCATTAGCATTAAGTAGGATGTGTAAGCTAGTATTTGCATTGCTATAGCACCTCAGTAGGCTTTTCAGCCTCTGAAGTACTTTGTGAAGTTCGTTCAAGGTTTTAATGTAGGAAATCTGGCAATGAAGGTGTACAAAGCAAGGTCCCACCAAACTGCCACAATGAGGTGACCCAACAATCTGACTTAGAGATGCAGGGTGTTCTGGTATAACATGGTGGGTGTGTTCAACTGCAGCCTCGTGCTATAGAAAATCACTAAACCTGTTTAGTAAAAGGTTTGTGTTAAACAAACAACGTCCACAATTCGTCAATCGCATTATACTCAATTTGCACCAACGAACCATGTGTTATACCAGAACAATCCGTGTGGTTTAGGGAATACAACCGAACAGGACACTGGGGAGAACGTCCCTATTCTTTGTCGAGTCAGAGAATTTGCTGGAAAAGCACAGCAGGTCAGGCAGCATCCGAGGAGCAGGGGAATCGACATTTTGGACCTAAACCCTTCATCAGGAATTTGGAGAGGGAAGGGAGTTAAGGGATAAATAAGAGGGCGGGGTGAGGTAGCTGGGAAGGTGACAGATAGAAATGAGGATCAAAGAACAATTCCTTGAATCCAGCCCCACCCTCCTATTTATCTCTCAGCCCACTTCTCGCTCCAAACTCCTGATGAACTTCCCTCTCCAAACTTCTGCCCGAAACGTCGATTCCCCTGCTCCTCGGATGCTGCCGTGCTTTTCCGGCCCCACGCTCTCGAATCTGACTCTCCAGTATCTGCAGTCCTCACTCTCGCCTATTCTTTTGAAGTAGTGCAAGGGATCTTTCAGTTTGCTGCATTCAAACATTAGCACCTCTGACAGTACAGCACTCCCGCAGTACTCCACTGGCTATGCCAGCCTTAGTTACATAAGAACATAAAAACCAGCAGCTGGAGTAGGCCATTTGGCCCGTCAATAAGATCATGGCTAATCTTTTCGTGGACTCAGCTCCACTTACCCAATTACAGTCTCCTGAGTCAGATTTGAACCTGTGACCAATAAACTCTAAGGCAAGAATGCCAATCATTGTGACATAAACTCATACAACACAGAAAGAGACCCTTCGGCCCAACCAGTCCATGCTGAACATAATCCCAAACTAAACCTGTCCCACCTGCCTGCTCCTGATCCATATCCCTCCAAATCTTCCTAGTCATGTGCTTATCCAAATGTTTTTTAAACATTGCAACTGTACCCGCACCCATCACTTCCTCAGGATGTTCATTCCACACACAAACCACTCTCTGTGTAAAACATTTGCCCCTCCCATCCTCCTTAAATTTCTTTCCTCTCACCTTAAAAAAATGCCGCCTAGTTTTGAACTCCCCTACTCTGGGGAAAAGACCCTTATCATTCACCTTACCTATGTCACTCATGATTTTATAAAACTCAGTAAGCTCACCAAGTTGTTGCAATTGGTGTAAAATCTCTGTTTCTTTCTCTCCTTTTCTGGAGAGGGAGGAAGCAGGAGTGGTGTTTATTTATTGAGATAATTAATTATGTTCTGTGCGCGTTTGGGGACAGTAACTGGGAACAATAATGAAGTTGCCAATCTGGAGTCTAATTATCAGTGGCACAAATGGTTTTCATTGACCCTCATCTGTACCTACACAATATTAAATGATGCTGTGATTCAAAGTTTTCAAAATGTTCCAGTTTGTTAATTCCAGAGCTTCTGTTGTGTTATCAAGCCTAGGATTCACTGAAGCTTCATTTATCATTGATGGGAGCAGCATGTGTTGTGTCGTGGCTGGTCCAGACAGGCCTTCCAGTTCACAAGCCCAGAGAGAGCACTTACTAATCAGTCTGTCCTCAGTTAGTGCATTTGGATGGACAGCTGGTCTGTAATGCAGAATGATGCTAGTGCTGTGGGTTTAATTCCTGCATTATCCAAGATTACAATGAAGAGCTTTCCTTCCCAACCTCTCTCCCTGTCTGAAGCATGATGACCCTCAGGTTAAACCAACACCAGTTGCCTCTCTCTACTGTGAGCTAGGACCAAGGTGGCTTGGCTTTGGTCTTAGTGAGTTTTGAGAAGATTTGTAGCTCAGGGTGAGTTTCTGGATGTAAGTTTGCTCACTGAGCTGGAAGGTTCGTTTTCAGATGTTTCATCACTACACTAGGTAACATCTTCAGTGAGCCTCTGGTGAAGCACTAGTGGTGTAGCCCACTTTGTTTTAATATTTGGGTTTCTTTGAGTTGATGATGACATTTCCTGTGGTGACATCATTTCCTATGGTGATGTCATTTCCTGTTCTTTTTCTCAGAGGGTGATAAACAGGATCCAAGTCAATGTGTTTGTTGTTAGAGTTCCAGTTGGAATGCCACGCTTCTCAGAATTCTCGTGCGTGTCTCTGTTTGGCTTGTCCCAGGATGGATGTGTTGCCCCAGTTGAAGTGGTGTCCTTCCTTATCCGTATGTAAGGATACTAGTGAGAGAGGGTCATGTCGTTTTGTGGCTAGTTGATGTTCATGTATCCTGTTGGCTAGTTTTCTGCCTGTTTGTCCAAATGTTAGTGGTTGTTACAGTTCTTGCATGGTATTCGTTAAATGACATTAGTTTTGCTTGTTGTCTGTATACAGTCATTCAAGTTGATTAGCTGCTGTTTTAGTGTGTTGGTGGGTTTGTGGGCTACCATGATGCCAAAGGGTCTGAGTAGTCTGGCTTTGGCCTTGCTGATGCTATGCAGAGGCCTGTGAAGCACTCCCTTCCAGCCAGCTGCTTCTCCCACACTCACAAATGCTGCATTATCACGGATGGATGGAGGAGTCATCAATCATAGAATCCCTACAGTGTGGAAGCAGACCATGGCTGACCCCAGTGTGGCCTCAGCTCCACACTCTTGCCAACCCACTCCGGACAACCTCTGCCCCTCATGTTAATCTGGAATCTATTGATGTCTGCCTTCAGCATATTCAGTCATGCAGCCTTCATTGTTCTCAGGAGAAGGGATATCTCACAGCCTCATGACTCTCTGTCGTGCTAATGCCATCATTAATCAGCAGAGCTCCCCTCCTCTCCCTCCTCTCCTTCTGAGGTGCTATTGACCCTCCAGAACTCAACTGTGAAGAGCTTACACTCGAAACATCGACTCTCCTGCTCCTCAGATACTGCCTGACCTGCTGTGCTTTTCCAGCCCCAACCTTTTTGACTCTGACTGTCCAGCATCTGCAGCCCTCACTTTCTCTTCCAGAATTCAACTCCCAAATGAACTCGCCCATGTCTTTGCATTGCTCGTCCCTCCTTTAGCCAATGATGCTGAACTGTCTTCATAACCCCACTGCAGTTGAGAGTGTTTCAATGCTGTTGGGGAAGAGATTGGGAGCCAGTGACAGTGAAGGGACAACTGATACATTTCCAGACGCTGTAAATCAGAAACAAAAACAAAAATTGCTGGAAAAGCTCAGCAGGTCTGGCAGCATCAATGGAGAGAAATCAGAGTTAACGTTTTGGTTTGAGTGACCCTTCCTCAGAACCCTGAGTTCTACAGATTCCCCACCCTCGGGCTGAAGAAATTCCTCCTCATCTCAGTTCTAAAGGGTCATCCCTTCACCCTGAGGCTGTGTCCTTGGGTCCTGGTCTCTCCTATCGGTGGAATCACCTTCTCCATGTCCAGTCTGGAATCTGTAAGTTTCAATCAGACCCCCCGCCTCTTCCTTCTCAACTGCATCGAGTACAGACCCAGAGTTCTGAGAAAGGGTCATTCGACCCCAAATGTTAACTCTGATTTCTCTCCACAGATGCTGCCAGACCTGTTGAGCTTTTCCAACAATTTCTATTTGTGTTTCTGATATATTTCCGATCTGGATTGGCACGTGTAACGTGGTGGGTGACAGGGATCCCATGTGCAGTTGGCCTTGTTCTTTCCCAAGTGAAGGTGGAAGATCTACCAAACAGATAAAGCTAGTTTATTAATAAGGAGAAAGTGAGGACTGCAGATACTGGAGATCAGAGTGCAGAGTGTGGTGCTGGAAAAGCACAGCCGGTCAGGCTGCATCTGAGGAGCAGGAGAGTCAACATCTCAGGCATAAATCCTTCATCAGGAGTTTCCTGATGGAGGAGCTTATGCCTGAAGTGTCGATTCTCCTGCTCCTCAGATCCTGCCTTGCTTTTCCAGCACCACACTCTGCACTCTAGTTTATTAAGAAGGAGCATTGTTCGACAGGAGGGTAATAAGGAGCAGATTGACTAGAATTAAAACGAGTGATTAGTGAAATCAATCAATCATAAACAGGTGTAGGGTTGTCCAGGACTGAAGCCCAGCATGTTTCATTTCACTGAGGCACTTATACGTTAGTGAAACAGTTTAATTTATTTCGCATTAATGCACTCCTAGATTTGCAGCAGGGGTTCTGTGGCAAATCTGAAAAGCTGAATTTGGTAAGGTGCCTGTTTCACACTGGTTGGTTCTGTCCTTGAATCAAGTTGCACACAATCAGATTCTGACATTAGAAATATGAAACTACAGCCAGACAGAGCACTCTGAACCACTGCCTCCTTCACGCCCTGCTCAGTCCACGAAGTGGGCCAGTCAGTCATTCAATTTAAGTCTTCCACTGGGTAAAGCAAGATCTCCACCCCCACCCCCCCACCGTGGTGGGTGGCACGGTGGCACAGTGGTTAGCACTGCTGCCTCACAGCGCCAGAGACCCGAGTTCAATTCCCGCCTCCGGCGACTGACTGTGTGGAGTTTGCACGTTCTCCCCGTGTCTGCGTGGGTTTCCTTCGGGTGCTCCGGTTTCCTCCCACAGTCCAAAGATGTGCGGGTCAGGTGAATGGGCCATGTCAAATTGCCCGTAGTGTTAGGTAAGGGGTAAATGTAGGGGTATGGGTGGGTTGTGCTTTGGCGGGTCGGTGTGGACTTGTTGGGCCGAAGGGCCTGTTTCCACACCGTAATGTAATGTAATCTAATCTAATAAAAGGCAGCCTACCTTAGAGGGACAGTGTCAAGCTCAGTTTCAAAGGGATGACTCTGAGGCAGAGGCTTGGACACTAAGGGAACATTTTAAGCCATTGTTCTGACAAGGAAATTGGTGCTGGGCCTAACAGAAGGAAAGCAATGCCGAGCCCTGCTCCCAGATATAGACAGCTCTCCTTTGAGAATCTTAGGGTCAGGAGAAATATACAGAGACAATTGGAATTAGATTACTGAAGAAGGGAGAGCCCTTAAGACAGTGTGACACCACAGAACCACAGGAGACCATTTGGCCCATCAGATCAAAGCTAGCTCTCCAAACAAACATCTTGGCGGGTGGTATTTCCTTAACCATCTCCTAGTAATCTGACAGATTGTTCCTTTTCAGATAACTTTCCAGAATTCCGGACTGTCAGAATTCCCTTGTGAAAACCTCAATTGAAAACTGCTTTCATGGTGCACTCGGGCAGCGCAAACCCCCCAGACCCGAGCCACTCGCTGCTTGAACAAAGTTTTCCCCAACGGACTTTTGCTTTGTTTCAAATTACTTTGGATTTGTGCCTTCTCGCTCACGGTCCTTTCATGGGTAGAACCAGTTCCTTCCTATCCCCTCTGTCTGGACCCTCATGACCTGTTCTCTTTGAAGGTAAGGACTCTGTACTCCTCCTTGTCCAGCCTCTTGCACATCCCCACTGTCTTGTCATCAGCAGCCTGGTCACCAAGAATTTCTTCCACAACCATCTCTTTCTCTCTCCCTCTCTCTCTCTCTTTTTTTTTCATTTAATCAAAGAAGTAACTGTAGGCAAAACAAAAACAGAAAATACTGGAGAAACTCAACAGATACTGCAGCATCTTTATAAAATTTGTTCATGGGATATGGACATTGCTGGCTGGGCCCATCGTTTATTCCCTGTCCCTCGTTGCTCCTTGAGAAGGTGGGGGTGAGCTGCCTTCTTGAACCGCTGCAGTCCATGTGCTGTAGGTAGACCCACAATGTCCTTAGGGAGAGAATTCCAGGATTCTGACCCAGTGACACTGAAGGAACGGTGATATATTTCCAAGTCAAGATGGTGAATGTCTTGGAGGGGAACTTGCAGGGGGTGGTGTTCCCATGTATCTGCTGCCATTGTCCTTCTAGATGGAAGTGGTCATGGGTTTGTCTAAGGAGCTTTAGTGAATTTCTGCAGTGCATCTTGTAGATGGTACACACTGCTGCTACTGAGCGTCGGTGATGGAGGGAGTGGACATTTGCGGGTGTGATGCCAATCAAGCGGGTTGCTTTGTTCTGGAAGACATCAAGCTTCTTATTGTTGGAGCTGCCCCCATCCAGGCAGATGGGGAGTATTCCCTCACACTCCTGCCTTGTGCCTTGTAGATGGTGGACAGGGTTTTGAGAGTCAGGAGGTGAGTTACTTGTTGTGGCATTCCCAGCGTCTGACCTGCTCTTGTAGCCATCGTGTTTATATGACAGGTTCAGTTCAGTTTCTGGTCAAGTGTAGTCTCCAGATCTTGATAGTAGGAGATTCAGTGACTGCAACACCATTGAATGTCAAGGAGTGATGGTTAGATTCTCTTTTTTGGTGATGGTCATTGCCTGGTAGTAGACTGGCGTGTATGTTATTTGCCACATGTCAGCCTAAGGCTGGATATCGTCCAGGTCTTGCTGCATTTGAACATGGACTGCATCAGTATCTGAGGAGTCATGAATGGTGCTGAACCATCAGCAAACATCCCTGCTTCTGACCTTCTGATAGAGGGAAGGTCAGTGATGAAGCAGCTGAAGATGGTTGAGTCGAGGACACTGTCCTGAGGGACTCCTGCAGAGATGTCCTGGAGCTGAGATGACTGACCTCCACCTTCTGAAGAACTTCAGGTTCTTCTCAGTTTGAAAGAAGTTGTATCACATTCGAAACGTTATCTCCATTTCGCTCTCCACAAATGCTGTCAGAAACTGCTGCATTTACCCAGAAATTTCTCTTTTTTCACAGTTCTGGCATCTGCAGGATTTTGCTTTTATTTGGGGCAAATTGGGTCACCTGTCCATTAACCTTTATGAGCCTTTATATCAGCTTGTGTTTGTGAATCCTCCAGTGGGTGTTTTGGAGGGATAGAGGTTTACAGCCCAACTTCAGCCCAACTTGTCCATCCCGCCCAGTGTTCACAATTATACTAGTCCCATCTTCCTGCCTGTGTGGTCCATATCCCTCCATCCATATCCCACCCATATACCTATCCAACAGGGACCATTGCACTTGGTATTACTTTACATTGAGGATTGTGGCATCAACGTTTCCTGAGACTTCTTCCAGACTCTCTGTTGAAGTCTCTGGAAAGAGCAAAGACCATTTGAATTCAAAGCAATTGACTCAATTCTCTGTTCAGGGAAAGCTACACACACACACACACACACACACACACACACACACACACACCCTCATCCTGATCTCCTACAGAATTTGAAACTCTTGAATATTCCTCACTTCATCAACAGACATTTCATAAAGTGTGATGCTGGAAAAACACAACAGGTCAGGCTGCATCCAAGGAACAGGAAAATCAACCTTTCGAGCAAAAGTCTGAAGGGTTGACCTGCCTGACCTGCTGTGCTTTTCCAGCACCACTCTAGTCTTGACTCTAATCTCCAGCATCTGCAGTCCTCACTTTTGTCTAGGCATTTCATGCAGTCGACACAACACTCAAAGCATTTGGCCAACTGATGAAACAGTTCCATTAGCTCCGTGTAGCCCACAGATGTTGCAAGGAGGACTTGTATTTCCAGCTGGCTGGGCAAACTGAGATTTCACATCATTTTAGTCATTCAATTGGGTAACAAACACTTACCTGGTGTAAACAGGTTGTCCCCTTCCTGGTTGCTAGCCCACAGGAAGTCCGAGCTCCCCAACAATTGAAGATCAATTTCTGGGAGAAAGGTGTCAGGCAAACTGAAAAGGAAATTAATGGAACAACCTCCCAGGACTCGTGTATTTGTATGGGCCTTTTAGTCTGTGTCGTGACATAGGAACAGGCCACTCCTTCTGTCAAGGGTCTACTATTCAATAAGATGGCAGCTGATTGGATTTTAACCTCAACTGTATATTCCTGCACATCTCCCGATAGTCTTCCCTTCCCTTGGTGATTGAAGAATCTATCTCCCTCTGCCTTCAAAATACTTACAGATTCTACATTCCCTGTCGTCTGTGGAAGTGAATTCCAAACACTCACGACCCTCTGAGAGACAAAAAATGCTTCATCATTTCTGTTTTAAATGGTATTTTTAAACTCTGACCCCAGGTTCTGGATTGTCCCACAAAAGGAAACGCGGTCAAGTCCCCTCAGGATCTTAGATGCTTCATTGAAGTCACCTCTGACTCTTCGAAACAGGGCTCAGCCTGACTAGCTTTTTCCCATCAGGCAATTCGGTCATCCCCGGACTTGGTTTAGTGAATCTTCTCTGAACTGTTCCCAACATATTAACATGCTTCCGTGAGCAAGGTAACCTGCCCTGAAGACTGTAGTCCAGACAAGGTCTCATCGTCGCCCTGTATCAGTAGCAGCCCTTGACCAGGCATTAGTGCACAGACTGCTGCTGGATCCTCCAAGGCAGGTGGCAATCTGGGCACTGTTTTCTGAAAGCATCGTTCACCTTGCACTGTGAACCCCACCACGCCCCCACTCCCATCACACACACCCCCCCCCAGACCGTGTGTTTTGTGTTGTCACCTGCACACCCATCCATTTCAATCCTAACGCCTGGAATGCCATGCATCCTTTCCTCAGCAAAGGGGGCGTGGGGAAGAAGTTTTTACAATTATAGAATCCCTACATCGGTCCACACTGACCCAGCTCCTACCCTATCCCTGTAACGCTGCATTCCCATGGCTAACACACCTAGACTGCATATCCCTGGTCACTATGGGCAATTTATCATGGCCAATCCACTCTAAACTGCACATCTTTGGATTGTGGGAGGAAACAAGAGCATCCGGAGGAAACCCACGCAGACACGGGGAGAATGTGCAAACTCCACACAGACAGTCACCCGAGGGTGGAATCGAACCCAGATCCCTGGCACCGTGGAGCAGCAGTGCTAACCACTGAGCCACCGTTCCATACCAATATATTTCTGTAATCATCCAAGGAATGGGGAGAGCAGTATTGTCTGCAGTTACAGGTTTGAGAAATCGATTCCGAGCAGACCGCTGAAATTATCCACCCTCCGTCACATTTTAGTTGGGACGTGTGGTTGGCTGGCTATTGTGCACTCTGCTACAATGGGGGTTGAGACCCAGTGATATGATATGACCTCTTTAAAAGAAGGCTTTTGTGAAATGAGAGGTAATCTTTTGCAGTTCAAATGCAAGCTGTGAGTTCAAGAATCCATTGGCCGTACCCTTGACTTCAGTTCCTCCACACTGCTTCCAGACTGTCAGGCTGCCCAGACTCGATGCAGCGACTTCCTGCAGTGCTCCTGTGGATAGTTTCAAGATGAATATAGATCAAAGTGAGCAACAATGTTTTTAACTAAGATTGTCTCACTGTCATTCTGTTTCTAGGAGAGTACATATTGACTTCTGACGCTAGCTAAGAATTTTTAGAAAAGGCTTTGCACATCAAAGAGAGAGCATTACAATAGGAGTTCTTAACCTGCTAACATTGGCTTGCTCCCTTTAGTGTCCCACATATTAATTGTTACAATGAGTGTCTGACCTTGTATTTTAATCAGCTTGAATTCCCCGAATCAGGCATCGAATATGTTGGCACATTCACTGTTTAAAGCCAACAGCTCAACAGCTGGATCACTTGATTCCAATAAAGGTCATCGAAAGAGGAGGCTTTTCATGATGGTAATGTTTTCAGAAACATATCCTTGCTAAACGTTCAGCTTAGATTAACCAGTTTCTGTGCCTGTTCATTAAGGGAAGATTTGATCTGGTGTTGTGGCTGGTGCAGGAAATCCAACAGCTTTGTGAAGGGGAGAATGAATCTTCTTTTATGTTGTGTGTTAGACATCCTTCAATGGGTTACCATGGGGAATGCACTCGTCATTGATGATTGACAGATAACAGCTAGGCTGTTTACTTTGTGAAGGCAGTCAGATTTACACTGGTTGCTCAGGGCGTTGCGTTAATGGGTGCCCTTAGACTGTGACAAATTAGAATCCACTGGCCAACCAATCAGCTTGCCCCTTGAATAGGTACTCTTGCAAAATGTCCTGATAATAAAAACAGTGGATGAAAAACTTCAACAAAATCTATCTTTTTTACATCAGTATTGGAATTCTATGCCGTCAAGCGACTATGTGTCCTATCTAGAAGCCTGATTTCTTATTCTGCACAAAACACTGATTTAATATTTGGCCACATTCACCTCCATAAAGCCCACCCAGCAGATACACATGTGGACAGGGCAGTGGCAGCATTAGCAGAGCAGTAATGTCAATGGGCTAATATACCAGAGACCTTGGATAAAACTCCAGAGGAATGCTTACAAATCCTGCTACAGCAGTTAATGAAATGTAAATTCAATCAATGCATTGCAAACTATAAAGATAAGCTCACTGAGCATGAAGTGCTTTTAACGCACATTGTTCCTGAGCAACCTTTTATGAAGGAAATCTGCTGTCCTTACCCAGTCTGACCTCCCTGTGACTACAGACCTATAGCAATCTGGTTGATTCTAAACTGCCCTCCAACATGGTCCAGCTAGTCACTCAGTTCAAGGGCAATTAGGGATGGGAAGTAAAGGGTGTCCTCGCCAGCTCTACCCACTCCTATCATGGAAATAAACTTGTAAATCTTGCTTTGAACAACCACCTAGTTCATGACTTGGGGAGGGACACATATTTTTGAGGGAAGAGAGGGAAAGATTGAAAAGGGACCTGATGGGCAACGTTTCCACACAGGGAGTGTCCCAGAGGAGGTGGTGGGGGCTGGTAAATGCTGGTACAACATCTAAAAGGCATCTGGATGGGTATTTGAAAAGGAAGAATTTAGAGGGAAAAGGGGCCAAATGCTGGCAAATGGGTCTAGATTAATTTAGAATACCTGGTTGACATGGACAGGTTTGACCAAAGGGTCTGTTTTCTTGCTGTACAATTTTATGAACAGAAACAAAAATACAAATTGCTAGAAAATCTCAGCAGCATCTGTGGAGAGAAAGCAGAGTTTACTTTTCGGGTCCAGTGACCCTTCCTTAGAGCAGGCTGATCATGAAGCCTTTGGTGACATCCCTTAAACACATTGGTTCCCATTATGCAATGGCCACCACACCATCCCCTCTCCACCTCCATATGACCGGGCTACCATCTGACAACCAATCCTGGATCAGCTGAGAAATTGCCCCATTGGGATAAAATAAACCCATTTTATTCTGGCCTCGGCCCCAAATAACAACACATCACTAATCGCTCAAGCCCATCGCTGACGTCTGTCCCATGATGAATCAGATTGTGCGCTACGTAAATGAAGATTGTAGCTGCATTGGCTGTCAGTGACCTTCAGGAGCTGGGCATGGTGGGCATACTGAGAAGGCTACAACAACAATTTGCCTTTTTATAGCACCTTTATTGTAGTAAATCACTCCATACCAGCACTACCAAACAAAACTTCATTCCAAGCCACATATTAGACCACAAAATACAGAAGGAGAGGTTGACCATTGAGCTCATCGAATCCACTCCACCTTTTAATGAGATCATGGCTGATCTGATCCCCTTAACTCCACTTTCCTACCTTTTCCCATTGCCCTCGATTCCCTTCCTGATTAAAAATCTGTCTCTCTCAGCCTTGAATATACATAATGACCCAGCCTCGACAGCCCTCTGGGGTAAAGACGTCCACAGACTCCCTCCCCTTTTCCTCATCTCTGTCCTAACTGGTTGACCCCTTTCTCTGAGATGGGATGCCCGCCCCCCGTCCTAGACTCTCCCACCTGGGGAAACAACCTCTCCACATCTCCCCTGTCATCCCAACTAAGATTCATGCACATCTCAATAAGGTCACCTCTCAATCTTGTAAATTCTGACAAGCATGGGCCCAACCTACTTAACTCTCCTCACTAGACAGTCCCACCATATCCGGGGTCAACTGAGTGGACCTTCTCTGGACTGCTTTCAGTGCCAGGCTAAGATATAGGAGCAGGCACAGGCCATTCAGCCCATCAAGTCTGTTCTAACATTTGATGAGATCATGGCTGACTATGATCACCCTCAACTCCATTTCCCTCGCATTTTCTTAAAGGTCAGGCCTGGATCAAGGAGGTCGGTTTCTGGGAAGGAAGTGAGAGGGTGAGGTTGCCAGAGAGGGATTCCAGAGCTTGAAGTCAAGGCATGAATTTAAAATCAGTGACTCGTGGGAAGCGAGAATGAGAGGAGTTCACACGCAAAAGGGTTCTCGGTGATGAGTGAGTTGTGGGTGTAGAGAAAGAGAGGGAGAGAGAGAGAGAGACAGAGAGAGAGAGAAGATCATGGAGAAGAGTAGAATTTCAAGATCGAGGTATTGGCTTAGAGGGAGTTGATGGGCATGAACGAACGCAGACAGAATGGGTGACATGGTGCACTGAAGGACTTACGTACATGTAAGGGAGAATATAGACAGTCCATTCAGGAACTGTCTCATGTTTAAATGAAGATGCATTAAATTCTGCAGAAGAGACCAGTGTTTCACAGATTGAAGAGTTGGTGTGCTGACTGACTAGAAAAACCAGAGGCGATGACCTCCGCTGCGCCACTTGGCAAAAAAATTAATGAAGTTGCAATATTAATTTTTCTGCAGCTACATCTTGCAAGTGATGGATGAAATGTGTGGTAACTGTTGCCATAGAAACAAAGGGTGCAGTGAGACATGCTAAGTTTTGATACTGTGATTAAATTTTTCAATAACTCTAATTCGCCGCATGCCCCAATCCCTCCTCCTGATAATTCCTCTGTTACAATCAAGGATTTAGGACATACTGAAGACATCAGTTCAAGGGACAGGCTCAGTAATGTAGACCCAGTAATGATTCACTTGGAGAAAATCTGACCCAGTTAAGCATTGAGTGAAAGATCAGGCTCCCTTCAAAACACAACTCAAGGAAAGAAAGATTTGTTCTTGCAACTGTTTTATAATTACACTGAAAATCTTTAAATACTTCAGTCAAAGGAGACAGTGGTTTTCTGAATCCCACAGACACGCGTAACATGAATAATTCGCTTATTTCTGTCTTCGCGTATATTGGTTGGAGGAGGAATGCTAAACAAGCAATAATACAGACTTCTCTTGCAGTTTTTCAGATGCAATTAAAACTCAATAATGACCCTCTGACAGTGCGGCACTCCCTCAGTACTGACCCTCCGACAGTGCGGCACTCCCTCAGTACTGACCCTCCGACAGTGTGGCACTCCCTCAGTACTGACCCTCCGACAGTGCGGCACTCCCTCAGCACTGACCCTCCGACAGTGTGGCACTCCCTCAGCACTGACCCTCCGACAGTGCAGTACTCCCACAGCACTGACCCTCCGACAGTGCAGTACTCCCTCAGCACTGGCCCTCTGACAGTGCAGTACTCCCTCAGCACTGACCCTCCGACATTGCGGCACTCCCTCAGGACTGACCCTCCGACAGTGCAGTACTCCCACAGCACTGACCCTCCGACAGTGCAGTACTCCCTCAGCACTGACCCTCTGACAGTGTGGCACTCCCTCAGTACTGACCATCTGACAGTGTGGCATTCCCTCAGCACTGACCCTCTGACAGTGCAGCACTCCCTCAGCACTGACCCTCCAACAGTGCGACGCTCCCTCAGCACTGACCCTGTGACAGTGCGGCACTCCCTCAGTACTTGATCGTGTGACAGTGCAGCACTCCTTCAGTATTACAGTGGGAAAGTTAGCCTGGATTTTGTGCTTGAAATGTAACACAAACCCACGATTTTCTGACTAAGCAGTGTGAGTGCTACCTGCTGAGCTATGGTTGTACCAGGTAGAAATTAACAGTTTAAAATACATCTTGTTGTCAAATTTCCAAGATTATTCTTGTAACCCCCACTGAACAAGAAGCTTTATTCCCTCGTGATTTGTCTGATGTAGAAGCCTCCTACAATGGAAGAGTCAGCCTATTTCTGATGCTGATTACCCGAGAGTTCAATGAGTAAATCTTGTTTTAACAAAACTACTACATTGTCTGACATCGAACTTGGTGAAAATGCTCAGTTAATGTTCTCATTTGCACCAACTTTAGAAATGAAGGCAAGCTTTAATTAAGGATGGTGGTTTGAGATCTGGAATTCTATCTCATTATGACCTGCTTTTATCAAAGCCTAGATCCCCATGAGATCAAAGCCTATGCTGCATTGGAGGAGAAAGTGGCTTCAATTGAGTTACCTTGGTTGTGAATTGATAGAATGTGGGATTTTCTGCATAGAGTCATGGAGTCATACAGAACGGAACTAGACCCTTCGGCCTGTCTCATCTGTGCTAAGTTTCCCAAAATAAACTCGTCCCACTTGCCTGTGTTTGGCCCATATCCTCCAAACCTTTCCTATTCATGTGCCTGTCCAAATGTCTTTTCAATGTTGTCACTGTATCTGTGTCTACTACTTCCTCTGGCTGTTCATTCCACATTTGAACCATTCTCTGTGTGAAAAGGTCGCCCCTTTGAAAGCATTCTCCTCTCACCTTAAAAATTTGCCTTCTAGTTTCGAGCTCCCCTACCCTATGGAAAAGACCTTTATTATTCACCTTATTCATGCCCCTCATGATTTTATAAACCTCAATAAGGTCACCTCTCAACCTCCGAGGCTCCAGAGAACCATGTCCCAGCCTATCCAGCCTCTCCCGCTCAAACCTTCCAATCATGGTAACATCCTAGTAAATCTTTTAATTAGATTCCCTACTGTGTGGAAACAGGCCCTTCGGCCCAACAGGTCCACACCGATCCTCTGAAGATCATCCCACCCAGACCCATTTCCCTCTGGCTAATGCACCTAACACTATGGGCGGTTTAGCATGGCCAATTCACCTGACCTGTACATCTTTGGACTGTGGGAGGAAACCAGAGCACCCGGAGGAAAATTCACACAGCCACAGAGAGAATGTGCAAACTCCATGCAGTCAGTCGCCCAAGGCTGGAATTGAACCTGGGACCTTGGTGCTGTGAGGCAGCACGGCTAACCACTGAGCCAGCGTGCCCCCCCCCCCTCCCCCAATGTGTTCTAAACCCTCTCCAATTTAGTAATATCCTTCTCATTGTTGGGTAAGCAGAACTGCACACTGTACTCCAAAAATGGCCTCACCAATGTCCTATACAAGAATAGATTCCCTACAGTGTGGAAACAGGCCCTTTGGCCCAACAAGTTCACACCGACCCTCCAAAGAGTAACCCACCCAGACCCATTTCCCTCTGACTAATGCACCTAACACTATGGGCGGTTTAGCATGGCCAATTTACCTGACCTGCACATCTTTGGACTGTGGGAGGAAACCAGAGCACCCGGAGGAAATCCACGCAGACACAGGGAGAATGTGCAAACTCCACACAGACAGTCATCCAAGACAGTTAGCCTCAACATTACATCCCAATGCCTTTCTCAAAGGTTTGAACAATGAAGGCAAGTGTGCTAAATGTCTTGTTCACCACCCTGTCCATTTGTGACTCAGTTTTTAAGGTTGTCTCCTTCAATTATCTCCTGCAACTAAAGCAACACAGATGGGTGTCATGGCTCTTCTTGATAAAGTGCACTGATAAAAGTCCCCCACAGCTCCCCGGACATCCCAGAATTTTAAAATTCATCAACCTACCCAAAGCCCTGGATTTATTTGCCCCTCGGATTCTGTACTTCTGCAACTGAAGCCTATGTTATACATAGCCAACTATTACATATCCCCCCTGAGCAGCTATTCACCCTCCCAGCCAGATCATTATGAACTCCTTCATCTGTCCAACTGCTCTTCTCTTTCTTTGGGCTCTATCTCTACCCATCGTTTACTCCTTAGCCCAACCCTCACCCAATCGTAGGGAAAAGGTCTTGTCCGAGCTCAGCATCAGTTCTGAAGAATTGTCACTGGACCCAAAAAATAATGAGTTGCCCATTTGAAACAGAGAGCGGGGAAACACTTTCGTTTCTCTCAGAGGGTTGTGAGACTTCGGAATTCCCTTCCTCAGAACGCAGTGGATAGAGAATCGTTAAATATTTCTAAGGGAGAGTTAGATAGATTCTTGAAGGCCAAGGGGATGAAACGTTTTCGGGGATAATCAGGAATGTAGAGTTGAGGTTAAACTCAGATCAACCGCAATCAGGACAGGATCAAATGGCCACGCAGCTGAGAGTCATAGAGTCAGACAGCACAGAAACAGACCCTTCGGTCCAACCAGTCCATGCTGACCACAATCCCAAACCAAACTAAACTAGCCCCATTTGCTTCCACTTGGCCCACATCCCTTTAAACCTTTCCTATTCATCTACTTATCCAAGTATTTTTTAAGCATTGAAACTGTGCTCACATCCACCAGCTCCTCTGGCAGTATCCCTGGAGACAAATCAAGGTTAATGTTGTGGGTCGAGTGACCCTTCCTCTGGAAGTTCATCCCACACATGAACGACTATCTATGCAAAAAACGATGCCCCCTCATGTCTCTATTAAATCTTTCTCCTCTCAGCTTAAAAATATGCCCCCTCGTCTTGAAATCCCCCAACATTCCCAGGGAAAAGACACCTGTCAAACACTTCCCTATACCCCTCACGATTTTATCAACCCCTATAAGGTCACCTCTCAAAATCCTATGCACAAAAGTCCCCGGGAGAAAAGGCCTACTTTTGTTGCTTGTTTGTATATTTAATAAGACTTGCAAGGGAATTATTTCTAATCATGGGGAAACAAAAGCATGAACCACTGACATAAACCTCTACGCACTGAAACTCTAATCACTTTCTCAAACCTGTACACATGCACATCCAGGCAAACAAACAAACATGGATGTTCCAGATTAGGATGAATCCTGGGAGAAACACAGTTCAAAACACCAGTCCAAGGGATTCGGTAAGGTGTCCTTTTTGTTCCTTCCGAGTCCTTCTGTTTTCTGATCTCCCTGTTTCTAGAGCCTGCTGAAGACTCACAGCGAATGACACATTAACAGAACATAGAACAATACAGCGCAGGACAGGCCCTTCGGCCCTTGATGTTGCGCTGACCTGTGAACTATTCTCAGCTTATCCCCCTACACTATCCCAAAATCATCCCTGTGCTTATCCAAGGATTGTTTAAATCTCCCTAATGTGGCTGAGTTAACTACATTAGCAGGTAGTGCATTCCACACCCTTACCACTCTCTGAGTAAAGAACCTGCCTCTGACATCTGTCTTAAATCTATCACCCCTCAATTTGTAGTTATGCCCATTCGTACAAGTAGATGTCATCACCCTAGGAAAAAGACTCTCACTGTCTACCCTATCTAATCCTCTGATCATCTTGTATGTCTCGATCAAATCCCCTCTTAGCAAAATTCTTGCCAATGAGAACAGCCTTTCCTCATAAGACCTTCCACAGTTTAGTCTTTCAGTCATGGATTAGACACAAGCCATCTCACCTTTCAATTACTTCGTCCCAGAGACAGAGAGAGAAATACAGAGAGAGATACTGTCTCTGGAACTCTTGGCCACAGTGTTACCCTCACACTCTCTCTCCACCTGCCCAGGAGCCAATCAAAGAGCTCTTGGCATGCTGATGTCTCCTGGTCTCCACAACCAACTCTGAACACATATCCATAATGCTGTGGCATCTTAGATATCTTCCCCCTCTGCTTGAATGAAGCAACACTGTAAACACAACTCACAATGAGCTCCAGTGACTCGCTTTAAACAGGGGGTGGTACGGTGGCTCAGTGGTTAGCACTGCTGCCTCACAGCACCAGGGACCCGGGTTCAATTCCTGCCTTGGGCAACTGTCTGCATGGAGTTTGCACATTCTCCCTGTATCTGTGTGGGTTTGCTCCGGTTTCCTCTCCCAGTCCAAGGATGTGCAGGTTAGGTGAATTGGCCGTGCTAAATTGCCTCTAGTGCTAGGTGGATTAGTCAGGGGTAAATGTAGGGGAATGGGTCTGGGTGGGTTGCTCTTTGGAGGGTCGGTGTAGACTTGTTGGGCCGAAGGGCCTGTTTCCACACTGTAGGAATCTAAACGTTTCCTTGCTTTGTAACAGTATCCTTTTCCCCATTTTTGGTCCACCATCGAAAATGAAGAGAAGTAAAAAGATGGGGCTTTTCCGATGCCCTGGGTGAGAGGGGCTTTGATAAGATGGAGATGGCCATTTCTTCCGGTTCCCTGCCCAACCACTCCCCATCTATTGCCGACACTAAATTATCATGAATGGAAATGGAGAATACTGGTTAGTTGATTCTCGGTTGCTAACCGTCCAGGAATGTCCTGGAAGCGATTAATCTCCCAGTCACTGCCTAGGAAGAAAAGATGTGGAGGAGTCGGTGTTGGACTGGGCTGGACAAAGTCAGAATTCACATGACACCAGGTTATAGTCCAACAGGTTTGTTTGAAATCTCAAGCTTTCGGAGCGCTGCCCCTTCATCAGGTGAAGGAATCATTTTATCTGACAAAGGAGCTGTGGTCCAAAAGTTTGAGATTTCAAATAAACCTGTTGGACTATAACCTGGTGTTATGTGAATTCAGACTGGGAGAAAATAAGTAAGAGGAGTGTTAGAACAATTGCATACTTTTTCCAAAGTTGTTTGTGATTGAAGATTCTTTCAACAAAAGATGGTTTGGTTGGGCAGGATGATTGGGGGCAGAGATGAACCCCCCAGGAATATGGCCAATCAGAGTTAATACTTCACCAGGGTTCTCACTTTGACTGTCCATGCTTTCCCAGACAGGGGGTCAGGGCAGCTGGTTTGTCATGTACAGCGATGCCAACAGGAAAGGTTTCAATTCCCGTACTGGCTGACGTTATCAAGAAGGACTCTCCTCAATCTCTCCCCTCATCTGTGGCATGGTGGCCCTCAGGTTAAACCACTACAGTCATCTCTCTGTCTCTAATGAGAGAGTGCGACCATGAGGACTTTATATGACAGTCAGAGTTGGAGATGGGCTAACTCCCTGTCATTCTGGAACCTTGTATATCTGCATAATTCCTAACATACACCTTAAAGTTTTCAGATTCTTCACCATAGAATAGAAAAATACAGTGCAGTACAGGCCCTTCGGCCCTTGATGTTGCGCCGATCCAAGCCCACCTAACCTACACTAGCCCACTATCCTCCATATGCCTATCCAATGCCCGTTTAAATGCCCATAAAGAGGGAGAGTCCACCACTGTTACTGGCAGGGCATTCCATGAACTCACGATTCGCTGAGTAAAGAATCTACCCCTAACATCTGTCCTATACCTACCTCCCCTTAATTTAAAGCTATGCCCCCTCGTAATAGCTGACTCCATACATGGAAAAAGGTTCTCATTGTCAACCCTATCTAAACCCCTAATCATCTTGTACACCTCTATCAAGTCACCCCTAAACCTTCTTTTCTCCAATGAGAACAGCCCCAAGTGCCTCAGCCTTTCCTCATACGATCTTCCTACCATACCAGGCAACATCCTGGTAAACCTCCTCTGCACCCATTTCAGTGCCTCCACATCCTTCCTATAGTATGGCGACCAAAACTGCACACAATACTCCAGATGCGGCCGCACCACAGTCTTATACAACTGCAACATGACCTCAGGACTCCGGAACTCAATTCCTCTACCAATAATAGAGGTAGACCTCCCTCCCTCAAACCTCCCTCCATCGAACAGTCATCAGGGCTTTAAGGTTCCAGAAACAAAATAGAAATTATTGGAGAAGCTCATCAGGTCTGGTAGTGTCTGTCGAGACAAGTCGGAAATAATGTTTCAGATCGAGTGACCCTTCCTCAGAACCTGAAATGTTAACTCTGATTTCTCTCCACAGGTGCTGCTGGACCTACTGTGCTTTTCCAGCAATTTCTATTTTGGTTTCTGATTTACAGCATCCGCATTTCGATCGGTTCCTTTTAAGATCCAGGGTTGGCACACAATCAGAATCTCCATTTCCTGATTTATCTCTTGCTTTCCTTTCTGCTTTATTCTGTTCAAGATGCCAATCTTTCAGCATCATCTCTGTTAAAAAAATCACACACATGCACACACACAATCCAATTAAAACCATTTACTTATGGCAATGTTGGAATAGAGTTTCCTAAACTAAATTGGAAGCGCTTTTTATTTTATGACCTTCCCACTGGCATCTCAAAAAAATCATTGCATCGCACATCAGGAGTTAGAACTAACATTGATTTTTACTTTAATCATCATTATTTTAAAGACAGTGTAGAGTCTGCTGATTGCGATCATAACTCAAAATGTGATAAACATAAAGAGATCAGAATTTGAGAACACGGGGCGGGGGACTGATTGGTCTCTTGATGCTCAGACAGAATTTACAGCAGAGATATCCAATTAGTTCCATTGCCCCCTCTTCGGCACCTCCAACCGTGTTCCCCCTTGGCCTGAAATCATTTCCGTTTCAATTATTTTCGTAAATCGCTCTTGAAAAATTATGAAACATGTTTCAACTGGCCATTCAATTGATTCTGGACTGAAATGATCCTCTGATTAAAAATCTATCTCCTGAGCTTCCCCGTCAATTATTTCATTTCTGAATCCATTGGTTACAGGACAGTGGTCCATGGGAATAGCTTGTTCTATCAAATTGCAGCCATGATTTTGAACATCCCCCTTAACTAACCTCTTAACCTTCTCAGCTCCAAGAGCAAGCCCAATTTCTCCAGTCATAGAATCCCTACAGTGTGGAAGTGACCATTTGGCCCATACTGATCCTCTGAAGAGCATCCTAGCCATACCCACCCCCTTACCTTATACCCTTGCATTGGCTCATGCTCGAAACATCGAATTCCCTATTCCTGAGATGCTGCCTAACCTGCTGTGCTTTAACCAGCAACACATTTTCAGCTGTGATCTCCAGCATCTGCAGACCTCATTTTTTACCCATAGTCAGTCTACCCAAACCTCCACATCTTTTGAGGAGCACCTGGAGGAAGCCCACACAGACACGGGGCGAATGTGCAAATTCCACACAGGCAGTCACCAGAGGCTGGATTCGAACCCAGGTCCCTGGCGCTGTGAGGCAGCAGTGCTAACCACTGAGCCACCATACCTTCCCCGAAATCGTTCTGCTTCTCTCAATCTGCTCCATTGTTTCTCCAAAGCAATGATGCATGAAGTCATCGAGGTCAACAGTGCAGGAAAGGGCCATTTGGCCCATCTGATCTGTGTCAGTTAAGAACAAATGCCTTACTATTCTAATCCCATTTCACATTACTTGACCCCAAGCCTTGCCATCACGAGTGCGCATCGAAATACTTCTCAGGTGTTACATTCCCACCTTTCCCACCCATACAGGTAGTGAATTCCTACCACCCTCTCTGACCAAAAGAATTCTTCACCTCCCCGCTAAAGCTCCTACCCCTTACCTTCAATCTACCTCCCTGATCATTGATCCCTAAATCCCTCCATCCAGAATATTTCTTCCTGTGTACCCTAAATATGCCCCTCCTAAGTTTATACATCTCAGTCATGTTCCTCTCTACCCAGTCTTGAATGTGATGACACAGCTCAGTGGATCACATTCTCAACCTCTAGTTCAGAGGGTTGTACGAGCAAATCCCACATCAAAGGTAGAAATGCTAAGTTTTTACACTCGCTTTGCTTAGTCTGATGTATAAAACAGAAATGGGCCATTGGGTGCATTCATTTACTCTGTTCCCTGAGCCAGCTCCAACACGCAATGTGATCGTGGCTGACCTTTTCCCTCCATTTTCCTGTCCTCTCGCCATTCCTCACTCCCTCCGCGGTCAAAGGTTTAACTCTCAATGATTGAGTTTCCACAGCTCACTCAGGTAGAGGAATTTTCAAAATTTCCCACCTATCGGATTGAAGACATTCCTCCTCATCTCAGTCTAAAGTGACCAAACCTTTATCCCAGACAGAGACCCCCTGCACTGGCCTCTGCAGTCAGGGTGAAACAATCTTTCAGCATTAACCCTGGCAAGGCTTCGGTCATTTTTTAAAAATTCATTTACGGGACACGGTTATCGCTGGCCAGGCGAACATTTATTGCCCATCCCTAATTACCCAGAGGGCAATTGAGAGCCAACTACATTGCAGTGGGTCTGAAGTCACATGTAGGCCAGACCAGATAAAGATGACAATTTCCTTCCCTAGTGAACCAGATGGGTTTTCCCAACAATCAACAATAGCTAACATTAGGATAGCTTTTCACTAAATTCATATTTCACCATCTCCCATGGTTGGATTCAAACCCACGTCCCCAAAATGTTAATCAGGGACTCTGAATTAGCAGAATGTGTCAAGCCCACTAAAACAGCACCAAAAAGGGCACTTCTCATTCCCCTAAACTACCAAGTGAATAGATCCATTCTCCTTGAACCTTCCTGAAAAGACAGACTTCCTCTCCCAGGAATCAAGCCCATGAACATTCACTCCACTTCCTCCAAAGTAAAAACATTTTTGCAGGTGAGAAGATTAAAAGTGTGCACGCTCCCCAGCTTTGGTTTCACACCAGACTCCCAGCCATACCCCATTGCTTTTAACACCTTGCAATAAGCTTGACTTAACATTTGCTTTCTGAATTGATGCCTGGACCAATGTAACATTCTCAGATTCACAGGTGAGAGCACCCAAATCTTTCAACATTTCCTGAGCCATTATATTTGATTAAAAAAATTAACATTGCTTTCCTGTTCCTCTTCCCAAAGTGGATAGTTTCCCATCATCCCTCCTCAAACTTATCACTCACTCACTGAATATCATTATGTGGAGGTGCCGGTGTTGGACTGGAGTAGACAAAGTCAGAAGTCACATGACACCAGGTTATAGTCCAACAGGTTTATTTGAAATCACAAGCTTTCGAAGCGCTGCCCCTTCAAAAGGGGAACTTCAGTGACTCCGAAAGCTTGTGATTTCAAATAAACCTGTTGGACTCTAACCTGGTGTTGTGTGACTTCCGTCATTCAATGCCCTTTGCATATTCCTCACAGCTTGCTTTCCCATCATCCTTCAGTGAATGTGGTCACATGGCGCTGAGTCCACTTCTTATAGTCAGTAATATGGATTGTGAATAGCCAAAGCCCCAACATTGACCCTCGCTGTGAGCTGCTAGTCACAACCACGAACCTAAAAATAGTCCATTTATTCCTACTTCCTGCTTTCTATTAGTCAATCATATATCTATGTTAATATATTAACAACCCAGTGAGCCCTAATCTTATTTAACAACCTACTTTAAGAGACTTTATTGAATTCCTTTTGAGAATAGAAGCATATACTCTTGTATGCCTTCCCATCTACTATTCTAGTTATCCCTCAAACACTCAGATGTTTATCAAGGATTACTTCACTTTCAGAAGCTAGTGCTCCTAATCATTTTATGATTTTCTAATTGCAATATAGCCATAACTGTGATGATAGAGTAAAACAACCTATTGGTGTCATAGGGATTGTAGTTCCTTCTTTATTCTCTCCTTTTTTGAATGACAGTTTTTATCTTACAATTTTGCAATCCACGGGACTATTCTCAAATTACAGTTTGGGGGCATTGTTGAAGATCCGCTGTCTATGTAACTAATGCTTCCAAAATTCTAGAGTCCGTGGGATTTGTCAACATTTAGTTTTATCATAATTTCATGAGTACTTTATCTTTACCAGTTTTTAAGTATATTAAATCCTTATGTGTGGTTGAAAAATAGACATTTTGTTGAAGCTTTCGCCTTGGACTCAAAGCCTCTAACCAAAGCCTGGCAGTTAACTGTCACTCATCATTAAATGGTGCATTCTCCTAGGCAATACCTCAACCAATCAATGTCCACTTGCCAACTAATCAACAATACCTTCTCATTTAGTAGAAGTGTTGCTTTTTCCTGTGAATTTGCATTCTTGTGAATTGTCCTGTTGAATGCAAGATAAGCATTTTGACAAAATGGATCTTTTTTCAGTAATGCTCAAGTTCTATAATTTTGCTTACTTAATTCTTCACTTTCAGTTGGTTTTTGGTTCTAATGTGTTCTGCTATGAAAACAGATTCAAACTATTTGTTTAATGTCTCTACCATTAGCATTTCTCCAATCTTTGCCTTGATAGAACCCATATTTACTTTGGCTAATCCTTTCCTTTTTGTGTACTTGTTGAAGCTCTTACAGCCTCGTTTTAACATGTTTTGCTGGTATATTCTCAACAAGGTAGAGACACTGTCTGCACGATCTGTCACTCTCACTGAATTCCAGTTGGCCGTGTTTAATAGATTCCTCCACCTTGGAATATGCTGAGGGAGGGGGCAGTCTTTCAGAGAATGTGTTAAACTGAGGCTCCATCTCTCCTCTCAGGCGGACATTAAAGAGGGATCAGGGAGGTCTCCCCGAGGTCCTGAGTGTTAACCTATCCCAGAATCCAGATCAGTAAATGTGACTAAATCTTTAATTCAATCATATCACATTGTTGTTGGTAAGAGCTTGCTCTGTACAAATTAGCAACCTCCTCACCTACATTACAACCCTTGAAAAGTAACTGATTTGTCTATAAAGCATTTTGGCTGGTCCTGAGATGATGAAAATCATTTTTACAAGCCTTTCTGCTTCCTTATAATTATTCCTGGGTTATTGGCACCGCTGGTAAGATTGACTTTCATTGCCGGTCCCTAGTTGCCCTCTCAGAAGATGGTGTTGGGGCAACATTTTGAAGCTGTTGCAGTTTGTGCGGTGAATGTGCTCCCATGTTGCAGTGAGGGAGAGAGCTCCACCATTCTGACCCAGTGACCACGAGATAATGACCGATAAATGTCCGAGTCAGGATGACATGTGGCTGGATGGTTTGGTAATTGCCCACACTCACGCTGGCATTAACCAGTGTTTGCAGTGACTCACTCTGTTCCATGAACAAGGGGCGGAGGGTGGTCAGTGCTGCCAGTGGTTACAAATCTGGACAATCTCACAGTCTGTGGAATTTCCGACAGGGACATGCATCCCAACAATTGCACTATCTCAGACTCAACATTTTATTTTATTCACTCACAGGGCCAGCATTTATTGCCCGTCCCTTTCGTTGCCCCTTGAGACGGTGGGGGTGAGCTGCCTTCTTGAACCGCTGCAGTCCATGTGCTGTAGGTAGACCCACAATGCCCTTAGGGAGGGAATTCCAGGATTTTGACCCAGGGACACTGAAGGAATGGTGATATATTTCCAAGTCAGGATGGTGAGTGGCTGGGAGGGGAACCTGCAGGGGATGGTGTTCCCATGTATCTGCTGCCCTTGTCCTTCTAGATGGACGTGGTTGTGGGTTTGGAAGGTGCTGCCGAAGGAGCCTTGGTGAATTTCTGCAGTGCATCTTGTAGATGGTACACACTGCTGCGACTGAGTGTCAATGATGGAGAGGAGTAGATGTTTGTGACCATGTTTCTTAGCTATCTGTCAAGCTTCTTGAGAATTGTTGGAGCTGCACTCATCCAGACAAGTGGGGAGTATTCCATCACACTCTGGACTTGCACCTTGTAGATGGTGGTCAGGTTGGGAAGTCAGGAGATGAGTTACTTGCTGCAAGACTCCTAAACTCTGACTTTCTTTTGTTGCTTTAATTTTCATATGACTCGTGTATCAGTTTCTGATCAGTGGTATCCCTGAGGATGTTGATGGTGTGGGATTCAAAATAGTAATGTCATTGAATGTCAAAGGGTGATGGTTAGATTCCCACTTCATGAAGATGATCGTTGCCTAGCTTTTGTGAGGCATGAGTTTGAGATCTTCATTGGGTAAACTCAAACTGCCAACAAACTGATTGAGTTCAATCAACAGCTGAAGGTTACTGCCCAGTCGGAAACAAAAGCAGAATACTGTGAATGCTGGAGATCTAAAATAAAAACTAGGAAAACATTGGGAACCACAGGCAGGGCTGGCAATTCCCATTGACTGCCTTCCCTCTGAGATTTATTCAGTTCAAACAAGAGCAGGGACAGGAGGAAGGAAGAAATTGAGGGAAGAATGAAAGGTGAGGTCCTGGGGAGTGTTGCTGAACAAAGAGACCTTGGAGTGCAGGTTCATAGCTCCTTGAAAGTGGAGTCACAGGTAGATAGGATAGTGAAGAAGGTGTTTGGTATGCTTTCCTTTATTGGTCAGAGTATTGAGTACAGGAGTTGGGAGGTCATGTTGCGGCTGTATAGGACATTGGTTAGGCCACTGTTGGAATATTGTGTGCAATTCTGGTCTCCTTCCTAACGGAAAGATGTTATGAAACTTGAAAGGGTTCAGAAAAGATTTACAAGGATGTTGCCAGGGTTGGAGGGTTTGAGCTATGGGGAGAGGCTGAACAGGCTGGGCCTGTTTTCCCTGGAGCTTCGGAGGCTGAGGGGTGACCGTATAGAGGTTTACAAAATTATGAGGGGGATGGATAGGGTAAATAGGCAAAATCTTTTTCCTGGGGTGGGGGAGTCCAGAACTAGAGGGTATAGGTTTAGGGTGAGAGGGGAAAGATATAAAAGAGACCTAAGGGGCAACTTTTTCACTCAGAGGGTGGTACGTGTATGGAACGAGTTGCCAGAGGAAGTGGTGGAGGCTGGTACAATTGCAACATTTAACAGGCATTTGGATGGGTATATGACTAGGAAGGGTTTGGAGGGATATGGGCTGGGTGCTGGCAGGTGGGACTAGATTGAGTTGGGATATCTGGTCGGCCGAAGGATCTGTTTCCATGCTGTACATCTCTATGACTCTATGACTCTAAAAGGGTAGAAGGAAGATGAGAAAACATGGTAATTGGAGCAATAAAGGAACAAAGGACAGGTTGTGAAGAGATGTCAGTGGCACCTGCTGGGGAATTCTCAGCACAACCAGATGAAAGTGGGCATTATTCTGGTGTTACTGATTGACTGTAAATTGTCAGTGTTGTCTATAAAGGGCGAGGAGTGAGGATAGAGAGTTGTGCTCAGGGTCAGTTAAATTGCAGTCTGCATCTCCCGTATGCCTATGCCTGACTCTACCTGTCCTGGGACATTGCTGAGCTAATGTTTTCGAGCCAAGTGCTAAGTACGTACCTCAAATGAAAAGTGCAGTGCTCCCAACTAGGTACATGTCTACTGTTGGCATAACGTTGGCAGAGGGATTAGACCTATTGGAAGCCTGGTATGAAGGAAGATTGGACCTGTGTCCAAGAAAGCCACTGAATGATTGTTCGGCATTTTACTCTGCGCTTATTCAGTTCAATTAAACTGGATATCTGCAATCCAGTCAGAACCTGACTAACTGAGACTAGCTCCCTCACAATTAACTGGGGGACGTCACAGAGGGGAGAGGCCATGGAGGGAAGTGAGCACAAGAAAGGAATTTTAAAATTGAGACAATGTAGATCACAGAATTCAGGGGATGATGGGTAAATAGACATGGGTTAAGTTGTGGTACAGAGCAGCATGGATCATAAGCTCAGGACGTGAGTCTATCAGGGCACCTATTGAAATAATCAAGCAGAGTGGTTATATCAGAAAGAATGAGACAAAAATAAACAGACAAGAGGACGACATACATTCCTGTTACAGGTTTCATGAATTCAGTGCTTTCCAGCCTCTGAATTACATTTTGAGGTGTGGTTACTGTGGCAACCAATGTTAGGAAACCAATTTGCTCACAGCGAACTTCCCCAAACCGATAACGTGACAATGTCTCAGTGATATTGATGGTGTGGAGGTGCCGGTGTTGGACTGGGCTGGACAAAGTCAGGATTCATACAACACCAGGTTATAGTCCAACAGGTTTATTTGAAATCACAAACTTTCAGACCACAGCTCCTTTCAAATAAACCTGTTGGACTAAAACTTGGTGTAATGTGAACTTTGACTCCGTGACATTGGTTGAGGCTTAATATGTTGCAGGGCACCAGAGAGCACACCCTCATCCAGAAAATAATGTTGTTGAATATTTTAAGCCCACAGCCAGAATTTACTCTAACATCTAACGGTGCAGCATCTCCTCAGTATACAGCTCTGGGAAAATTAGCCTAGACTTTTGTTTATACAGAGCAAAAGTGAGGACTGCAGATGCTGGAAACCAGAGTTTAGATCAGAGTGGTGCTGGAAAAGCACAGCAGGTCAGGCAGCATCCGAGGAGCAGGAAAATCAACGTTTCAGGCAAAAGCCTTTCATCAGGAATAGAGGCAGGAAGCCTCCAGGGTGCAGAGATAAATGAAAGGGGGGTGGGGGTGGGGAGAAGGTAGCAAAGAGTACAATAGGTGAATGGGGGTGGGGATGGAGGTGATAGGTCAGAGGGAAGGGTGGAGTGGATAGATGGAAAGGGAGATTGGCAGGCAGGACAGGTCATGGGGACGGTGCTGAGCTGGAAGGTTGGAACTGGGATAAGGTGGGGGGAGGGGAAATGAGGAAACTGTCCTACCTGCCAATCACCCTTCCCATCTATCCACTCCACCCTCCCCTCTGACCTTTCACCACCATCCCCACCCCCGTTCACCCATTGTACTCTTTGCTTCCTTCTCTCCAGCCCCATCAACCTCCCCCTCCCTCCCCCCACACCCCCCCCCCCCCCCACACACACACACCCTCCTTTATCTCTCCACACTGGAGGCTTCCTGCCTGTATTCCTGATGCAGGGCTTTTGCCCGAAACATCGATTTTCCTGCTCCTCGGATGCTGCTTGACCTGCTGTGCTTTTCCGGCACCACTCTGATCTAAACTCTGGTTTATACAGCACGGTGGGAACACACTTGGAAGCCCAAGTGTTACCCACTGAACCATAGCTAATACCCAGACACCTTGTGATAGCATTCCACCTGATTCCCAAATGCCAATCGCACATGAAACCCACAACACATAGATCAGTGACACCTCCTATTACCACAGGAGGTGCCTTATCACCTTGTGTTGAGTCAAACACTCCTGCTGCTAATGACTGTCAAAGAAAGTGTTTGAAAAAATAATTTTTAGCGCACTTGCTGTGAGTACTGCAAACATTGTCATTTTAAAGCAGTTTTCCCCATTGACTCTGTGCCCCAGGACCAAGTGGATCTTGAAATTATTGCAAGCATTGCGTGCCTGATGATTGTGCTATTTATATTCAGCTCTCTGATATCCACCATCAGACGTTGCTCTTTCGACTGCTCCCTAACTGTATTCTGATTAAGAATGCATTCAACAAAAATTATGTCTACATTTAATGATTGCAGTGTACTAATGAGATCATTTACATCCAACCCCACTTCTCTCAGAGCTCTCTCATGACTCTCGCGTTTGGTCATGACTATTTTTTTTGTGGCTGTGCTTTCACTTTTCGCCTGCTCCTCACCCTATTCTTTTCTCCTGCTCCCTACCATTTCTTCCTCCCTCTCCATCTAGCGCTCAATAGCCCTGCAGAGTGTGGGTTTCCTCTTACATTGAATTACATTGAACATTACAGCGCAGTACTTGCCCTTCGGCCCCTCGATGGTGCACCGACCTGTGGAACCAATCTGAAGCCCATCTAGCCTACACTACTCCATTCTCACCCATATGCCTATCCAATGACCATTTAAATGCCCTTAAAGTTGGCGAGTCTACTACTGTAGGAGGCAGTGCGTTCCACGCCCCTACTACTCTCTGAGTAAAGAACCTACCTCTGACATCTATCCTATATCTATTACCCCTCAACTTAAAGCTATGTCCCCTTGTGCTAGCCATCTCATCTCATCTTGCTATCTAGGCAGAGCACAGGAAGATCCCACATTACTGTATGTTGCCTGATTCCACTGTGGCTATTGGGCTTGTGTCTGACAAACCAGCTCTTGACACAGAAGCTTCAAGAAGCCATTCGCTTCATTGCATCGATGCTCGCTCCTTGGTAGAATGATTCAATTTGTCTCAATCACTGAACCCACTGGATATTGGAGTAGAGTAGGACCCCCCCCTTGAACTTTACCCTGAGCTGAGCAAATTCCCACACAATCCCCCCTCCCCCCCTTCCCCCCTTCCCCCCACCCCCACCACCACACTGCGTGTTTTTATCCAGGATCTCTTTCCAAAGTTCCTCATGAAACTGCCTGAACCACCCTTTCCGACAGTATGTTCTAGATCACAACAACTTTTAAAAACAATTCTCCCACTCGGTTTTAATTTTGCCAGCACTCCCCAATAAACAAACACAGGAAATAGGAGCAGGAGGAGGCCATTCAGCACTAGGGGTCTGTTCCTCTATTCAGTATAATGATGGTTCAGCAATCATCTCAGTCCCCTGTACCATCTTCCACCCCCATGCCCTTCCATACCCTTACTTCCACATGCTGCATCCAACTCCTTCCTGACAACATTCATGTTTTGGCCTCAAATGCGTTCTGTGGCAGAGAATTCCACACTCCCAGGACAGGGACAGCACAGGGTTAGATACAGAGTAAAGCTCCCTCTACACTGTCCCCATTAAACACTCCCAGGACAGGGACAGCACAGGGTTAGATACAGAATAAAGCTCCCTCTACACTGTCCCCATCAAACACTCCCAGGACAGGGACAGCACAGGGTTAGATACAGAATAAAGCTCCCTCTACACTGTCCCCATCAAACACTCCCAGGGACAAGGACAGCACAGGGTCAGATACAGAGTAAAGTTCCCTTTACATTGTCCGCCATCAAACACTCCCAGGACAGGGGCAGCACAGGGTTAGATACAGAGTAAAACTCTCTCTACACTGTCCGCCATCAAACACTCCCAGGACAGGGACAGCACAGGGTTAGATACAGAGTAAAGCTCCCTCTACACTGTCCCCATCAAACACTCCCAGGACAGGGACAGCACAGGGTTAGATACAGAATAAAGCTCCCTCTACACTGTCCCCATCAAACACTCCCAGGGACAAGGACAGCACAGGGTCAGATACAGAGTAAAGTTCCCTTTACATTGTCCGCCATCAAACACTCCCAGGACAGGGGCAGCACAGGGTTAGATACAGAGTAAAACTCTCTCTACACTGTCCGCCATCAAACACTCCCAGGACAGGGACAGCACAGGGTTAGATACAGAGTAAAGCTCCCTCTACACTGTCCCCATTAAACACTCCCAGGACAGGGACAGCACAGGGTTAGATACAGAGTAAAGCTCCCTCTACACTGTCCCCATTAAACACTCCCAGGACAGGAACAGCACAGGGTTAGATACAGAATAAAGCTCCCTCTACACTGTCCCCATTAAACACTTCTAGGACAAAGACAGCACAGGGTTAGATACAGAGTAAAGCTCCCTCTACACTGTCCCCCCATCAAACACTCCCAGGACAGGGACAGCACAGGGTTAGATACAGAGTAAAGCTCCCTCTGCAGTGTCCCCCCATCAAACACTCCCAGGACAGGGACAGCACAGGGTTAGATACAGAGTAAAGCTCTCTCTACACTGTCCGCCATCAAACACTCCCAGGACAGGGACAGCACAGGGTTAGATACAGAGTAAAGCTCCCTCTACACTGTCCCCATTAAACACTCCCAGGACAGGGACAGCACAGGGTTAGATACAGAGTAAAGCTTCCTCTACACTGTCCCCATTAAACACTCCCAGGACAGGGACAGCACAGGGTTAGATACAGAGTAAAGCTCCCTCTACCCTGTCCCCCCATCAAACACTCCCAGGACAGGGACAGCACAGGGCTAGATCCAGAGTAAAGCTCCCTCTACACTGTCCCCATCAATCACTCCTAAGCCAAGGACAGCACGGTGTTAGATACAGAGTAAAGCTCCTGTGGCAGAGAATTTCACAGGTTCCCGACTCTCTGGGTGAAGGTATTTCTCCTGATCTCAATCCTAAATGGACAGCCCTGTATCCTTAGCATGGGACCCCCCCCTTGGTTCTGGAACCAATCTGGAAACTTTAAGAACAACCACCTGGTCGTATTATACCAAGTAGCTTTTTCTGACGAAGGTGCGAATCTTTCTCGAGTTGCACGTTCATTTCTTTTCCTTAACTCCAGCTCCCTACTTGGTTTGAGCATGTCAGCATGCTTGTCATCCTTCTCAACTGTGTCACTCTGGGAATGTACCAACCTTGTGAAGATGTGGACTGCTCCAGCGACAGATGTAGGATATTACAGGTAGGAAATCACTATCTCCCTCCTTATCTATTAGAATGCATGCATTCTCCAAAAGGACCCCTCACTCCCAGCTCACTATCTCACATTGTCAAGTTTCCTAAGCTCAGACACATGGCTTTTTAAGGGAAATGCGAAGTAAGATTGAACAGAAATCTGAACAAAATCCAAAATGGACACAGAAAATGAATAGGAGAGAGAAGCTGAGTTAATGTTTTGAGTTCAACATGTCTCTCCTTCGGACCTAATTGTAGCTGTGTTCTTAGCATATTACCTCTCATATTATTTGCACCGAACACAAAGACTAAGATTGTAAGAGGCCGAACACGAAATGACTGTTGCCTGAGATAACAAGTACTCAACAACATCTTGAATTGATGTAGCAGCTTTTACATCCCAAAACGCTACACAGGGACAATTTCAAAACAAATTTGACACCTCATCACATAAAGAGTTGCTGGGAGAGGTAACCAAAAGACACAATGAAAAACGGAGGTCCTTCACAGAGATATGGAGGGGTCGAGGGGAAGGCCACGGACATTCCTTCAGAAATTGGTAAAGGATGGGGCATCTAAAAGATCAGAATTGGACGAATATGGAGGGTGGTGGTGCCCAAGGCGATTATTTAGATGGGGGATGGTTAGACGAGTTGAGATTACAAAGTATGATCCCGGCCAAATTAAAGCAACTGTCACTTTCCAGGCTTTTGACGACTTCATCTTTATTTTCTTCGCCATGGAGATGGTGGTCAAGATGGTTGCTTTGGGGATCATCGGGAAGAAGTGTTACCTTGGCGACACATGGAATCGATTGGATTTTTTCATTGTGATGTCAGGGTAAGTGAGAGGTGAGCTGAAGTAATCTCAGCCCGGAGCGTTAAGAGAAAGATGCAAATTAGCATTTTTATGGACAAGTCAATTATTTCTTCTGAGCTGTTGACAGTCAAGAGAGTAAATTCAAAATTAAATGTAGCTTCGTTCTAAGCCTTTCATTTTTGCCTTACCCCTCTTCTGTTTTCATGTTGAAGTTCAATGTCTGGTAAAATATTTTAGTTTAATTCCTCAGGATTTTTGAACAAGCCATGCTTGAAAGTCATTGGATAAGAAACATGACTGTGAAATATACTGCCTGGGAGATTATCTCATAGCCACATGCTGTTCATCCATATTTCACATTTTTATTTACATCTGCTGCTCATTTCGTTTCTGAATAGAAGGTTTTCACATCAAACACTCCCAGGACAGTTACAGCACAGGGTTAGATACAGAGTAAAGCTCCCTCTACACTGTCCCCATCAAATACTCCCAGGACAGGGACAGCACGGGGTTAGATACAGAGTAAGGCTCCCTCTACACTGTCCCCATCAAATACTCCCAGGACAGGGACAGCACGGGGTTAGATACAGAGTAAGGCTCCCTCTACACTGTCCCCATCAAATACTCCCAGGACAGGGACAGCACAGGGTTAGATACAGAGTAAAGCTCCCTCTACACTGTCCCCCATCAAACACTCCCAGGACAGGGATAGCACAGGGTTAGATACAGAGTAAAACTCCCTCTACACTGTCCCTCGTCAAACACTCCCAGGCCAGGGACAGCACAGGGTTGATACAGAGTAAAGCTGCCTCTGCACTGTCCCTCGTCAAACACTCCCAGACCAGGGACAGCACAGGGTTAGATACAGAGTAAAGCTGCCTCTGCACTGTCCCCATCAATCACTCCTAGGACAGGGACAGCACGGAGATAGATACAGAGTAAAGCTCCCTCTACACCATTCTCCATGAAACACTCCCAGGACAGGAATAGCACGGGGTTTGATTCAGAGTAAAGCCTCCTCTACACTGTCCCCCATCAAATACTCCCAGGACAGGGACAGCATGGAGTGTGATACAAACTCAAGTTCCCTCTACACTGTTCTCCATTAAACACTCCCAGGCCGGGGTTAACTGCAGAATAAAGCTCTCTCTACACTGTTCCCCCATTAAACACTCCCAGGACAGGGACAGCACAGGGTTAGATACAGAGTAAAGCTCCCTCTACACCATTCTCCATGAAACACTCCCAGAACAGGGACAGCATGTGGTTAGATACAGAGTAAAGCTCTCTCTACACTGACCCCCATCAAACACTCCCAGGACAGGGATAGCACGGGGTTAGATACAGAGTAAAGCTCTCTCTACACTGACCCCCATCAAACACTCCCAGGACAGGGATAGCACAGGGTTAGATACAGAGTAAAGCCCCCTCTACACTGTCCCCATCAATCACTCCTAGGACAGGGACAGCACGGAGATAGATACAGAGTAAAGCTCCCTCTACACCGTTCTCCATGAAACACTCCCAGGACAGGAATAGCACGGGGTTTGATTCAGAGTAAAGCCTCCTCTACACTGTCCCCCATCAAATACTCCCAGGACAGGGACAGCATGGAGTGCGATACAAGCTCAAGTTCCCTCTACACTGTTCTCCATTAAACAGTCCCAGGCCGGGGTTAACTACAGAATAAAGCTCTCTCTACACTGTTCCCCCATTAAACACTCCCAGGACAGGGACAGCACAGGGTTAGATACAGAGTAAAGCTCCCTCTACACCATTCTCCATGAAACACTCCCAGAACAGGGACAGCATGGGGTTAGATACAGAGTAAAGCTCTCTCTACACTGACCCCCATCAAACACTCCCAGGACAGGGATAGCACAGGGTTAGATACAGAGTAAAACTCCCTCTACACTGTCCCTCGTCAAACACTTCCAGGCCAGGGACAGCACAGGGTTAGATACAGAGTAAAGCCCCCTCTACACTGTCCCCATCAATCACTCCTAGGACAGGGACAGCACGGAGATAGATACAGAGTAAAGCTCCCTCTACACCGTTCTCCATGAAACACTCCCAGGACAGGAATAGCACGGGGTTTGATTCAGAGTAAAGCCTCCTCTACACTGTCCCCCATCAAATACTCCCAGGACAGGGACAGCATGGAGTGCGATACAAGCTCAAGTTCCCTCTACATTGTTCTCCATTAAACAGTCCCAGGCCGGGGTTAACTACAGAATAAAGCTCTCTCTACACTGTTCCCCTATTAAACACTCCCAGGACAGGGACAGCACAGGGTTAGATACAGAGTAAAGCTCCCTCTACACTGTCCCCCCATCAAATACTCCCAGGACAGGAACAGCACAGGGTTAGATACAGAGTAAAGCTCCTTCTGCACTCTCCCCAGTCAAATCATCTGAGGTCAGGGATAGCATAGGGTTAAGTACAGAATAAGGTGGAAGAGTTGGTCAAACAGGATAATGGTAAATATATAAAGAAAAATGATGGAATCTAAGCTCATTTACAGTCATTTCGTTAATAATGAGTTCAGTCAGAGACAGTGTCACAACTCAGTTGGGAAAAATGTGATGGAAATGAAGCCCTTTTATTCAATGCCAGTGAATTCATCATAGTGTGCAATATGGCCAAGTTAATATCTGGGATTGTGAATATCAGACTGTGACTACTCCTCATGATAAAACGAGACTCACACCAGGTTTCATTAATAAACATGAATATTTTTAAAAATGTTTATTGTAACAGTCTGCTCCTCTGAGAAGGTGTTATTGACGCTGGGTCATTTCATATAGTCAAGGCTAAGACAGACAGATTTTTAATCATGAAGGGGCACAAGTTTTATGGGGTAAAGACAGGTAAGAGGATTTGAGAAATACCAGATCAGCCATGATTTCCGCAGATGGCAGGGCAGAGTCAATGGGCTGAATGGCCTCTGTCTGCTCTGATGTTTTATGGCCCACATTTCAGCAAAATCACATTATTAATTACAATTAAGGAGATGTTAATGACTAAAATAATGTAGACTTAAAGCATAATGCCTTCAAGTAAAAACACACGCCTTAATTTGAACACAAGTTGGATGGACTGACAGACAAGGCAAATAGCCTTTTTAGGAATGTCACAGGTTGAAAATGGAGGCCAAAAAAGTTATCGAGACTGTGGATCAGAGGACATTGCAACAGGGGAAATGAGGTGACTTTTCTCACTGTTTTTTTGGCTCTGGTTTCTTGACAATGATATCATGTGCCTGTCAACTGTAGCGATCCTTAAATCGGTGGCTGGTCATTTGGACCTAGGCTTTGGTCAGAAAAATAAATTATGTTTCCTTTTGCAAAGCCTTTGATCACATTTTCCTTTTCAATTCAACAGAATGGGAATGCAATTACCCTTTTGCTGCAGGTTTTTATAGAGGTCTGTGCCCCACCTGCTTTCTCTCCTCTAAATTCAGTGTCACATCATCACTTTAAACCTACCAAATCCCATTACTTGGCAAGTAAGATGTTTTTTCCAAGGAAAAGTATCAAATTTAATTCCAGCAAACGAACGCCATATAGCTGCTCCCCCCTTCCATGAGTTGTGAAGAAAGTAACCAATCATTCAAATTTCCTGTTTTCCACTTTATATTTTGAAACCCTTCTACAAATATCTACTGACCTTACCATAGGAAGCACAGTGAGAGAAGAGAGAGAGAAAGAATTACAGTAAAGGTCTGGTCAATGAGGCTTTGAGATGTTATAACTCATTGGACAGAAAGTGGGGAGAGGAGAAAATCTGTTCAGTTTTATAATCGGTGCATGTTATGTTGGGACAGTGTCCCTTTAAGTGGTGAGTCATGTGACACTGGAGAGTCATCAGGGAGAAAGTGAGGACTGCAGATGCTGGAGGTCAGAGTCGAGAGAGTGGTGCTGGAAAAGCACAGCAGGTCAGGCAGCATCTGAGGAGCAGGAGAGGCTTATTGCCCGAGACGTTGATTCTCCTGCTCCTCGGATGCTGCCTGACCTGCTGTGCTTTTCCAGCAACACACTCGCGACAACTGGTGAGTCATCAGCCTGGTTTGTGAGCTTGGTCAGATGGGTTTTGGGTTTTTCCAAAGGACACATTTACAGGATAGAATCTCCTTGTTGGGATGCAGATAACAACAAGTTCAGGTGCTCTTTAGTTCTGGCCAGAGCCTAGTAACTGCAAAGTGCATTAGAATCTAGTTTGACCTCCAGGCCAAGTTTGGTGACACACCCATGAGGATTTTCAGTGACAGGCCAACGCGTTGACTCCTTGCTATCTCTGGGTCATCCTCCCTGAGATGAGTCAATGCCAGAAGAGGGTGATGGGGGCAGAGTGTAGGGGAGTTCCCTTGCTTAGGAATACTCTGGGAACTACATGTAGTGTTCACCTTGTTTTATGTTCTTTGGAGGCTTTGATAAGGTGCCCTGTCCTTCCCTATGTTCTGCATTGGCACTGACCACATCTGGCCTCCTACCAAGATTGCAGACCCCTGTAACTGGACAGTAGGTACAGAGCAGTCCCTGAGCATATCTCCCAACTGAACATCAGTGAGGGGGGCTTTGGATTCTTTACTCTAAGAATGCAAAGCAGATCAAGAGGGAGCGAGGTGGACTCATGATCCATGAGTTTACATTCAATGCTAAGCAGATATTTGCCCACGGTTGGGATACTGGCATTAAGGAGTCGAGTTTCAAAATAAGAAGTCTCCCTGTTTAACTCAGAGATGACGAGGAATTTCTTCTTTCAGAGGGGTATATGTGCTTAGGATTCTCTTCCGCAGAGAGCAGTGAATGTCAGGCCATTGAATAAAATTTTGCTTCACAAATATTTCAAGAATTAAGGCAACATCAAAAGAGCTTATTGAATGGTAGAGCAGGGCACAAGGGGCCAAATGGCCCACTCCTCCTGATTTGTATGTTTGAGTATAAAAAGGATGGATGAGGAAAAGGGTAGGTGAAAATAGAGACCATTGCATGTTTTCAGGGGAGTGTAGATGAACATACAAAGCAGGGATATAGGAATAAATATCTCATCTCAGTATGAGAGGGAGCTTTGTAAACACCCCCCCCTTAATAACTCGAGTCTGACAGGGCTCAGTGAGATGATTGGTTTGGAGCAGACAGCTAAGAGACTGAAAAGGGAGTTTTATTAGCAGAGAGTGAGATGGAGAATTTTCGGATCTTTTATGTTGGTTCAAGCCTTTAATAAAGTTAATCCTTCCAAAAGAATTTGCAAGCTTTACAGCAAAGCAGTTGCTTCTTGAGCTCCTTGCGTCAGTGTAAGCTTATTTTTCAAATGAAAGTAATCCTGATTTCATACCAACGAGCCAATCCCTCACTGTAGCCCTGCGCTTTCCTCCTGCTCAAATGTTTACCTACTCTTCCCTTTAAAAGATGCAATGGTATGTCCCTATAATAAAATACTCCAGGCTACAGAAATGTTCTGCATAAAGAGCTTTCTCTGCAGCTTCTTCATCAGTCTCCCACCAGAGGAAATGAACTTTGCAAACCCTTTCACTCTGGGTCACAGTTTCCCTGATTCTGAGGAGGCAAATGGACAAGGTGCCCTGGGAAGAGGGAGGGACCCAGAAAGGGACAAACCTGGGCTTGTGATGTCTCTGTGGGAGCCTCCCACCTCCAGCTCACACCCTGTTTCTGACCCCATATCAATTGTGACCCAGCTTGTCAGCCGAGAGCATAATCCAGGTTGACCACCTGGCCATGCTGTTTAAAAACCTTATGGCACTCCCTGTTAATGGAGGTCAGCATTAATGCCAGTGATGCCAACTCTCTAAAATTGCCCATGAGTTCTCCCGAGCTAAAGAGTAAAAACCTTAGAGAAAATATCATAGTATTTTTTTAAAGTTTTTTGAAAATTTGTTAATAAGGCTCAGTGGTTAGCACTGCTGCCTCATCGTGCCAGGGACCTGAATTCGATACCAGCCTCAGATGACTGTCAGTCGATGTGGAGTTTGCACATTCTCCCGGTGTCTGTGTGGGTTTCCTCCAGGTGCTCTGGTTTCCTCCCACACTCCAAAGATGTGCAGGTCAGGGTGGATTGGTCATGGGAAATTGCCCATAGTGTCTAGGGATGTGCAGGTTAGGATGGATTGGTCATGGGAAATTGCCCATAGTGTCTAGGGATATGCAAGTTAGGATGGATTGGTCATGGGAAATTGCCCATAGTGTCTAGGGATGTGCAAGTTAGGATGGATTAGCCTTGGGAAATTGCCCATAGTGTCTAGAGATGTGCAGGTTAGGATGGAATGGCCATGGGAAATTGCCCATAGTGTTAGCTGCTGTAGTCAGAGGGAAATGGGTCTGGTTGGGTTACTCTTCAGAGGGTCGGTGTGGATTTGTTATGCCAAATGGCCTGTTTCCACACTGTAGGGAATCCAATTTTTTGAAATATTGACCATATGGAAAGAAACTAGCCAAGGGTCATCCATCTGAAGGCAATGATTGGCCATTGGGTGCTGGGCGTGACGAGGGTGGAAGTGCTGGGTGACAAATGGTGAGGGGGTGCTGGGCGGGGAGGGGTGGGCAGATGATCACATGTTGAAAGATTCAGGAAGATGCCCACCTTGAGTTGGCAAGCCCACCCATGGGAGCTGGATTGAGGACTGTCCGCCATAAGTCCACACTCCAAGGCAAGGTCAACACTTTGGGAGAATAAGAGAGATGAAACAAATGTGCAGGCTGTTTATATGTTGGGAAGTGCACTTAGAAAATCACTTTGCAATCTCTGGAAGATTATATAGAACAAGCACTCCAGATGTCAGTCTCAATTCCGTTCTCCCTCTCCTCTCGTCTTGACAGTCGAGTTTTGAGCCAAAGGGACCATTACTACATTTCTTGTCAGTCTGCCTTGATTTAGACAGGACTATCCAGCATTACTAAGCAACAGCCCTGAGACATACTGATTGCTTAAGACAGTGCCTGGCTTTAGCGGAGAAATAAATAGCCTTGGACTGAGCTTGAAGGAGCAGAGAGGCAGGAGAGCAGAGCGGGATGTAGCATGATTGTTCAACGTCAGTGATTTACTTACAATGAAATTCAGGCAAGCTTCAGGAGGGGCAGTGACAGGGTTATACGACCCACTCATTTTAAAGCAACCTATGACTGACTCAAGCTGTTAGATGCTGTCTTGCAGGTGTCATGTTGTGTTTAATAACTGCAGTATTAATAAAGATAATTGAGGCAATCACTGGGACAATTTAACTTTCCTGACAGCCAGCTGCTCAATGCAAGAGAAGGTGCAAAGGATCATCTCATTTCACCGGGGCAGGTGTGGAACTGGAATCAGTTGCAATTAATGGTTTGATATAACTTGTCGCTGATACATTATGGAGAAGCAGTACTTAAACCCCAGTGTTATACAGTGACAGACCCTTCCCCACCAGTGCTGTACCCCAGTGTTATACAGTGACAGACCCTTCCCCACCAGTGCTGTACCCCAGTGTTATACAGTGACAGACCCTTCCCCACCAGTGTTGTACCCCAGTGTTATACAGTGACAGACCCTTCCCCACCAGTGCTGTACCCCAGTGTTATACAGTGACAGACCCTTCCCCACCAGTGCTGTACCCCAGTGTTATACAGTGACAGACCCTTCCCCACCAGTGCTGTACCCCAGTGTTATACAGTGCAGAAATAGGCCATTCAGCCCATCATGACCAAGGGTTTGGGATTTTATCAACACTGAGTCATTCCTGATGTTGTAACCAGAACTGGGCACCAATTCCGCTGTCTCCTTTTGACTTTTCCCACGTATCAGCAGCAGACATGCAAAACATTCGAATCAGCAGCTGGAGAGGTTTCTCACTTGTGAAACCTGCTGGAAAGTGGCAGTGCTGTATCTATGAGCGGATTTTAAAGAGACCCCTGGTTAAACAGAGATTCTGCAGCACTGCCACAACTTGCTGCTCCAACTGCACCAAATACAAAGTTGGTGTGGATTTACATCAAAATTTAATCTCACTTGTAAATACTTCACTTTATTCATGTGTGCATCATAACTATTAGATCCCCTACAATGTGGAAATCAGCCCACACTGACCAGCGTAACGCTTGACGCACCCTAAACCCACGGCTGATGTCATCTGGGATTCCGCATTCCACTTGATCCAGTCACCCAGCAGGCCATGTTTCCCATAGGACCCATACTATCCCCCCATGGTGCTCAATTTGCACCCAGACCTCCTCCCACTCCTCTGGAACCTTGTCAGTAAATCCTTTCTCCCTCATCAATCTCTCCAGCTTCCAGGTAAATGTATCGGTGAGTCATTGATCACTGTCTGGAGCAGTAGGTAGTGATCAGTGCTCTCTCTGGAAGGAAAGCTTTCTCCTGAACTCCCCAGGGAATTTTTAGGGATCACCTTGTGTTCACAGATCTTGGGTTTGGCCATCCCCACAAGTAGAAACTTCACCTCGACATCAAGCCTATCGTGACATCAAAGACCTCAATTAGTTCACATCTCAGCCTTGTCTTTTCCAAAAAAACCAAATCCCTTGGTACATAGGGACATCCACAATGCCTTAGGGAGTAAGTTACTGGATTTTGACTGAAGGTTCGGCGATATATTTCTATGTCAGGTGAGGGAGGGGAGCTTGCAGGTGGTGCATGTATCTGCTGCCCTTGTCCTTCTGGATGGAAGTGGTCATGGGTTCTCAGAGGAATAAATGATGGTGCATGACATGAGAGATGTTCTTCTTTAAAATAGTCGATTATATCCACCTCAGGGAGCAGAGAGGACCTCAGGTCTGTGCTAGAATCTTTGACACAAACACACAACTTTTGCCTCCAAGGTCCTATCCACTGAGGCACAGCTAACGGCTCAAGGTAAGGTCATCCTAACACTCAGTAACTAATGCCTCCTGACCATCTACTGGATGACAGTGGAACTACCGGGAGATAGTTTTATAGACACCATGAGACGGTCTAATTAAAACCCAGATGGATGGTAATCCCATGAGGAACAATGTGCATCAAAAAAGCAAAACTCTGTGAAGAAGGTTCCGTGTTTGTACTTCTTCGTTTTCACTGAAGTTTCTGTCACAGAGGGCAACTGCAGGGTCATGTGATTTACATGCTCTTTGACCCTGGGCACCAGCTGTGTTTTTGGCTGGAACATGGGAATGAAAAGCAACAGATGTCAAATATCACGTGAAGCCCAATTTAAACAAGTTCACAAGGGACTCGATGGGGAGCAGAAGGTCCACGTTCATTCTGAGAGAGAGAGAGAGAGAGAGAGAGATCCTAACTACTTCCTAAACTGATTGCATAAGCTTTCAAAGATTTGACGGTGCTTTGAAATTTGTATTTTTTAGTTAAGGGAGAAACCGCGAAACAGTCAATGACTGGGGTGTCCATGTGAAAGGAGGCAGGGTTTAGAGATAAATGTGCAGGCTAGAGTCAGGATAAGGGGGAGAGAGATTGGGGATGGGGCTTTAGGAGGGGATATTAGAGTGTTGGAGCGTTAGAGGTGGGTCAGACTATAGCAGAGGTTAAACATTCTCCTTCGAGTGTATTAGACATTAAGGAGGCAGTGTTGAGAGTGTGGCGCTGAAAAGCCACAGCAGGTCAGGCAACCTGCAGGAGAATCGACATTTCGGGCATAAGCCCTTCATCAGGAAAGGCTTATGGAAGCAGTATCAGTGAGAGAGGGAGAGGCAGGTAGGCAAGTGGAACTTAATCAGCAGAGATCGGAAGGTGATGGAGATTGAAGCAAATGGAAGGTTGCGAGAGGTTTGGACTGCGAGATGCAACGATTCGCAAACAAAACTGAGCCCTCATGCTAACAGATAGGACCGAGTGGTAAATGATCAACTCAGAATGCCCAGGTTATGACTGGCCCAGAGGATGGCTGTGGCAGCTGGTGAGCATTATTTGGTGGATGCTCACATGATAGTTTTGGTGTTTCTCCTTCAGAGTGAGGATGCTTCATGCTGCCTAACGTGGGGTCTTTACCACAGGGGAGCGGCGAGCACAGTTAGCCAGGGGTTGTGGCAATCACATGACCAAACAGGAAACCCATTCTTACCACCTGCCATGTTCTGAAGAGAATACAGGCCAATATTCAAGCTGTTTGCTATGTTAAAAACCCACCTTCCCTCGCCATTGAGCCCTGGAGCAGAACTCATAAGAATCATAGACTCCCTGCAGTGTGAAAACAGACCATTCGGCCCATCGAGTCCACACCACCCCTCTGAAGAGCATCCCACCGAGACCCCCTAACATCTCCGTAACCCTGCATTTCTCATAGCTAACCCACCCAACCTACACACCTCTTGACACTTTGGGCATTTTAGCACGGTCAATCCACCCTAACCTGCAAATCTTTGGATCACGGGAGGAAACCAGAGCACCCGAAGGAAACCCACGCAGACACTGGGAGAATGTGCAAAATTCACACAGATAGTTGCCCGAGGGTGGAATCGAACCCAGTGTTCCTGGTTCAGAGGCAGGGATACTACCTGCTGCCCTGAGAGACCTTAACATTTCGAGTGGTGAGCTAGACCGAAATGTTAGATGAGAAATCTGCAAGGATAGAGGGAATGCAGAGACGGTAGAGAGACTGAGTTGAGATGGATTGGATGCCGCTGTGTACTGAGCACGTATAGGAGTTGGCATTAGAGAGGTGGATGATTCATTCGTGACCAGAACAGAGCAGCCTGTCACTGTTAACTGTAAATAGAGGAATTGCAGTTCTCCCTCACGCTCAGTCTGTGTGGTGTGAGACAGTGGTGGGGAAGTGAGTGTCAGAACAAGAACTATCAGTCTGGGTAGCCCAGCCCCCTATCACTGTCTAGATCAGGCCTTGAGTTGTGAAACATCAGGAAGCAGAGCTGGTGGGGTAGTGATAATATCACTGGGTTAGTAATCCAGAACCTCAGGCTAATGTGCTCACTCCCACCATAGCAGATGCTGGAATCTGAATTTACAAAACTGGAATTAAAAGCTCAGCTCATGGTCACTTTCTAACCACTGCCGACTGCTCAGTGGTTAGCACTGCTGTCTCACAGCGCCAGGGACCCAGGTTTGATTCCAGCCTTGGATGACTGTAAGTGTGGAGTTTGCACATTCTCTCCGTGTCTGTGTGGGTTTCCTCTGGGTGCTCCAGTTTCCTCCCACAGTCCAAAAATGTGCAGGTTAGGTGGATTGGCCATGAGAAAATGCTGGGTTATAGGGTGGGTCTGCATGGGATGCTCTTTGGAGGGTCAGTGTGGACTTGATGGGCTGAATGGCCTGCTTCCACACTGTAGGGATTCAAAATTGTTGCAAAATCCCATCTGGTTGACTAACGCCCTTTATGGAAGGATATCTGTTGTCCTTACCTGGTCTGGTCTACACGTGACTCCAGACCCACAGCAATGTGGTTGATGTTTAACTGCCCCCTGAAATATTCCCAATAGGCTATTCAGTTGAACCTAGTACAGTGACAGGCTTTGCCATGTCGTCAGTTTCCACCCGAACAACATCTAAATCCAAAAGATCATCCTCCAGCAGGATGTCATCACCAAATGTTTCCTCCCCTCCTCTCCAGTGGCAACATTCCACAGGGACCATTCCCTCCATGATATCCTTGTCCATTCCGAACACCACCTCGCCTTCCCATGCTAGCTTCACATCCAACAGCTGAAGGTATAATCGCTCAGTCTCCTCCCTCCACCCTGTCTGAATCCCCAAGCACACCCGAAGCAGTGCTTCACTTGTATCCCCTTCAAGCGAGTGTACTCCTCTACCTTGGCAAGACCACATGTAGACAGTGTGATTGCTTCACAGAAAACCTTCTCTCACTCTACAAGGGTAATCCCAACCCTCTGTTTCAGTCCAATACCCCATCTTGCTCCCACACTATCATTTCTATCCCTGTGTTCCAGCAAATCCCAGAGTAAGATGCAGGAACTGATCCTCACTTTCCCTTTGGAGGGATATGGGCTGAGTGCTGGCAGGTGGGACTAGATTGGGTTGGGATATCTGGTCGGCATCGATGGGTTGGATGGAAGGGTCTGTTTCCATGCTGTACATCTCTATAACTCTATGACTGTACTGTCCTCAGGACTCATTATTTATTACATCAGCTTCAAACCAAGAACGTTGTCCATCATTTTGATTATGTCCCTTCCCTTCCAGTTTCTGGTTTGCTTTCAGCTGACCTACTTTCTACTATTAACACTTACTCTCTTTCTGTATCGCTTCTTCACCATTAACACTCCCCTCTGCCTATAGGCACCCTCACCATATAGAACACAGAACATAGAACATTACAGCGCAGTACAGGCCCTTCAGCCCTCGATGTTGTGCTGCCTTGTCATACTAACCTGAGGCCCTGTCATACCAACCTGAAGCCCATCCCACCTACACTATTCCATGTACGTCCATTTCCCTGACCATCTCGTTCCTCTTCCCTCTTCGTCAACAGCAGTAAATAAAATTATTTTCCACCCCCCTTCAGTTCATCTGCAAGTGGAAACATCCACTTTGTTTCCGTCTTCACAGATGCTACCAGACCTGCTGAGTTTCTCCAGTATTTGCTGATATTTATCCTTTGCAGAACTTTGCTTTTATAAAGCTTTTTTTCAGATGACAGTGTCATTACTGAGTATTTTATATTGAAGTTTTGAACTCCCCCAGATACTGAGGCAGGATTCAAGCACCGAGCCGAGAGCTGGGCCCCTGGGTGAGGTTGGTGCAAAGCACCATCCTTACCTCTCCCAGGGGCCTTCCCATTCTGGCCTCAGACCCCTGGGCTCAACTGTTGTCAATTTAGCCAGAAGAAAGGATGGATTAGATTCAGAATTTGAGACTTGGGGGTGGACTTAAATTAGTTTCCGGATTCTGGATCAGTGGTGCTGGAAGAGCACAGCAGTTCAGGCAGCATCCAACGAGCAGCGAAATCGATGTTTCAGGCAAAAGCCCTTCATCAGGAATAAAGGCAGTGAGCCTGAAGCATGGAGAGATAAGCTAGAGGAGGGTGGGGGTGGGGTTGGGGTCCGTTGCTCCCGATGCGGTCTCCTCTACATTGGGGAGACTGGGCCCCTCCTAGCAGAGCGCTTTAGGGAACATCTCCGAGATACCCGCACCAATCAACCACACCGCCCCATGGCCCAACATTTCAACTCCCCCTCCCACTCTGCCGTGGACATGGAGGTCCTGGGCCTCCTTCACCGCCGCTCCCTCACCACCCGACGCCTGGAGGAAGAACACCTCACCTTCCGCCTCAGAACACTTCAACTCCAGGGCATCAATGTGGACTTCAACAGTTTCCTTATTTCCCCTTCCCCTAGTTCCAAACTTCCAGCTCAGCACTGTCCCCATGACTTGTCCGGACTTGTCCTACCTGCCTAGCTCCTTTTCCACCTATCCACTCTACCCTCTCCTACCTGACTATCACCTTCATCCCCTCCCCCACTCACCCATTGTACTCTATGCTACTCTCTCCCCACCCCCACCCTCCACCCTCCTCTAGCTTATCTCTCCACCCTTCAGGCTCTCTACCTTTAACACTTTCCAGCTGCTCGTTGGATGCTGCCTGAACTGCTGTGCTCTTCCAGCACCACTGATCCAGAATCTGGTTTCCAGCATCTGCAGTCATTGTTTTTACCTCATTAAATTAGTTTCCCCACTGTGTGGAAACAGACCATTCAGCCCAACAAGTGCACACTGACCCTCTGAAGAGTAACCCAGACCCATCTGACTAATGCCCCTAACAATTTAGCATGGTCAATTCATCTAACCTGCACATCTTTGGATTGTGGGAGGAAACCGGAGCACCTGAAACAGACACGGGGAGAACATGCAAACTCCACACAGACAGTCACCTGAGGCTGGAATTGAACCCGGGTCCCTGGTGCTGTGAGGCAGCAGTGCTAACCATTGAGCCATCGTGCTGTGGTTCCACTGTGCTGCAGTTTGTATACTTGTACACAGAACACAGAAAGCTAGCACGCAGACTAGCAGGTAACAGGGTGGTAAGTGGAATGTTGGTCTTTATTACAAAGTGGTTGGAGTATGAGAGTGGGCAAGTCTTACTGCAACTGTACAAGGTGGTGGTGAGAGCACACCTGGAATACTGTGGGCAGTTTTAGCACCACCACCCCCAGCCCTCCCTCACCTTATTTAAGGAAAGATGTTGTTTCATTGGAGGGAGTCCAGAGGAGGTTCAGTAGGATGGTCCCCGGGATGGAGGGATGCTCAGTAGGATGGTCCCCGGGATGGAGGGATTGTCTTATGAGCAAAGGCTAAACAGGCTGGGTCTCTACTCCCTGGAGTTTCGAAGAATGGGAGGTGATCCCGTTGAAACATCTCGGAGTCTGAAGGGGTTTGACGGGGTGGATGCTGAGAGGTTGTTTCCCATCAGGGGGGAGGCTCGGAGCAGAGGGCACAGTCTCAGAATAAAGGGGCACCAATTTAAGACCGAGCTGAGGAGGAATCTCTTCTGTTCAGAGTCTTTGGAACTCCTTGTCACAGAGAGAGCTGGGGGGGCAGAGGCCTCGTGTATATTTAAGGCTGAGATCGATTCTTGATCAGTCGGGGAATCACGGGTTACAGGGAAAGGACAGGAAAGTAGACGTGAGGAGTGTTGGGTGAGCCATGATTGTATTGAATGGCAGAGCAGGATCGAGGGGCCGAATGGCGTTCCTGTTTGTTATGGCCTTGCAGTCCCTTGCTGCACTCTAGCATTGCTGCTACCTCACTTTGTTAACCCCTTAGCGCCCTCCTCACAGAACCACAGAATTTGTTGCAGAGCTGAAGGAGACCAGTCAGCCCATCTTGTCTACACCGGCTCGTTACCTAGTACCAATCGCCTTCCCCCATACCCTTGCCTATTAATTTTATCTATGCAATCATCTATTCACCTCTTGACTGGGGTGTTTCCCTCTGACCAATTCAGTGTGGGTTTACTGGCAGAATGGCCATTGTTCGCAGTCTCCTAACCTTGGGATAACCAGCCTTTTCAGAGAACTGAACGGGACTGATAGATCAGGGACTGTAACCACGAGCTAACTACACCGCTCAGGCTCCAGGCTGAAGGTGCCCTTGGTTGGAAATGCCTGTGGTTCCTGTCACTCTGTTGCTGCTCACTCCCCTCGAGGGGTCACTCCATGACCTGAAATCAAAAGAATTTCATTTGTATGGCTGTGGAAATGCTGGGAGACTGGCAGTGGTTTAAATGCCTCCAACACCTTCCTCTTCAATATCCACTCCCCATAAAACAGTCCACATCACCCACCCCCCCACCCAAAATTCCCCATCATCCAACCCCCACCCAATACTCCCCATCATCCAACCCCCACCCAATACTCTCCATCATCCATCCCCTACCCAACACTCCCCATACAACACTCCCCATCGCCCACCCTACCACCCAACACCACCCCATCCAACACTCCCCATCATCCACCCCACCACCCAACACCACTCCATCCAACACTCCCCATCACCCACCCCACCACCCAACACCACCCCATCCAACACTCCCCATCACCCACCCCATCCAACACTCCCCATCCAACACTCCACATCACCCACCCTACCACCCAACACCACCCCATCCAACACTCCCCATCACCCACCCCACCACCCAACACGACCCCATCCAACACTCCCCATCACCCACCCCACCACCCAACACCACCCCATCCAACACTCCCCATCACCCACCCCCATCCAACACTCCCCATCCAACACTCCCCATCCAACACTCCACATCATCCACCCCACCACCCAACACCACCCCATCCAACCGTCCCCATCATGCACCCCACTACCCAACACCACCCCATCCTTCACTCCCCATCACCCACCCCCAACCAACACCACCCAATCCAACACTCCCCATCACCCACCCCATCCAACACCCCCCATCACCCACCCCCACCCAATACCTGCCATGCAACACTGCCCATCACCCACCCCTACCCAACACTCCCCATCCAACATTCCCCATCACCCACTCCACCACCCAAAACCACCCCATCCAACACTCCCCATCACCCACCCCACCACTCAACACCACCCCATCCAACACTCCCCATCACCCACCCCACCACCCAACACCACCCCATCCAACACTCCCCATCACCCACCCCCACCCAACACCTGCCATGCAACACTCCCCATCACCCACCCCTACCCAACACTCCCCATCACCCACCCCACCACCCAACACCACTCCATCCAACACTCCCCATCACCCACCCCCAACCAACACCACCCCATCCAACACTCCCCATCACCCAACCCCAACCAACACCACCCCATCCAACACGCCCCATCACCAACCCCCAACCAACACGCCCCATCATGTCAAATAAAACACAGTAATCTCAGCAGATTGCGCTTCAGGATGAAACTGATGCTTTTCATAATGCACCATCTGTATCTCAGTGGTAGCCACAGTAGAATGCTGATCCCCAGAGGTATCACAGAGTCAGCTTTCCTACAATGTGTTAACTAGGCAGCACAGATGAGTTGGGCTGAAGGGTCTGTTTCCATGCTGTATAACTCTATGAGTCTACGGTAAGTACTGTTGCCTCACTGCTCCAGGAACACTGGGTTCGATTCCAGCCTCGGGCGACTGCCTGTGTGGAGTTTGCACATTCTTCCCGTGTCTGTGTGGGTTTCCTCCGGGTGCTCCGATTTCCTCCCACAGTCCAAAGATGTGCAGGTTATGGCGGATTGGCCCTACTGGCAGGGCAATTTGTACATTTTAAGAAACAGAGAGTTTTCATTTCTGTCGCATCATTCACTGCCTCAGTACATCCCAAAGTGTCCTGCTGCCAATGACTGCGTTTTTTTTAAAATCCCATCAACTCTTCCAATGCAGCAACCAATTTACACACAGCAAGTTGCCCCACAAAACCGTGTGGTAATCCGGCCATCACCCCGGTTCCTGATCCCAGAGATTGTACTGCACTCCCCTACGGGTTTTCAAATAGTTCTGTCTGCCTGATAGAGGTCAACAGAAACTGCTCTGACGGTACCTCAGATAATATGCAGAGGGTGCAGCAACTCAAGTATTTTGAAGGTAGGTAATTTCTTGATGATCAAAGGGATGAAAGATTATCAGATGGCAGGCAGGAATGCAGAGTTGAGGTTAAAATTAGATCAGTCACGATCTTATTGTTTGGTGGAACAGACTCGATGGGCCGAATGGTCTGATCTAGTTCCTTCTTTGTATGTAATTTATTTTCTGTTAATGACATGGGGATAACCTTTTGTTTTACAAGTTTTAATGCTAGGCTGATGGTAACAGTCCACCTGAATTAGATTCTGAAGAAAATTTCTCATGTCGTGGAGCCTTTTTGTTAGATGAGATTCCCAACAGTGTGGAAACAGGCTCTTTGGCAAAACAGGTCCACACCGACCCTCCAGAGCGTAGCCCAGACCCATTCCCCCTAACCTATACTTACCCCTGACTAATGCACCTTACACTACGGGCAATTTAGCATGGCCAATTCACCTGACCTGCATATCTTTGGACTGTGGGAGGAAACCCAGACAGACACGGGGAGAACGTGCAAGCTCCACACAGACAGTCCCTGAGGGTGGAATTAAACCCTGGTCCCTGGTGCTGTGATGTAGCAGTGCTAACCACTGAACCACCGTACCACTCCAATATATTCCTTCACCCGAACCTGATATATTCCTTCACTGGGAGGAGAAAGTGAGGTCTGCAGATGCTGGAGATCAGAGCTGAAAATGTGTTGCTGAAAAAGCGTGGCAGGTCAGGCAGCATCCAAGGAACAGGAAATTCGACATTTCGGGCATAAGCCCTTCATCAGGAAAGGGCTTATGCCCGAAACGCCGAACTTCCTGTTCCTTGGATGCTGCCTGACCTGCTGAGCTTTTCCAGCAACACATTTTCAGCTATATTCCTTCACCTTCCAGCCATTTACGACAGGAATCTCCATGTTGCCCGTTCGCTGTCTGAACTATAGCTCACATGGGATAACGGATGTACACTGAAAACTCCAGGATCAGCCTGGATTTGGAAATGGGGTGGCTGGTATTTCTGATGGGAAGGAGGGTGATGTGTAACTTGCCTGTGCCACCTGGGTCAATTGACCCGAGGAATGGCTGATGGATTTAATTTAGATAAATGTGAAGTTCTGCATTTTGGTAAAACGCGCAAGGGCAGGACTTATCTAATTAATGGTAGGGTAATGAGTACTGTTGTACAACAGAGAGACCTAGAGGTTCAGGTACGGAATCCTTTGGTTAAGAAGGCATTTAGCATTCTTGACATCATTACTCAGATCTTTGATTATAGGAGTTGGGACGTCATGTTGAGGTTGTACAGGACATTGGTGAGGCCTCTTCTGGAGTACTAAGTGGAATTCCCGATGAAGGGCTTTTGCCTGAAATGTCAGTTCTCCTGCTCCTCTGATGCTGCCGGACTGGCTGTGCTTTTCCAGCATCACACTCTTGACTCTGACCCCGAGCATCTGCAGTCCTCACTTTCTCCTTATTGTTAAGTTGGAGAGAGTTCAGAAAAGGTTTGTCAAGATGTTGTCAGGAATGGAGGGTTTGAGATATAAAAATAGAATGGAAAGGCTGGGTCTTTTTCACTGGAGGTTGAGGGGTGACCTTGTAGAGCTTTATAAAACCAGGAGGGGCATAGATAAGGTGAATGACAAATTCTTTTCCCTAGGGGAGGGGAGATCAAAACTAGGGCCACATTTTTAAGACAAGAGGGGTGGGATTTAAAGAGGATACGGGGAGGGGAGCAACCTTTATACACAGGGAGTGGTTCCTGTGTGGGATGAACTGCCAGAGGAAGGGTGGATGTTGGTACAGTTTCAATATTTAAAAGATATTTGGATAATTACTTGAATAGGAAAGGGTTTGGAGGGATATGGGCCAGGAGCAGACAGGTGGGACTAGTTTAGTTTGAGATTATGGCTGGCATGGACTGGTTGGGCCGAAGGGTCTGTTTCTGTGCTGTCAGTGACTCCAGCTCCATTAATCTCACTGCAATAAACTATATTTAATGAGACAGAGAGAGAGTCCTAGAGGTTACTTTTGTAATAATCCCTGACTCTGGAGTTCCATTGACCCTACGCTCAGTGAGGAAGTGTCTGAGTGTTTGTAGTCCTTCTATTGAACGTGCCTTGGTTCCCTCGAGCTGGTTCTGGGGACGGCAGTACTGTCCTCTGAGGAGCGATTAGTTTGGCTTGCCCAGTGTTTAGAAGAACGAGAGAGCATCTGATCGAATTGTATCAACAGGGTTGGACAGACCAGATACCAACAGGACATCTTCCTTGGTTAGGGAGTGAAATGAGGAAGATTACTTCACTCACGGTGGAGTGAACCTGTGGAATTCTCTATGCAAAAAGCTGTGGAAGTCAGGCCACTGATTACCTTCAAGAATGAGATTGATTCTTTTTTTTATATTTTAAAGGCATCAAAGATTTATGGAGGGAATGTAGTGTAGAGAATCAGCCATGATCATATTGAATGGTGGAGCAGGCTTGAAGGGCCGAATGGCCTATTCATAGCCTTTTTGTAATATTACTGCATTGGAAACTGGAGGCAGCTTCAGGTGGGGTTTACATTTTTTTTGGTGGGGGACAGGGAGGTGGTGGGTGGAAGCTGACTTGTAGGAGTTAGAGTCAAGAGTGTGGCGCTGGTAAAGCACAGCAGGTCAGGCAGCATCCGAGGAGCAGGAGAGTCAACGTTTCGGGCATAAGCCCTTCGTCAGGAAAGAGCACAATAGCCAAACTGTTTCCCACTGTGACCCTGTTTTGCCACATGGATATTGCTGCTATTCCAGGGCAGTGAGGGAAGGAGGTGGACTGCAAGCGAGAGACCAGGGAGAGGCTGTTTGGACAAAAGCACTGCTCTTTCCCCAAGGTTTGTCAAAAAGACACAAACGCTTCAAAGACCAGGCAGTTTGACCTGGCTCACTATATCCAGCAAGGAGTTAAAGGGGCCACATTGTTGTTTCCATTTGAGAGCTTGTGAGTCCATTGAAAGGGAGAGGTTATGGCCCAGAGTTTTGGAAACCTCAGCTCAGATTTAGGGTGTGTTACTGTCGATGCTGGTTGAAGCAGGGAGTTCAGGGGACAATTCAGGGTGTTTTTGACTTGAGAAGGAGTTGTGGAGGTCTAAATGGGCTAGTTTTCTAGATGCTATTTCATTTTGGTATAGAGACAGATTTGAAATGCAATCACACCCAGTACCTGCCAGAAATTGAGCTCAGGGTGGGATGTGTAAAGGGTAAAATGGTACAACGTTATTGTTTAAACAATTTTAGGCAGCGCACTGCAAACTCTTCATTGCATTAAATTAAAAAGCAAAATACTGTGTCTGCTGGAGATCGAAAATAAACACAGGTAATCCTGGAGAAACTCAACAGGTCTGCCAGCATCTGGAGAAAGAGAAGTGGGGTGAACACTCCGAGTCTAATTACTTTTTGAAGGAAGGTCTCTGAAGAAAAGTCGACGTTTCGAGCATGAGCCCTTCTTCAGGAATGATGAAGGGCTCATGCCCGAAATGTCGACTCTCCTGCTCCTTGGATGCTGCCTGACCTGCTGTGCTTTTCCAGCAACACATTTTCAGCTCTGATCTCCAGCATCTGCAGTCCTCACTTTCTCCTCTCTGAAGAAAAGTCAAATGGGACCAGACACATTAATGTTGTCTCTGTCTGTCTCTCTCTCTCTCTCTCCACAGACACTCCCCAAGCTGCTGAGTTTCTCCAGCACTTTCAGTTTTTACCCCTTTATTGCATTACTGTTTGTGGGATCCTGCTGTGTAGAAAAAGTGCATCCTGTGTCAGTGACCGTGTCTGCAGTATCAGGGTGGGGTTGGGGAAAGTCCCGTGGTTGTGAGAGGTGCAACACAAATGCAACTCTTGGCTGTCAAAGAACCTCTCCACTTTGTGGTCCCTCATGTTGTGTCTTGTCTTTGTCTCTCACAGGATAGTGGAGTACTCGCTGGACCTGCAGAATGTCAGCCTGTCTGCAATCCGGACCGTGCGTGTCCTCCGACCACTGAAAGCAATCAACCGGGTTCCGAGTAAGTGCCTGATGTCTGACTCGGCAGTGTCACCCTGCCTCTAACCTGGCCTCAGCCCAATCGCTGTTGAAAACTCCCTTTGTTTCATTTCTAAGTTACCTCCAGCAGCAACCATTCCACTACACCCCCTGCCAAACCTCTACTCACCTACCAACTGGCTCAAACCTCAGCATATCTTCAACGCTACTGTTCAAATCCTGGCTCACTCCATCTCATTCTCACTCCCTCATCACTCCCCGATCTACATTCTGCCCCAGTGCCTTGACTTTTAAAGATAAATCGATCCTCTCTCTTCCTATCATGCTGTCCAACCCTGCAGTTTGTAATTTTTGTGCTTTTCCCATTCTTGTCTCGGGACCCTCGTGGTAATATCGCTGGTCTGTCAATCCAGAGACCCAGATAATGTTCTGGGGACCTGGGTACAAATCCCATGGCAAATAGTGCAATTTGAATTGAACTTTTTAAAAGTCTGGAATTAAAAGTTTAGCATCCTTACCTGGTCTGACCAACAAGTGACTCCAGACCCACAGCAATGGGGTTGGATCTTAGCTGCCCTCTGGGTAATTAGGGATAGAAAATAAAGCCCGGCCTAGCCAGTGATGCCCTCAGCCTCTGAATGAATACAAAATAAATTCTTGTTTTTTGGCAATCCCTGATTTTATTGATCTGCCTGGGTCCGATGTCCTGCAATTCCCTCCCTCAGCCTCTCTGTTCTTGTCACCTCTCATGGCCAAACCTTGTCTGATAATGGCTCTCTTGAGTTGCTTTACTATGTTAAAGGTACAATATAAATGCAGGTTATTGTTGTTGCAGTAGGTACTGTGTTCTGTAAGAAGAGAGAAGGCATTCAAACATCATGCATGCACGCACATATCTTCCAGGAGAATGCTTGGCACAACAGCCCAAGGGTTCATTGTTTCAGGTTGACTTGAGCAGCAAAACAAAACACACACGTAATATTCCCGATCTCACAAATGTGATTGGCGGCATTTAACTTGACTGGAGAGAAGAAGCAATTGACCCAAAGAAGACCCGGATTCCCAGTGTCACGGGCAGCCTCCTGCTCTGATTGGCTCTCTCCAGTTGACTGGGCTTCATTGGGTGGTCATTTACAAAGTAGGCCTCTGGGTAGAGTTTGTGAAAGGCAGAGGTGGAGTACTCTTGGGAATTTCATCAAACATTATCAGCCAACATTATCTAACAAATGGTGGAAAGGTAGCTGTGTCTGTGAAGGGCTAGCCCTCATTGTGGTATTGTCGGGGAATGGGGGTAGTGGGAGTGGGGTCGCTCTGATTTTGGCTAAAGAAGGATTCCCTGGTATATCGTTCTCCATTTACATTTCCATTCACCAAACTATTTGCTTTCTTTAACTTATTCAAAATGGCAATGGAATCGGGGGTTCAGTGGAAGCTTTTCTCTGTAAAATACACGTGATAATAAAACCATTCATTTGTTCAGTCAATGACATCTTTAGTGAAGTCTATAACCCAATCACAATTTGTTCCAAATGCATTCCTCATGAAAGCAGAAAGAATAGGAACCCTTCGAGACCACTCTGACATTCAGTGAGATATTGGTTAATCTTCTAGCGAAACACCATTTTCCTGCTCTAACCCCTGACTGTTGATATTTTTAATATTAAGGTACATAGCTACTTCAGTCTTCAGCATACTGACTGGTTGAGCTTCCACATCCTTCTTAAGCCTAACCCTCACTCAAATTGTAACCCTAACCTCACCCCAATCATAACCTGAGCCCTACCTCTAACCCAAACCTGAACCCTAACCCTAACCCTAACCATCACCCGAGCCCTAACCCTAACCCTAACCATCACCCAAGCCCTAACCCTAACCCTAACCATCACCTGAGCACTAACCCAAACCTGAGCACTAACCCAAACCTGAGCACTAACCCAATCATATCATTGGTTTAGTAAGTTTGCAGATGACATTAAAGTCGGTGGAGTAGTGGACAGTGTGGAAGAATGTTACAGGTTGCAGGGGGACTTGGATAAACTGCAGAATTGGGCTGAGAGGTGGCAAATGGAGTTCAATGCAGCTAAATGTGAGGTGATGCACTTTGGAAGAATAACAGGAAGGCAGAATACTGGGTCAATGGAAAGATTCTTGGTGGTGGATGTGCAGAGAGATCTTGGAGTCCATGTACATAGATCCCTGAAAGTTGCCACCCAGGTTGATAGTGCTGTTAAGAAGGCATACAGTGTGGTAGGCTTCATTGGAAGAGGGATTAAGTTCCGGAGCCATAACATCATGCTGCAATGATACAAAACGCTGGTGCTGCCACACTTGGAGTATTGTGTCCAGTTCTGGTCGCCCCATTGCAGGAAGGATGTGGAAGCATTGGAAAAGGTGCAGAGGAGGTTTACCAGGATGTTGCCTGGTCTGGGGAGAAGGTCTTGTGAGGAAAGGCTGAGAGACTTGGGTCTATTCTCATTCGAAAGAAGAAGACTAAGGGGGGAGTTGATAAAAGACATACAAGATGATCAGAGAATTAGATAGGGTAGACAGTGAAAGACCTTTTCCAAGGATGGTGACATCAACTTATACGAGGGGGCATAGCTACAAATTGAGGGGTGATAGATTTAGGACAGATGTCAGAGGCAAGTTCTTCACTCAGAGAGTGGTAAGGGCGTGGAATGTCGTACCTGCCAATGTAGTGAACACAGCCATGTTAGAGAGATTTAAACAATCCTTGGATAAGCACGTGGATGATGATGGGATTGTGTAGGTAGATGGGCTTCGAATATGTAGGTTTGCTCGCTGAGCTGGAAGGTTCATTTCCAGACATTTCGTCACCCTGCTAGATAACATCTTCAGTGGGCCTCTGGGAGAAACACTACTGACGATTCCTGCTCTCTGTTTGTATGTTTGGGTTTCTGTGGGTTGGTCACAACACTCACCTTCAGCTAGTTTTGTGTCATTAGCTTCTGCCTAATGCTATTATCACTACACGGTTGATCCAGAGGCCCAGGTAGTGTTCTGAGGAGCTGGGTTCAAATCCCAATACGGTAGATGTGGACTGGTCCTTGGATGCTCCTGACCTGCTGTGTTTTTCCTATAACACATTCTCAACTGGAATTAAAGAGTCTAATGATGACCCTGTTGCTGATTGTTGGGGGAAAGTCCTGTCTGGTTCACTCATATTCTTTAGGAAAGGAAATCTGCCATCCTTAACCAGTCTGTCCTACATGTAACTCCAGACCCACTGCAGTGAAGTTATCTCTTGACTGCACGATGGGTAACTAGGGATGAGCAATAAATTCTGGCCTAGTCTGTGACGTCCATATTCCATGAATGAATTAAAAATAAATTTCTCTCTGTCGCCTGTAATCAACAGCTGAAACCATGAAGGACAAAAGCAGAACTTGTGGGACTTCTCTGTCTCTCTCTCTCTCTCTCTCTCTTTGACTGGCCTGTCAATTTGTCCTTTCAGGAGAACATCATATCAATTGTATATTGGAAACATAACATTATGTTGCAAAGGCCAAGTTTCATAGAGCTTCAGTTTCCTACAGGCCAGTGGAAGCAGACCATTCGGCCCATTGAGTCCACGCCACCCCTCCGAAGAGCGTCCCATCCAGACCCACCCCATCCCAGTAACCCTGCATTTCCCATGGCCGATCCAGCTGGTCTGCACATTGTTTGGACTGTGGGAGGAGACTTCTCTTCTTCAGGGCCGTGCTTGTGTGCAAGTCAGTCAGAGCTCAATTGCTTCTCTGTTCAGGTAGATTAGAACATAGAACATAGAAAAGTACAACACAGAACAGGCCCTTTGGCCTATGATGTTGTGCTGAAGTTTAATCCTAATGTAAAATACAATAACTTATCCTCCACACCCCTCAACTCACTGCTATCCAAGTGCATGTCCAGTAGTCACTTAAGTGTCCCTAATGACTCTGCTTCCACCATCACTGCTGGTCACGCACTCCATACATTCACAACTCTCTGTGTAAAGATTGTTGACTGTGGAGAAGGTTGTAACTCTTTTGCCGGGATCGGGATGAAATTCTCGGCTTTCCTTTGGTACTTCTTAAAGTGCGATTGCTAAAGTTAAGCAGAGATAGCAAGTATCCTGACTTGTGTAATTATGTTATTTTCTGTTGGTGGTGAGTTAGTCTTTATATTGTAAATAATTCATTTTACTTCGTGCTTTATTTGAACTGCAATGCTGCAATTAGCATATAGACAAGACAAGATTTGTATTAGGAGCGCTATTTTTATACATGTATAGATATACATTTCATTTAGTATTTAGAGATGGGGCAAACAGTTTGCTAATTTTCTTTTGAAGTGGTAATTAAGAGGAGGATTTCAAATGAAATATATTTGAAATCCATCAAAAGCTATTCACCATGTGAAAACATGTTCACCCTGAATTGATTTTGTTTGGAAAAGCAAGATAAAAACCCTCTCCATAAAATTGATTTTGACACAGTGGCCGTTGTTCAATTAAAATAAGATCTAATTTCATCACGGGCCTGGTCTCTAATCAGCATTTTAACTTGTTCATTTGACAAATGGAAGTTAGCTGGACAGTGTGGCACTTTGAGTTCGGAGCAACAAGGAATTCAACCTGAGACACAGTGAGAGTTAGTACAAGGGCTTTGCTCCCTTTGTGCATAGACAGTACTAATAGACAGTACTAATAGACAGTACTAATAGACAGTATTAATAGCATTTATTTTAGAATCTGGATTTTAAACAAATGGCATGAGTATTTTAGGTTTGTGTGTATGAAGGAGTTTAATGATTAACTTGGCAGTATTTCTGGAGCCATGGGGTGGAATCAGGCCATTCGGCCTGATTGAGATGGGATGGAGTGAGATTAGTGACAGAAGGAAGTTTAAGATAAGGCCATCTCGACATCAGGATCAGCTCCTCTGCTTTTGATAAGTAGGTTAACAAGTTTCTCAGGAGGCATGTTGCCAATTAAGAGGGATGGTTTCTTGTTTAAACACCTCGTTAATGGCCCAACTCACGTTATTAATGTTCAGATTCCTGTTTTACCTGATGAACCAAACAAGGTCAATGTTGAGAAATCTCGTCATGGAAACCAGAACGGGAACCTGGCAAATCCAGCGCACTGTAACTCCAAAGAACATTCACATTAGACGACAGGCATTGATATCTCTGGGTATGGTTTGTGAGCACCGGCTACATGCACCCCGTGTTCACAGACATTGGCATTCAATATGTGCCAGTCTCAGAGAACCCTCACAGTACATTTCTGATCCCCTTCAATGCTGCATCTCAGGCTACCCTGATTACTCTCATTGTAACACTGCAGGAAGGACACTGTGCACCTAGGGGCACGTGGACTGGACCAGGCTGTCCGTCCAGCTCCTTTACTCACTGTTACAGTGCTCACTCGCTCTCAGCCTACACCTCCAATGCTCACAGCACACCTGTTTTACCTTATTCCTCTCTGCCCCTCCAGTCAGAGACCCAGGCTTATCACCGTTCTGTCGTGCTGTGCCAACACAATGCCAGGACGTTTCTCCTGTTGTCAGCAAGCCGCAGTCAAGTCGACAGGGATCACTTTTGTTCAGGGGTACAGGTACAATCAGTCAAGGGCAACCTTGGATACGTTACAGGGTCTTGGAGCAGGATACTGCCTCAGCACGGCATTAGGAGAGGTCTGGCTAGATTTATGCTTAAGGCTCTTGGCGTGGGATCTGAACACAGCAGCTAACCAAGAGGCACAAAGCTGCCCTTTTACACTGGAGCAGAAATGGAACATCCACTCGGGTTCTCATTAAATTGGATCGTAACTCACACAGAGTGATCTGGAGCACAGCCAGTCCGCAGAGACAGAGTGCCCTGTGTATGTACAGTTATTAATCAGGCTTAGAAGTTTCTCTGTGCAGCCCCAAGTGATAATGTCAGGCTTAATGATGGTGTGCTCTCTGAGCGATTGGACAATTCTGTTGGAGTTTACACTGATAACTATCAAATGAACAGACATGTTATGGATAAGGGGACTATCGGTAACTGACCACTAAGTGAAATTAGACTAAGGACTAGCTGTCAACATATCGCATGACATTTATCTGTCCACCATGTTAAAGGGCTCACACTTCCAAGTTAATGACGAACTTGTCCACAATGGCTCAGTGGAGCCTAGTCCCGGTGCGGACTGGAGCCAAGTCCCGGTGTGGACTGGAGCCTAGTCCCGGTGTGGACTGGAGCCAAGTCCCGGTGTGGACTGGAGCCAAGTCCTGGTGCGGACTGGAGGCTAGGTACCGGTGCAGGATGTGGTGCTGGAAAAACACAGCAGGCCAGGCAGCATCGGAGGAGGTATTTCTCCACCTTCCTCATCCTAGTCCCACCCCCCGGATTCAGCACCGTCCTCTTGACCTGCAATCTTCTTCCCGACCTCTCCGCCCCCACCCCCTCTCTGGCCTATCACCCTCACCCTCACCTCCTTCCACTTATCATATTCCCAGCGCCCTTCCCCCAAATTCCATCCCACTTACCTTTTATCTCAGCCTGCTTGGCACACCAGCCTCATTCCCGAAGAAGGGCTTATGCCCGAAATGTCAATTCTCCTGCTCCTCGGATGCTGCCTGGCCTGCTGTGTTTTTCCAGCACCACATTTTCAGCTCTGATCTCCAGCATCTGCAGTCCTCTCTTTCTCCTAGGTACCGGTGCAGTCTGGGTTGGAAGTCTCTTGTTCTGAACCTTTTATTTCTGCAATGCTCAAATTTTTATTTCTTTATTTTCTATGATTTTGTGACTGGAGAAATTCTGCCGAGGTACCTTTGTACCTAAGATGCCGCTATAAGTGGCACTGCACTCATTTGTGTATATGTGACAATTAAGCTACTTCAACTCAATTCAATCGGTGGGCGGCATGGTGGCACAGTGGTTAGCACTGCTGCCTCACAGCGCCAGTGACCCGGGTTCAATTCCCACCTCAGGCGATTGACTGTGTGGAGTTTGCACGTTCTCCCCGTGTCTGCGTGGGTTTCCTCCGGGTGCTCTGGTTTCCTCCCACAGTCCAAAGATGTGCAGGTTATGGCAGATTGGCCGCGCAGTGTTAGGTGTAGGGGAATGGGTCTAGGTGGGTGCGCTTCGGCGGGTAGGTGTGGATTTGTTGGGCCGAAGGGCCTGTTTCAACACTGTAAGTAATCCACATCTGTCAACAGAAGATTCACACCCTGAAAGCAGAGAGTCCAAGCTGACAATTGCCTGTTCTGGGAGTATTGAGGGAGTGCAGCACCAGTGGATGCAAGACCTGTCAGATATATTAACTGAGTTTCTGATTTTGTTAGATACAGGGTCCGGCTGCTCAGTTGTTGAAAGGAGAGCACCTTCTAATGCATCTCTGCCTACAAAGGTTAATACCAAGGAGTGCCATAGGTGGCACTGATATCTCAAAGCACCAGGGAGTTGGGTCTGATTCCAGCCTTGGGTGACAGTCTGTATGGAGTTTGCACATTCTCCCTCTGTCTGTGCGAGTTTGCTCCGGCCTCCTCCCACAGTCCAGAGATGTGCAGGTTAGGGTGGATTGGCCGTGGGAAATGCAGGATTGCACAGTTAGGGTCAGGGGGTGAGTCTGGGTGGGATGATCTTCAGAGAGTCGGTGTGGACCTGTTGGGCTGAATGGCCTTTTTCCAGACTATAGGGATTGTACTCTATGGAGGTACCACCATTATCATGACATGATGACATCTGAAAAGCTTGAGGTTATGAAGCAGTGAAACCCAACAGCAGGTCATAGAGTCATAGAGATGTAGAGTTTGGGAACAGACTTTTCAATTCAACTCGTTCATGTCGATCAGATATCCTAATCTAATCTAGTCCCATTTGCCAGCAGTTGGCCCATATTCCCCTCTATTCATATTCCCATCCAGGTGCCTTTTAAATGATATAAATGTACCAGCCTCCACCACTCCCTCTGGCAGCTCATTCCATACACCACCCTCTGCATGAGAAAATTGCCCCTTAGGTCCCTTTTAAATATTTCCCCTCTCACTGTAAACCTATGCCCTCTAGTTCTGGACATCCCCACCCCAGGGAAAGATCTTTTCTGTTTACTCTATCCATGCCCCTCATAATTTTGTAAACTCTATAAAGTTACCCCTCAGACTCTGACACTCCAGGAAAACAGGCCCAGCCTGTCCAACCTCTCCCTGTAGCTCAAACCCTCCAACCCTGGCAACATCCTTGTAAATCTTTTCTGAACCCTTTCTCCAAGTCTCTATGACAATGTCTATCTGTCAATGTAACCTGAAGCAAGTCGCCATCATGCAGTAAACTGTATCTTACTAATTACAGGAGACTCTTTGAGTTAAACCAGAAAGTGGACAAACATGAATCTCATAAAGCTCGCCCCCCCCCCATGTTCAGGCAAGGCAAATGGCCTTAATTTAAAAAGGGAATGGATTATACAGGGCAGGGAGGCTTTACTGAAGTTATACAAGACACCAGTCAGACCACAGCAGGAATACCGTGGACAGTTTTGGTCCACTTGATGAAAGAATTTGAGCATTGGAATAGCCCAAAGAAGAATCACTCAGCCGGTTTTCTCATGTGAAGAGATTGAGGAGGTTGGGTCTATTCTCGTTGGAGTCTCAGCAATCTTATTGAAACATTGGTTTTCTAAGGGGTTTGACAGGGTAGATGTTGAGAGGGTATTTCTCCCTGTGGGAGAGTCTAGGTCCAGAGGGGCATCATCTCAGGGTAAGGGACTGTCTGTTTAAGACAGAGCTAAAGAGGAATTTCTTCTCTCATAGAGCAGTGAATCTGAGGAGTTCTTTACCCCAGAGGGCTGTCGGGGATGGGGTATATTCGAGGCTGGGTTGGACAGAATTTTAATCATTTGGGAAATAAGGGTTAAGGGGGGAAAGGCAGGAAAGTGGGAGTTGGGGATTATCAGATCAGCCCTGATCTCATTGGATGGTGGAGCAGACTCAATGGGCTGAATGCTTTGACTCTTACCTGCCCTTGTCTTATGGGTGTAGGCAGGTGTCGGGGTTTCTTGTGCTGAGAGAAGATGACAGCAGCACCTTGACCAGGCTCAGCCTCCCCCACAGCTGGCCCTGTCTGTACAGAAACCATTTCAGAGTAGTCAAACATGACAAAGTTCAGGGGCATTTGCCAGAGGTGGGTATGAATTTTGCTTTACATTAAGTTTTCAAGCATGTTTAATCACTACCAGAGCGTTTCGCAAGCAAGACAGATTACAAGTGTTTGGTTCTCCCCTTTAAACTGGCTTCATGATCAAAAGCACTTTCAGACTGTGGGAATAGCCCACTACAAAGTAAAGTGACTGATTTATTCTGTCAGGACTCCATCACGATACACTTCATCTCAAACACTCCTTCCAGCAACGACAGCACAGTCTGGGATCAGAAAAATGTTCTCTTGGCCATTTCAGACTTGTTTTGATTATGTCAATGCAGGATTTGGGGCGGTAATCTGATGGAGTGCTGGGTTCATCTGGTCGGGGGGTGTTGAGGTAGATTTGCTTTCTGACCTCGCTATACAAAGACCGAGATATCTGCAATGCCCATCTCTTCACAACTGACTGTGTTGGTTTTAGTAGGACAATGTACTTCGGGCAGGAGGTCCCAGCCTTGGAGAGGGCATATAGAAACTAGGAGCAGGAATAGGCCATTCAGCCCTTCGAATCTGCTAATGTGATCATAGCTCACCCTCAACACCATTTTCCTGCTTTCTCTCAGTGTCTCTCGATGCCTTGAATATCTGATCATGTATCAATCTCCTTCTTGAGTACACAGTGATCTACCCTCCACAGTGGTAGAGAATTGTACAAATTTACTATGCTATGAAATGTTTCCTCATCTCAGTGCTAAATTGGCAGCATGGTGGCTCAGTGGTTAACACTGCTGCCTCACAGCACCAGGGACCCAAGTTCGATTCCACCCTCGGGTGACTGTCTGTGTGGAGTTTGCACATTTTCCCCGTGCCTGTGTGGGTTTCTTTCCACAGTCCAAAGGTGTGCAGGTTAGGGTGGATTGGCCATAGGAAATTGCCCTTGGTGTACAAGGATGCGCAGGCTAGGTGAGTTAGTTGTGGGCATGCAAGGTGACATAGATGGGGTAGAGGAGTGGGTCAGGGTGGGCTGAATGGCCTGCTTCCGCACTGTAGGGATTCTATAATTGAGAATGTGACCTTTTGTTCTAGACTCCACACAACCAGGGAAAACATTCTCCCGACATCTAGTCTGTCCAGACCTTCTGGAATTTTAGAAGTTTCAATCAAATCCACTCTCATTTTTCTAAACTCCAGTGAATACGAGTCCAGCCAATGCTCTTCCCATGGGGCAGTCCTGCCATCTCCAATATCAGCCGAGTGAACCTCTTCTGCAAGACTGCAGACTCTATCTTCGGGAGGGAGACCTACAGGGGAGGTTCACAAGAATGTTTATCAGGGATCATAGAATGCCTACAGCGCGGAAGCAGGCCATTTGGCCAATACTAACCCTCCAAAGAGCATCACCCCCTCCCCTATAACCCTGCATTTCCCATGGCTAACCCACCAGCCTGCACATCCCTGGTCACTATTGGGCAACTTCCCATGGTCAATCCACCCCTACCCTGCCCATCTTTGGACTGTGGGAGGAAACTGGAGCACCCGAAGGAAATCCATGCAGAGAATATGCAAACTCCACATAGACAGTTGCCTGAGGGTGGAGTCGAACCCAGGCCCCTGACGCTGAGAGACAGCAGTGCGAACTATTAACAGTTAACATGGAGAGACTGGGAAAGCTAGGATTGTTTTGCTTGGAATTATGCATGAGGGTTAAGAAGAGATTTAATACTGCTCAAAAATTATAGGATTTTTAATGGAATGTTTAACACCATGGATAGGATCAAACCGTTCAGATGGAGGCCATTCAGCCCATTGTTCTGCACCTGCTCTTTGAAACAGCTATCCAATTCGGTCCACATCACTCTTTACAAGTTGGCACAGTCCCTGTCCCACTGACAACTGTGGGACCTTGATGTGCTGCCTCCTTCACTATCATAACAGCAACGACTGGCTTTCAGAACAGGGGATTGCTGGAAAGTGCTGTCACTGAGATGTGTGACTCAACATGAATAAATACTGTACGGGTTCGTGTTATTTAAGAGCCAAGTATTTGTTGCTTTGTTTGTTTGTTTGTGCTGAACAAAGTTGTCTAGCTGTGTAACACATCACATACCTCTGTGTTTGGATTTGACAGGTGAAATGAGCAAGCCTGATGTTGGACCCTGAAGGTGGTTCCTTCAGGGTTGTGTTAACCTACACCAGCACAGCTCTTTCATTGTCTGCACGCTGCTGGGTTGCAGAGATGACTGATGGCCTCTGATTGAACATCTATGTTTCTTGTGTCAGATCAGCATCACGTTTGGAAGAATTGCTTCTTCCAGTCTTCTGTTTGGAATCAGACTGTAACTGACCAACTTCACTTCAGTTGTGACCCTCCTAACTGAATGAAGGGAGGGGGGGAGAGAATGAAAGGCAGAGTGGAGAGAGAGAGATGTCTTTGCTTTCTATTGCTTTTCTCCAGGCCAACAAATCATAAAGTCTTAGAATCATACAGTACAGAAAAGGCCCTTTGACCCATCAAGTCTGTACTACTAACCTTGAATGTTAAGACCCTGCAACCTCTTTAAAGGTTGTGAGGTTTCCCACCTCAACTCCCCTCCCAGGCCGTGCATTCCAGAACCCCACCACCCTCTGGGTGAGAAAAGTTTTCCTCAAATTCCCCCTCAACCTTCTGGCTTTCACTTCAAAATTATGACCATTTTTTATTCATTTGTGGGATGTGGGTGTCCCATTACCCATCCCTAGTTGCCCCTTGAGAAGGTGCTGGTGAGCTGCCTCCTTGAACTGCTGTGGTCCACCTGTCTGCCCTTGTTATTGCCCCTTCAATTAAGGGGAACAGCTGGTTTCAATTCACCCTGTCCTTGCCCCTCATAATTTTACATCCCTCTATCAGGTCCGTCCCCCACTTCCAAAACCTTCTCTGCTCCAGAGAAGTCAACCTGAGCTTATTCAGCCTCCCTTCCTCACTGAAATACTCCATCCCAGATTTTCCTGTCCCTTGTGGTTTGTGATAATTATGCATACGAGAGAACAGGAGTAGAAGTCTGGGGTAATGCTGGATGAACCTGATTGGGGATGGCGACAGACCTGTGTGCAGGAGAGAGTCACGTTTTGGCTGTCCTGTACAAACACTGGCTGGCAGTTTGGAATACAGAGTCGATGCTAACATTAAGGGTTCAATTCCTACACTGGCTGAAGAGATCATGAACACTCTGCCTTCTCAACACCTGAGGCATGGTGACCCTCAGGTTCAAACCACCATCAGTCATCGCTCTCTCTCCCTCAATAAAGGAGCATTCCTCTGGGCAATTCTGTCATTACCTTACAAACACTGGCCCATCTCCCCAGCCTGAAGGATAGAAGTGATGTGCGGGGATATGGGGAAAAGGCAGGAGATTTACTCTTGGTAATAGAGCTAGCACAGACTCAATCGGCCAAATAGCCTCAATCTGCACTGTAACGATTCAGTGATTAACTCTGTTTCTCTCTCTTCTCCAAAGCTGCTGGGCCTGCTCAGTATTTGTTTCAGATTTCCAGGATCTGCAGTATTCTGCTTTACCTTAAATTAATAATTAAAATACTAATTAAGAGAGATTGATCATTTGTGAAGAGTTCTGAATGTTTGACATTCTCCAGTGCAGATAGCATCAATAACTGACCTGTGTCACTGTCTATCGCACGGAGTTACACTGAATCTACACACAGGAAGAGACCCTTCATCCCAACGACTGCATGTGATTATCATCCCAACCAATCAGCATGTTGTTCTAACCCTTCATATTTAAAACAAAATACTGCAGGTGCTGGGCATCCAAGATAAAAACAGACAAAACTCCAGGATGTCAGGCAACATAGAACCATAGAATCACTGCATTGTGGAAACAGGCCATTTGGCCCAACAAGTCCACACCAACCCTCCAAAGAGTATCCCCCCAGACCCATCCCCCTAACTTATTACTCTGCATTTACCCCTGACTAATACACCTCGTCTGCACATCCCTGGTCACTTTGCACATTTTAGCATGGCCAATCCACCCTAACCTGCATATCTTTGGACTGTGAGAGGAAACTGGAGCACCCGGAGGAAACCCACGCCGACACGGGGAGAATGTGCAAACTTCACACAGACAGTCACCCGAGGGTGGGATCGGACCTGGGTCCCTGATGTTGTGGATAGAGCAACACAGTTCAGGTGAAGAGTCATTCTGGACTCAAAATATTAACTCTGTTTCACTCTCCACAAATGCTGCCAGAATTGCTGAGTTTCTCCAGCACCTTCTGTTCCCTTTCCTTTTAACTCTTTTTCACTCATGTGTCCATCTAGCTCCCTGTAAGTGTCTCAACACTGTTCACCTCAGCTGCTCATCGTAATAACGTGTTCCATGCTCTCATTCAGAAGGTCTCTCCTGAGCTCTCCTCATGGGTTTATTTGAGACTCTCACTGGGCTCTGGGTCAGTTGGCTGGATGGCTGGTTTGCAATGCAGAGAAACACAAACAGCATGGGTTCAATTCCCACACTAGCTGAGGTTGCAATGAAGGACTCTCCTTCTCAACCTCTCCCCTTCGTCAAGGTTTGGTGACCCTCAGGTTAAAAACCACCAATCATCTCTCTCTCTAATGAGGGCACTCTATGGTCGGGTAAGACTATGGCGACTATACCTTTAGTTAACTGCACAATATCCACAAACCTGACCAACTAAATGTTAAACATGTCAATGAGTTAACCTTATAAACCTTAGCAGGCTGAAAGATGCAATGAATACGATATAGTCAGTGGGGATACTTACAAAAACATCGGTGCAGAGTCCAATCTTGTTGTTGTGTGGTATTTGCTGTCCAAGGTCCTGAACTAACTCAATTGACATTATGGAGGTTTTGCCCCATCAGGGTGCTCCTTTCCCACTCGAGCGCAAACTCCATTGTGAGTGGGTTAAAGCTCATGATCCACATAAACAGGGAACGACGGTAGGCCACTCGGCCCTTTGAACCTCTTCTCTCCTTGAATAAGATCACGGCTGATCTGATTTGAGCCTCATCTCTACATTCCTTCAAATCCCCTGATAATCTTACATCCCTTGGTCAGCAAGAATCTATCTCCCTCTGCCTTCAAAATATTTAGACTGTGTAGACTGCCTTTCGAGGAAGGGATTCCAAAGACTCACAACCCTCTCGGAGAAAAATATGTTTCCCTATCTCTGTTTTAAATGGGTCTCCCCTTATTTTTAACCAAAACCCCTTGTCTTAGATTCTCCCACAAGAGGAAACATCTCCCCACATTCCCCTGGGTTAAGTCCCCTCAGGATCTTATATGATTCATTTAACACACCTCTGACTCTTCTAAACTTCAGTAATTAAAGGTCTCAGGTTATTACCTTCATTTTGTGTCCACTCCTTAATGTGTGCCAATGTTTCACAACTGATAGATATTAGTCAGCTTTTACCCCATCACCCTCACCCAACAAATGCTCTCTACCCTGGAGGCCTCCGTTAAACCAGAACATTCACACAGTTTTGGAAAAAAGAATTGAAAATTCTTTGATGAAAAAAAATTCTGATCAGCAAGTCTCTGATAATATGGTTTTACCCTTTGGTTCTTGATTTCTAGAGAAAATAGTTTCTCTGTTGAATCACTAAATATACATCGATCAGGGAGTGCCTTAATTGTCCATACTCAAGGAAATACAAGCCATATTTATAACATGTTCCTGATTTGGCCCAGTTTATGGCAAATACTGAATAAAACACAGAGAGTAGTGGAGAACCTCAGCAGGCCTGGCAGCATCTGTACAGAGAGAAAAACGTAGTTAACATTTTGAGCCAGGCATGAATCTTCTTCAGAGGTAAAGGAAAATGATATTTTTTATACTCAAAACAGAGTAGTAACTGGAGTCAGGGGAACAGATGGCAAGGGAGCCCAGAAGAAAAGACATAGGCAGCTATAATAGTGATAAAGGATTGATAGGGATGTAAAATAGGTACAAATGTCAACTACAGAAAAGGTGAAAATGGATGAAAATGCAGACAGATGTTCACCTCTGTCCAAAGTTACAAAGTGGGATCCAGCTGGTGTGAGAGTAAGCAGCTGAATGACCTGGATCCCAGGTCCGGAAGTTGTCAGAATGCAAGTACAAGGAGACTCCGAACATGAATTAGGAGGAAGTTTTGAATTGGTTTAGTCTCTTTATTTAGAAAAGACCAAGGAGAGAGATGTGAGCCTGACAGAAATCTATCAAATCACAGAGCCCAAAGAGGGTTCGCTGAAAGCTTAAGGCCATGATGCCTCTCATAAACTGAACAGGGAATTCAGGAGAGCGCACTTTATCCAGAGAGTGGTGAGATGATAGGAGAGAGATTTAAAAAAAGACACAAGGGGCACATGTTTTACACAGAGGGTAGTTTGTGTGTGGAATGAACTTCCAGAGGATGTGGATACAAAAACAGTGTTTAAAAGACATTTGGATAAGTACATGAATAGGAAAAGTTTGGAGGGATATGGGCCAGGGGCAGGCAGGTGGGACTACCTTAGTTTGGGAACTTGGTTGGCATGGACTGGTTGGACCCAAGGGTCTGTTTCCATGCTGGATAACTCTGACTATGACCCTGTGTGGAATCTGCTATCACAGGGAGTGGGTATTGTAAATAATATTAATACATTTAAGGAGAATCAGGATAAACACAGAAGGAAGAAACAAATAGGAGGATAGAGGGATGACGGTGAGATGAAAAGAGCAGGAAGAGGTTCATAAAGAACTCAAACAGCTAAACAGTCCCAGTTGGGGTGAATTTCTGTGTGCTACCTTTGATGCCTGTTTCAGATTCTCAGACAGACTGTCAGCTGCTTTAGCATTACTCAGTCAATACCTAAGAATCAATTTTCAAATAAAATCTGATGTATTATCACTTTTTAAAGGATCACTTAGAATGTTTGGATCATTACATTGTAAATCCAAGAAAGAGTTTGTCACTACCACATTATATCAACAAATACATGTTGAAATCATGCCCCCTCCTTACTATCTGCAATGTGCACATGTTATGAAACCAATATGGAGGAGCAGCATGACTCCTTCAGCTCTGTCAGGGGCATTTTGAGATGCAGCGTCCTGTAAGTTAAGCCCATAATTCAATATGGCAGTACAACAGGGGCTCCTTTCTTTCTGGAAGTAGGAGGCTGCAAAGTCTGGTTGATGGAAGGTAGTGAGAAAGAGCCACTATGCACACATTCCAATCTGGTGAACAGTATGGGCCCTTCCACATGGCAGGGAGTTTTGAAACCATTGGGCTTAGTCTACAATGTGAAATGATTTGTCACTGACAACTCCAACATCTCTGATAGGCAGAAGATCATCACTCCAGTTTTAGACTCCACTCCATGGAGTCAGATGAAACTGAAAGACAAGGATCTTGTTCTCGGGACTTTGGGAATCTAATGTGTTGAAAGTGACACGTACGATCTTGTTTTCCCCACTCAGTTTGGGCCAGAACATCATATATCCAAACTCCACACCCTTGGTTCCTTTACCCAACAAGAATTATCAATTTCAGTTTAATTAACCTACAACATATTTTTACAAAAAAACTTCACTCATGAGATGAGGGCTTCACTGGCTAAACCAATACTTATTACCCAGATGACACTTAAGAGTCAGCTACATTGATAAATGATTTGATTTGATTTATTATTGTCACATGTACTAAAGTACAGTGAAAAGGTTTGTTTTGAATGCATTACAAGCAGATTGTAGCATACAAAGATCATAGGGTGATAGAACACAGTGAGGAATACCAAGTTACAGATGCAGAGAAGGTGCAGAGGGAGCAAGATTAGCATTAGGTTGAAATTAGAGAGGTCCATTCATCAGTCTAATACCAGCGAGGAAGAAGCTGTTCTTGAATCTGTTGGTTTGTGTGTTATTCTCAGAGCTGGGTATTCATACAATCTTCAGACCTGCAAGTAGATTTAAGAGAACATTATTAGTAACTATTACAGATTTAGAATTGAAGGTTAAAAGTGCAAAGCATTTGCAAGAAATGTGAGAATAAGAGTCACCCGGTGTTGGTACCACATTGACATGTGGGTCTGGAGTCACATGTAAGCCAGACTAGGTAAGGATAGCAGATTCCTTCCCTGAAGGACATTAGTGAACCAGGTGGGTTTTTCCAACAACAGTTTCATGATCATCATTAGAATCTAAATTGCAGCTTCTTTTGTAACTGAAGTCAAATTCGACCACCTGCTATGGTAGGATTCAAACCTGGTTCACCTGGGTCTCTGGATTAATCGCAATAATATTGCAAGTTCCAATCATTCCTTTTAAAAGCATTCAGTGAGCTCTGTTTGCAAGTTATTATCAGATCTGATTCCATATCATCCTTTCAGACCATACCCTGTAGGCCACAGCATTTACCTATCATCTTAAATCTTTGTCCTCTGCTTAATGATCTTCATGTCAGTGGAAATCCATCAAAAACTCATCATAACTTTGAACATTTTGACTGCATCACCCATTAACCTTCCCTGCTCTGGGGAGAACAATCTGTTTCGCCAGTCTCTCCACAGAACTAAAGTCCTTCATCCCTCGGGAATGGGTTTAATAGCCTGGAAATAGATTCAAATTACAGGAAAGAGGCGTCAAGTGCTAAATAGTATTCAAAGGCCATCTCCATCAGGTCGTGAAAAGGCATCAGATAGACAAGGCAATGAGTCAGATGTAACTTCAAAGTGCAAAGTAAACAGTTTATGGACGGGTCAACCAAGCAGAATAATTGGACAAACTATCGAGGTGTGAAGTTACTGTTCGAGCTCAAGAATTACTTAATCTTCCTCCCAGATAATTTTTAATGTTAGGACCCCCCATGGTAGGGATAAAAACAGAAAGTGTGAGAGAAACTCAGTAAGTCTGACATCTGTTGGTCGAGGGGGGAGGTGTGGGAGGTTGCGTGAGGTGGTGGGGGTGGAGGGGAGACAGAGAGAGACAGAATCAAGTATGTTATGGCTCTTCCTCAGCATTGTAATCCCATGGTAGGGAGTTCAATAAGGGAGTGTGTGTGTGTGTGTGTGTGTGTGTGTGTTTGAAAACAGAAAGTGAATGAGGGACAGATGCTATGAGTGTCACAGTGTGTGTGAATCTGTGTGCTTCTGAGACAGTGTGTATGACTCTGCATCTGTGTGTGAGACAGAGTGCGTGTGTGACTGTGTGTATGTGTAAGACTGTGTGTGAGACAGAGTGCGTGTGTGACTGTGTGTATGTGTAAGACTGTGTGTGAGACAGAGTGTGTGTGTGACTGTGTCTGTGTGTGAGACAGTGCATATGTCATTATGTGTGTGTGAGTTTGGGGCTCTTCAGAGATGGTATATTTCATATGTATGTGTGTACACAGTTTGTGTATGAAAAGATAGAGTGTGTGTCAATGTGTGAGGGGAAGGGATTGGATGGGGATAGAGTGTGTGTCAGTGTGTGAGGGGAAGGGATTGGATGAGGATAGAGTGTGTGTCAGTGTGTGAGGGGAAGGGATTGGATGAGGATAGAGTGTGTGTCAGTGTGTGACGGGAAGGGATTGGATGGGGATAGAGTGTGTGTCAGTGTGTGAGGGGAAGGGATTGGATAGGGATAGAGTGTGTGTCAGTGTGTGAGGGGAAGGGATTGGATGAGGATAGAGTGTGTGTCAGTGTGTGAGGGGAAGGGATTGGATGAGGATAGAGTGTGTGTCAGTGTGTGACGGGAAGGGATTGGATGGGGATAGAGTGTGTGTCAGTGTGTGACGGGAAGGGATTGGATAGGGATAGAGTGTGTGTCAGTGTGTGAGGGGAAGGGATTGGATGGGGATAGAGTGTGTGCCAGTGTGTGAGGGGAAGGGATTGGATGGGGATAGAGTGTGTGGAAGAATGAAAGGCTGAAGTGTGTCTGTGTAAGTTGGTAACATCTCAGAGGAGTGCGGTATGGAAATGTGAAGAGTGAGATGGGGAGACATCAAGCCTTGCTCTCATTCTAACCATGGCCTTGGTCCTCTCACCTGCTGCTCCATTGGGTCAATAGCTGCAAATGTTCAATATATCTTATTAAACTAATCAAAATAAACCACCAGCAAAGTAGCACTTGGTACAGGATGAAGTGCCGGGAGACCTTAAATGGATTATATCTCCATTAAGGGAACTGTGGGGCTGCTTCACATTACGAGTGCAATCTAAAGCATTTGAGTGCAGTGTTCATACTCATCTCGAGTGCAGTTATTTTATCTGTTTTTACATGAAACAAACCATTACCTTCTAATTAGTTGACATTCAATTCTGTCCAAACCCTATTTATTTTTGAAATTAGTGTTTTCAGAACATCACAAGCACCCCCACCTCACCTGTCCCTCCACATCCAGCTGAAAGCCCAGATATCGCTCTCAGTGTGAGAGTGAACGGGGATATAGAGCAGGAGCTGCACTGATCGGTGTCACACAATGACAAGAGGCCAAGGATTGAAAGAGAAGAGGGTGAGCAGAGGGGAGAGAATGAGAATGTCCTGGCTGGCCTGAGGGGAGGGTGATCAGATTGATATTCAGGGAGTGAGGAGATCCTGGGAAAGAGGTGTGCAGGTGTGTGTGTGTGTGTGTGTGTGTGTGTGTGTGTGTGTGTGTGTGTGTGTGTGTGTGTGTGTGTGTGTGTGTGTGTGTGTGTGTGTGTACATCTGTATCTGTGTGTGTCTGTGTGTGTGTGCAGGTGTGTGTGTACCTCTGTCTGTGTGTGTGCATATACCTCTGTGTGTATTTGTGTGCGTACATCTGTGTATGTGGGTTTCTGTGCATGTGTGTGAGAGGATAGGGTTCAGATTGGACACAAACTTCTGTGTTTACACAAGGATGGAGTCTTTGTGCATCAGTATGTGACGGCTGGGTGAAGGGAAGGGTAGTGAAGGGGCCAGTGGAATTGTGAGAGAGGCAGGCAGAGAGATTTCTAAACTCCTTCTGTTTGTGAGTCTGAATGCTGTTTATTGATTCCCTCAGTGTGTGTTCCTTTGCTTTGTGTAGGTATGAGGATCCTGGTCAACCTGTTACTGGACACTCTCCCGATGCTTGGCAATGTCCTGCTGCTTTGCTTCTTTGTATTTTTTATATTTGGAATCATCGGTGTGCAGCTGTGGGCCGGTCTCCTGAGGAACCGCTGCTTCCTGGAAGAGAACCTGACGTTGTGAGTGTTTGGAGGATTTAGCTGCAAGGTTGCGTACCCTACGTGTAAGAGTGCGCGCTGGAGACTGCGATATTAGAGAGAGCCCAGCACCAAGAGGTGGAATTAGTAACCGGAATCAGTGTCGAGTCAGCATCACACAATCCTTTCACAGCCACACACGAATCCTCATCAGCACTCTCTTTACCTCCACCTCTCTGTCTCACTCTCTCCCGTCTGTCTGTCTCCACCCTCTCTGTCTCACTCTGTCTCACTCTGTCTCATCTGTCTGTCTCTCCCTCTCTCTGTCAAACTCTCTCCTGTCTGTCTGTCTCCTCCCTCTTTGTCTCACTCTCTCTCGTCTGTCTCTCCGTCTCTCTGTCCCACTCTCTCCATCTGTCTATCTCTCCCTCTCTCTGTCCCACTCTCTCCATCTGTCTGTCTCTCCCTCTCTCTGTCCCACTCTCTCCATCTGTCTATCTCTCCCTCTCTCTGTCCCACTCTCTCCATCTGTCTGTCTCTCCCTCTCTCTGTCCCACTCACTCCATCTGTCTGTCTCTCCCTCTCTCTGTCCCACTCTCTCCATCTGTCTATCTCTCCGTCTCTCTGTCCCACTCTCTCCATCTGTCTGTCTCTCCCTCTCTCTGTCCCACTCTCTCCATCTGTCTATTTTTCCCTCTCTCTGTCCCCCTCTCTCCATCTGTCTGTCTCTTCCTCTCTCTGTCCCACTCTCCCCATCTGTCTCTCTCTCTCCCTCTCTCTCTCTCCCTGTTATGCATTAACCATTTGCCTGACTCTATCCCTTTCTGCCTCTTTGTCTCTCTGTATTTGCTGGTGTTTCTCCATCTCTCTCTCTCTCTGTCTGTCTGCCTCTCTGCCTTAGTTTGTCTTCGCCTGTTTGTCTTTCTCGCTCTGTCTTTCTATCTGCCTGTTTGCTTCTGTCTCTCTTTATTTTTCCCTGTACGTACCTTTCTCTCCTGTGTCTCTGCCAATCTCTGCATTGGTTACTTCTGTTTGTAACTCTCCATCTATTTCCTGCTCTACTTCTGCAATTCCTTCAGTTTGTCCACTCAACTGCCTGTGCGCTGTGACTTTATATCTGACTGTGTGTCTGTCTCCCTCTGTTCCTCTCATTCTCTCTCTAAAATAAAACAAAGAACTGCAGATAGTGAAAATCCAAAGCAAGATAGAAACTGCTGGAGAACCTCAGCAGGTCAGCAGCATCTGTGGAGAGAGAAAGCAGATTAAAGGGTGACAGTGAACCTTCTCCAGATGCTGTCACATTTGTTGAATTTCTCCAGAATGTTCTGTTTTCTATCTCTCTCTCTCTCTCTCTCTCTCTCTCTCTCTCTGTCTATCGTTTTTTTATTGTTCTGGAGCAGTCACATCAGATTCAAAGCAGTCACCGTTTCTGCAGGCACTGCTCTAGTTTCTCCAGCATTTTCTGTTTATTCAGATCTTCAGCATCTGCATTATTTCACTTTTATTCTGTTTTCCATACAGTCCCAAAAGGGTCAAAGCTGGCCATTTGGCCCATCGAGTCCACACTGACCTTCCGAAGAGCATCCAGCCCAGGCCCACCCCATCCCTGTAACCTATAAGTCCCTGGCCAATCCACCTCACCTGCATTTGTTTGGAATGTGGGAGGAAACCAGAGCACCTGGAGGAAACCAATGCAGAGAGAATGTGCAAACTCCAGACAGACAGTCACCCAAGGCTGGAATCAAACCTGGGTCTCTGCCACTGTGAGACAGCAGTGCTAACCATTGAGCCACTGTCTATAACTCGCCAACCATTTTCTGCCTGTCCTCCTGTAACTCCTTCACTGTGTCCTATTTTGTCTGCCTATGCTTTCTGTCACTCTGATTTTCTCTCTGTCTTTCTCCCTCTGTCTCACTTTATTCTGTCCGTCTCTCTCTCTCTCCCTCTCTGTTTCTTTGTCTCTCTTCTGTTTTTCTCTCTGTGTGTCTGTGTCTTTGTATGACTGCCTCTCTGTGTGACTCTTTCTATCTCTCTCTGTGAATTTCTCTGTCTGTGTCTCTGTATATCTCCCTGTATCTGTGTTTCTCTCTCTTTTCTCTGTCTTTCTCTCTCTCCCTCTCTCTGTGTTTTTGTGTCCCTCTCTGTCTATATTTTTGTGTGTCCCTCTCTGTCTGTGTCTCTGTATCTCTCTCCCTGTCTCTGTTTTTCTCTCTCTTCTCTGTCTCACCCTCTGTATCTCTGTGTGTCCCTCTCTATATCTCTCCCTGTCTCTGTTTTTCTCTCTTCTCTGTCTCTGTCTCTCTCTATGTCTCTGTCTGTCTGTCTCTGACTGATTCACTTTCAGCTCTCATAGTCTGTGGCTGCCCAGATTCCTGTTGGGTGTACAGGACGTTGGACTTGTGTTATCTCTCCAGCCTGTGTGAGTATTGCTGAGTACTGCAGTCACTGCCAGCTATACAGCCAGCGAGGAGAGCTCTGTCCATGGTCCTGCAGAGTAACTGTGGCTGAAACAAGTTAACAGAACAAATCCTTGAGCTGTGTTTAATAAAGTACAACATGCAGTATGTCTGATGTGGCAGTTCAGTTCATGTTAACGTGACTGAGAGGGACATAATCAGGTGACTAATTGTCAGGGTTGATCTTCCTTGGTTTTTTGCCTTGGCTAGATTGGAGCAGTAAGTTGGTGCTTGTGTGTCAGTGTTGAAAGAGAGCGCATTCAGCAGGATCCCAGCATTGCAGCACACCTTCCCGGCTTGGAGATTCCTGCTGCTGACACCGGGTCTGATGGAATTTGACAGCTTCCCCGTCAGTCAGAGCTAGGGAACTGCCAGCCACTAGCCTCAATGCCTGAACTGCACAAATGCTGTGTCATTTGCAATTATAATTTATTCATCTTGCCAGGGCATGCTAAGGGGCTTCATGTACTCACTGGCTCACTGTTGGGACATTGCCAGCTGCTTTGACTATTATTTTGCCTGTAAATAATTCAAGGGATGGAGTCTCACTCTCAGGTGTGGAACTAAATTATAGAAACCCAGGAAAATGTACAATCGATATTCCTCTGGTTCCTGGTTCTCACGGCTTCCTCAGCAGGTGGGAGAAAGAGACAAATGGCTCAGTGGCTAGTGCCCTCACGTCCAGACTAGACTTTGTAGGTTTGAGTCCCATTCTAGAGACCTCATGACCCAGGCTGACCCTCACACTGCAGTACTGAGGGAGTGTTGGATGGTCAGTACTGAGGGAGTGTTGGACGGTCAGTACTGAGGGAGTGTTGGATGGTCAGTACTGTGGGAGTGTTGGATGGTCAGTACTGTGGGAGTGTTGGACAGTCAGTACTGTGGGAGTGTTGGATGGTCAGTACTGTGGGAGTGTTGGACAGTCAGTACTGTGGGAGTGTTGGATGGTCAGTACTGTGGGAGTGTTGGGCGGTCAGTACTGAGGGAATGTTGGATGGTCAGTACTGAGGGAGTGTTGGATGGTCAGTACTGTGGGAGTGTTGGATGGTCAGTACTGAGGGAGTGTTGGGCAGTCAGTACTGGGGGAGTGTTGGATGGTCAGTACTGTGGGAGTGTTGGGCGGTCAGTACTGAGGGAATTTTGGATGGTCAGTACTGAGGGATTGTTGGATGATCAGTACTGTGGGAGTGCTGGATGGTCAGTACTGAGGGAGTGTTGAACGGTCAGTACCGAAGGAGTGTTGGACGGTCAGTACTGAGGGAGTGTTGGATGGTCAGTACTGAGGGAGTGTTGGGTGGTCAGTACTGTGGGAGTGTTGGACGGTCAGTACTGTGGAAGTGTTGGATGGTCAGTACTGTGGGAGTGTTAGATGTTCAGTACTGTGGGAGTGTTGGACGGTCAGTACTGAGGGAGTGTTGGATGGTCAGTACTGTGGGAGTGTTGGACAGTGAGTACTGAGGGAGTGTTGGACGGTCAGTACTGAGGGAGTGTTGGATGGTCAGTACTGTGGGAGTGTTGGACGGTCAGTACTGAGGGAGTGTTGGGTGGTCAGTACTGTGGGAGTGTTGGACAGTCAGTACTGTGGGAGTGTTGGATGGTCAGTACTGTGGGAGTGTCGGACGGTCAGTTCTGAGGGAGTGTTGGATGGTCAGTACTGTGGGAGTGTTGGACGGTCAGTACTGTGGGAGTGTTGGATGGTCAGTACTGTGGGAGTGTTGGACAGTTAGTACTGAGGGAGTGTTGGACAGTGAGTACTGAGGGAGTGTTGGATGGTCAGTACTGTGGGAGTGTTGGGCGGTCAGTACTGTGGGAGTGTTGGACGGTCAGTACTGTGGGAATGTTGGATGGTCAGTACTGAGGGAGTGTTGGATGGTCAGTACTGTGGGAGTGTTGGGCGGTCAGTACTGTGGGAGTGTTGGACGGTCAGTACTGAGGGAGTGTTGGATGGTCAGTACTGAGGGAGTGTTGGTTGGTCAGTACTGTGGGAGTGTTGGATGGTCAGTACTGATGGAGTGTTGGACAGTCAGTACTGAGGGAGTGTTGGATGGTCAGTACTGTGGGAGTGTTGGACGGTCAGTACTGAGGAAGTATTGGACAGTCAGTACTGTGGGAGTGTTGGATGGTCAGTACTGAGGGAGTGTTGGATGGTCAGTACTGTGGGAGTGTTGCATGGTCAGTACTGAGGGAGTGTAGGATGGTCAGTACTGTGGGAGTGTTGGATGGTCAGTACTGAGGGAGTGTTGGATGGTCAGTACTCTGGGAGTGTTGGACGGTCAGTACTGAGGGAGTGTTGGATGGTCAGTACTGAGGGAGTGTTGGATGGTCTGTACGGAGGGAGTGTTGGATGGTCAGTACTGAGGGAGTGCCGCACAGTCGGTGGGTCAGTGCTGAGGGAGTGTCGCACTGTCGGAGAGTCAGTGCTGAGGGAGTGCCGCACTGTCGGAGGGTCAGTACTGAAGGAGTGCCACACTGTCAGAAGGTCAATGATGAGAGAGTGCCACACTGTCGGACCATCTGTACTGAGGGAGTGCTGCACTGTCGGAGAGTCAGTGCTGAGGGAGTGTCGCACTGTTGGAGGCTCAGTGCTGAGGGAGTGCCACACTGTCGGACAGTCTGTACTGAGGGAGTGCCGCACTGTCGGAGGGTCACTGCAGACGGAGTGCTGCACTGTTGGAGGGTCAGTGCTGAGGGAGTGCCGCACTGTCGGAGGGTCAGTGCTGAGGGAGTGCTACACTGTCGGACAGTCTGTACTGAGGGAGTGCCGCACTGTTGGGGATGTTATCATGGGATGAAGCCTTATCCCATGACCCTCTCTGTTGGACAGAAAAGGTTCAGTGTCAGTATTTTACAGAACTGTTTTAAACTGTTCAGGACAGAGTGATGATTAAGTATGCAATATAAGATCATTCTCTAGTGTAAAATGTTGCTTCCCCTTGGTGTTTTTGTAAATTGCCCTAATGAGATCAAGGTGAAGACCTTCAACAAGAATGTGCCTTTTTACAGCAATCCTCAGTTCCTGCCTGACCCGATGACAGTTATGATGGCTGTTTCCCATTGACAAATCTCTCTCAGGCCTCCTGTCTCTACATCCTCTCTCCCAAGGTACTGTCACTTCCACAAGAGGGCAGGCAGAGGTGTTCTTACTGTGTCTCTGTTTGCTAACAGGTACAATGGCCTCTCTCTGCCTCAGTACTATCATCCGGAGAAAGATGATGAAACCCCCTTTATCTGCTCTCTGTCCGGGGACAATGGGATCATGGGCTGCCATGAGATACCAACGTTGAGGGACAATGGGCATGAGTGTTGCTTGGACAAAGATGACTATTACTATTACGCTGCTCTGGGACAGGAGCTCAATGTCACCGGGGGCTGTGTCAATTGGAACCGTTATTACACAGTGTGTCAGACTGGGGACAGGAACCCTCACAAAGGTGCCATCAACTTTGACAACATTGGCTATGCATGGATTGTGATCTTTCAGGTATGTGTTTACTGTCTGACCTGAGTCCAGTCATGAATCTCTCATGTCAATTACCGCCCAATGGTTAGAGTTCACCTCCAATGTTGCTGGTTTATAATGTCATTAATTGTTATTTAAAATGAGCTGCCAGACGAGGTGGTGGGGGCTAGTGCAATGACAACATTTAAAAGGCATCTGGATGGGTATATGAATAGGAAGGATTTAACAGGATATGGGCTAAGTGCTGGCAAATGGGACTAGATTGAGTTAGGATATCTAGTCGGCATGAGTTAGTTGGGCCGAAGGGTCTGTTTCCATGCTGAACGGTTCTACAACAACTAAGTCTCAACCTTCCCTCAATTAGAGCATACAGCACAGAAGAGATCCTTTGGCCCATATGATTCTGTTCTGTCCTATCTACACTAATCCTACTTTCCAGCGCTTGGCCCAAAACCTTGAATATAATGATATTCCAAGTGCTCATCCAAGTATCTTTTTTTAAAAACTGAAGGACTTTCTATTGAAACCATAATACCTGATGACTCAGTGTTCAACAGGGCTGCTTCTTTGATACTTGAGGGAGATCATCCTGCTCCATTCAGACAGAAATAAAGTGACAATAAATGATATTCTATTCTATAAGAGATTTATGTTTAGAAGCAACATGAGTAACAAAATATGATGGACGTAGCAGGTTTGGGAGGAACAGCTAATTCTGGACCAATGATCCCCCGAGCTCTCCCCCTCCCCCCCCCACCCTCCCGAATGGGTATCTCCCAAAGCTATAACCCATACCATATGGAACATTCACCCTTCACCTTTGGGGGTATCTGGACATCTCATCAGTTATTTTTCTTCATCTTTTCATGAGGTGTGGGCATCTCTGGCAATACCAACATTTGTTGCCCATCTCTGATTGTCCTTCGAATTCAGTGGCTTGCTGAGGTAATTTCAGAAGTTATTCAAAAATCAACCATACCACTGTGGGTGTGGAGGCGCAGGTAGGCCAGATCATAATATACAGAAGCAGCATTAGGCTATTTGGCCCATTGAGTCTGCACTGCCATTCAATCATGGCTGAAATGTTTCTCAGTCCCAATCTCCTGCCTTCTCTTTTGAGCTGTTACTGATTAAGAACCTATCTCTGTCTTGAACACACTCAATGACTTTGTCACCACAGCCCTCTGCAGCAAGGTGTTCCATTGATTCACTAACCTCAGACTGAAAAAAATTCCTCCTTAACTTGGTTCTACAGAGTTGTCCCTTCACTCTGAGGCTGTGCCCTCGGGTCCTAGTTTCTCCGGCTTGTCCACTTCCATCTCAGTATTCCGTAAGTTTCCATCAACTCCCCCCTCATCCTTCTAAATTCAATTGAGTAAAGACCCAGAGTCCTCACTGCCCTAAATATGACAAGCCCTTCATCCGGGATCATTGTTGTGAACTTTCACTGCACGCCCGATAACATCAGCAAATTTCCTTCCCTAAGGAGATGAATGAACCAGGTGTGTTTTAACCACAAATGATGTTGGTTGCTGTAGTCTCCATCCCTGAGATTTAATAATTGATAACCATTGATTTCCTGTTGAAGAAGAATCATTCCACCTTCACCTTGGAAATAACCAATAACCCTGCTTCGAAACTCACAAAATGCTCAGAGAAAATCATTTTCCTCTGCCCTAACAGGGTGACCTCTGACTTTTTTCAGAGATGACCCGCTGTCCCCAGAGTATCCAATTCCTGCTGACCCTCTGGAGTATTTGTCCTCTGACAGGACCACTATACTCAGTCTTCCCCATCTCAATTCATAGAATCTCTACAGTGTGGAAGCAGGCCATTCAGCCCATTGAGTCCACAATGAACCTACAAAGAACATCCCATCCAGACCCAGCACCATCCCTGTAACCCTGCATTTCCTATGGCTAACCCACCCAGCCTGCACACTATGAACAATTTCCCATGGCCAATCCACCCTAACCTGCACATCTTTGGACTGTGGGAGGAAACCGGGGCACCCGGAGGAAACCCACGCAGACACAGGGAGAACGTGCAAACTCCACATAGACAGTAGCCTGAGGCTGGAATCGAACCTGGGTCCCTGATGCTGTGAGGCAGCAGTGCTAACCACTGAGCTACCGTGCCACCCAACTTCATGTTGTGCTCATCAGACCAAGCGATGGTTGCACTGAGAACGGAAATGACTGTCCGTTATTCCATCGGGTCACCATTCTGCTTCCCGATACCATTGTTGATATATCTCAGGCTGGTGGGGGACATTTTATTTGCAGCTTCCCTGGTGTTTTTCCCTGTTGTGAAGCTAAACTATAGCGCCTGGTGAATCTGCAATACCATGCCTCTCCCGGTCTCTATGTTTCCCTGAGCCAACGCTGCTGTAAAACTGCAGCCTCTGTGAGAGTTGCACCATATTGCTCTCTCTTTCTGTCTGTAGCACAGCTGGAATCAGGAAGAGTTTGGTTCTGTGTGTCATTGTAGGCAGGCTCTTGCTGGGAGCTAATGGTTTGTCTGATGTTCCTTTGCCAGGTGATAACACTGGAAGGCTGGGTCGAGATCATGTATTATGTAATGGATGCACACTCTTTCTACAATTTCATTTACTTCATCTTGCTTATTATCGTAAGTATCATTACTACAAGTCTCCTGCTATGGAACACTGTCTATTTTGAGTAATTTTGCTGTTGGTTGGTGCTTCACCTCTGTACCTCAGCTGTGATGGCTGGAGAAAGTTCTAACCGCCAACAACAACAAATCACATTTTTAAAACACCTCTGGCAGGTCAAGTTGCCCGAGGCACCACACAGGAGTGCTGTCAAATCAAATTCGGCACACTGAGCTTCGTAATGAATGGGTAGAGCCGAGGCAAAAGCTTTGTTCAAGAGTTTTATGGAGAGAGAGAGCGAGACTCTGCGATTCATGGAGAGGGTTCCAGAGCATGGGGAGCTGGCAGTCGGAGACACAGATCCTGTGAGGTGTGATGAAGAGAATCACAGAGGGGCTGGAATTGAAAGAGAACAGGGAGAGGGGAAGAGTATTGTCCCTAATGTCCTAGACAACATTATTCTTCTGGACTGACACTCTGCCAATAAACACACTCTCCAAGCCAACACACTCTGCAAACTAACACACTCTCTAATCTAACACACTCTGCAAACTAACAAACTCTCTAAACTAACACACTCTGCAAACTAACAAGCTCTCTAAACTAACACACTCTGCAAACTAACAAACTCTCTAAACTAACACAGTCTCCAAACTAACACACTCTGCAAACTAACAAACTCTCTAAACTAACACACTCTGCAAACTAACAAGCTCTCTAAACTAACCACTCTGCAAACTAACACACTCTCTAAACTAACAGTCTCCAAACTAACACACTCTCTAAACTAACACACTCTCTAAACTAACACAGTCTCCAAACTAACACACTCTCTAAACTAACACAGTCTCCCAGCTAAGACACTCCAATCTGACACACAGTCTAATCTAACATCATTTGTACACATTTACCTCCCCTTTGAAAACACTCTCACACCCACTCATTCTCTCACGCACCCTTACTCATTTGCACATTTGTTCAATCTTCTTCACTTGCGTACTCATTCATCCTCACGTGCTCACACCCACTCATTGTACACATAAGCTCACTCACAAACCTGGTCGTACACGCATGCATTGTCACTCTCACCCACTCACTCACTCAATCTCTTGCACACAAATGCACACACCCATTGCTCATTTAAAAACGTGTTCACACTCTCACTCATGCAAACACACAATTACATGCAATTTATTGTTCTCTCTCTGGTTCATCGACAAGATTCTCAGCAATCCCTTATCAGCAGTCCCCTTTCCGGCTGTAGTCCCAGATAAGCACCTTACTCTCCAATCTCATATGGAAAGCGATGAGCTGATTTGTTGAAAGGTGATCCCTCAGATGCTGAGCAAGTTTCATAATTTGAGATTTTTCTCTGAAGCTTGTCTCTGCCTGTGTATCATCCTGTGAAACGGCGCAGGTATCTGGGGAACAGCTTTAGCAGCTGCAAAACTGCTGAAGATGCAGAACGGGTTGCTTCAGGCAACAGACTACCCAGCTGTGTGTACATAGCTAGCTCCTTCATCTTGCTACTAATTAATACCATGGAATTTCGTAACACTCCAACAGGTCATTCAGCCCAACCCTCCAATGCTGGTGTTCATGTTGCAAACCAGTTTGATCCCACCCTGTTTCTGTATCCTTCTATTCCATGCCCCTCATGTGTTTTTCTAGCCTTCCCTGAAATACATCAATGCTATCCACCTCAACACAGCCTGTGATAGGGAGTCACTACTCTTGCCGTACTTTTCTTCTGAACGCCCCTCTGATCCCGCAGTGCCTGTTGTCCCTTGGCAGAACATGTCCCCTCTGTTCTCCAACCATTGCCCTGATCTCTGAAATGCGTGCGTGGCACGGGATTTGGGATTCACACAGCTCGGAGCTGAACGTTGCTGCTGGCATCCGGTTTAACCCTTGCCAGTAAGGCGAGACATTCCCTGTTGAAAATGTGTTGCTGGAAAAGCGCAGCAGGTCAGGCAGCATCCAAGGAACAGGAGGTTCGACGTTTTGGGCATAAGCCTTTCTTCAGGAATTCCTGAACCTCGAATTTTCTGCTCCTTGGATGCTGCCTGACCTGCTGCGCTTTTCCAGCAACACATTTTCAGCTCTGATCTCCAGCATCTGCAGTCCTCACTTTCTCTCCGAGACATTCTCTGTCACAATAACACGCTGCCGTCCGGTCAGCTAGCTCCAAGAGGAAACAGACCCAGTAGAGTCACCCTACCCTGAGAACTTATAACTGCATACGTCTGACTTTACTCTGATAAACAGATGAAGCAGGAGCAGGAGTAGACCATTCGGCCTATCTAGCTTACTTTCCAATATTCAATAAGATCTATTTGTGTTTCAGATTAATAGCCTAGTGTTATTAGTGCTATGTTAACCCAGTTAACGTCCTGGGGACCTGGGTTCAAATCCCACCATGGCGTGGCGGAGTTTGAATTCAATAAAAAAACCCTGGAATTAAGAGTCTAATGATGACCATGAATCCATTGCCAATTGTTGGAAAAACCCATCTAACGTCCTGGAGGGAAGGAAACTGCCATCCTTACCTGGTCTGGCCTAGATATGACTCCAGACCCACAGCAATGGGGTTGACCCTTAACTGCCCCCTGGGTAATTAGGGATGGGTGATAGCTGCTGGCCTAGCCAGTGATGCCCTCATCCTGTGAATAAATTTTTAAAGATAATCCCACATTCCTGTGTTACCCCTGATCCCTCTGACCAACAAGAATCTATTTTTTGATGTGGTTTTGCGTGTTGACCAAACCATACAAAGGGCATTACAGTGATCGGACAGAGCGAGAAACACAATGTTGTGACTGCAGAGAGGGTGCACAGAGAGCGGGCTCAACGTTAAAGTTGAAATTTGAGGGGGGTCCATTCAGAAGTCTCATAACAGCAGGGAAGAAGCTGCTCTTGAATCTGTCCATGTATTTAGGCTTTTACATCTTCTGTCTGATGGAAGGGATTAGAGGAGATTATAGGAGAAAGTGAGGACTGCAGATGCTGGAGATCAGAGCTGAAAATGTGTTGCTGGAAAAGCGCAGCAGGTCAGGCAGCATCCAAGGAGCAGGAGATTCGATGTTTCGGGCATAAGCCCTTTGATTCCTGAAGAAGGGCTCATGCCCGAAACGTCGAATCTCCTGCTCCTTGGATGCTGCCTGACCTGCTGCGCTTTTCCAGCAACACGTTTTCAGTAGAGGAGATTGTAAGCAAGGTAGGAGGGAGTTTTGATGATATTGGCTACCTTCCCGAGGCACTAGGAAGTATAGATAGAGTTGATGGATGGGAGGTTGGTTTGTGTTCACTGGGCTGTGTTCACAACTCTCTGTAGTTTTGTATGATCCTGGGCAGGGCTGCACCAGGCCATGGTGCATCCGGAGTAAATGCTTTCTGTGGTGCATCTGTAAAATGTTATAAGTGTCTTTTTCCTCCACCTTAAAAATATTAAATGACCAACCCCACCCCTGGCTTCCTGAGGCAGAGAGTTCCAAAGTTGCTTAACCCCCAGCCCCAAGACAAAAGAATCCTCCTTACCTGAAAGGATGACCCCTCATTTTAAAATTCTGTCCCCTTATGTTAGATTAGATTTCCCACAGTATGGACACAGGCCATTCGGCCCAACAAATCCACACCAAGCCTCTGAAGAGTAACTCACCCAGACCCATTCCCCTACTCTATATTTACCCCTGACTCATGCACCTAACACTATGGGCAATCAGAGGAAACAGTCAAGATTTGAATGGCGCTGGAAAAGCACAGCAGGCCAGGCAGCATCCGAGGAGCAGGAAAATCGATGCCTTGCGCAGGAGCCCTTCATCAGGAGTGAGGCTTCCAACCTGCTGTGCTTTTCCAGTGCCATTCTAATCTTGATTCTGATCTCCAGCATCTGCAGTCCTCACTTCCACCTAATCAAACCTGCCTACCTCTACCTTGTCAAAACCAGTCAGGCTCTTATCAACTTCAATCAAGACATTCTGCTAAACTCCAGGGGAACAGTCTATCCATCCTATCACACCTCACACAACCTGCTCATTACATCCCTTCGATTTTGTAAAGGTCAGCTAAATGAATGAACGTACCTTTTTGCTTAAATACAAACCAAAACTGAACACACCATTCGAGATGTGGTCTCCCCATTACCCTGTATAACTGAGGCTTAATCTCCTTAATTTTGCATTCAATTCTTCCTGTAATAAAGGATAGCATCTGTTTAAGAGGTTTGTAAGGGACTTTTAGAAAAGCACATGAATATTCAAGGAAGAGAGGGGTATGGACCAAGGGCAGGCAGAAGGGATTAGGTGTCATGTTCGGCACAATATTGTGGGGTGAAGGGCCTGTTCCTGTGCTGTACTGTTGCATGTACTATGTTCCATCCTATTAACTTTCTTTATCACTGCCTGGACCTGCAGACCAACGTTTCGCGAATCATACGCTCGAACACCCAGATCCCTCTGCATTTTGGAATTCTGCAGCAGTTCTCTAATGCGTAGTCATTTAACATTAAGTAAACTTTTATTATTCTTCCTGCTAAAGTGAACAGCTTCACATTTTCCCACATTATTCTCCAGGGCTGGTACAATTGCAACATTTAAAAGGCATCTGGGTGGGTGTCTGAATAGGAAGGGTTTGGAGGGATATGGGCCAAGTGCTGGCAAATGAGACTAGATTAGGTTAGGGATATCTGGTCAGCATGGACGAGTTGGACTGAAGGGTCTGTTTCCATGCTGTACATCTCTCTGACTCTATGACATCAGACTGCCTCTTTCCTGATTCCAATCCACAACATACGCTCTGACCCATCTATGTGTCATCTGCAAATGTAGCCACCGTGCTTTCACCTAAAACATTGATATAACTTTTATTTATAAAGACATAAATATGAGGAGCATCTCGAAGGAGGAGGAAGGGGTTTGGGGAAGGAATTTCAGACCTTCCAGCCCACACATATGAAGGTACATCACTGGAGTGTGGGAGTGCCTAAGAGGGAGCAGAGATCTCAGAAGTTGGAGGAGGGAGAGGTTACAGAAATCAAATAACAAATGTGACCAAAAAGGAAGCAAAAGATGAGTCTGGAGGAGGTGTGACTGGCAGCAGCAGAATTAATACAGCAGCCATTGCCTGAGCAAATGGGAAGGGCAGTTGTGATCTTGGATTGTTAAAGAATTATAGAATTAAGGTGGTGTACAGCACAGAAAAGGGCCCTTCAGCCCATCATGTTCAAACTGGGCAGAAAACTCATCTAGCTAGTCTATTTTAGTCAAGTAAAAAGTGAGGTCTGCAGATGCTGGAGATCAGAGCTGAAAATGTGTTGCTGGTTAAAGCGCAGCAGGTCAGGCAGCATCCAAGGAACAGGAGATTCGACGTTTCGGGCATAAGCCCTTCATCAGGAATGAATCATTCCTGATGAAGGGTTTGTGCCCGAAACGTTGAATTTCCTGTTCCTTGGATGCTGCCTGACCTGCTGCGCTTTAACCAGCAACACACTTTCAGTCTATTTTAGTCCCAGTGTCAAACTCAATGTTGATCCTTCAAGGTTTGTGCAGATGACACAGGTTCAACAGTAACTTTCAACGGGGCATCAGACAAAGATACAAAGCAGGAAGGTCTGTGGGGAGAGAGTGAGACGATCCAGAGAGCTCTTTTAAAGAGAAAAAACAGAGTCAAAATGGGCCAAATGGTGATTGATAAACAAGCTCTTCCTGTGCTGCATCATTCTGTGAATTTTATTTATTTCTTTCATGGGATGTGGGCATCATTGGCAAAGCCAGCAATAGCTCCCGGAACTGAGTGGCTTCCTTGGCCATTTCAGAGGGCTGAGTCGAGAGTGTGTTGCTGGAAAAGCACAGCAGGTCAGGCAGCATCCGAGGAGCAGGAGAATCAACATTTCGGGCCAGAGACCTTTATCAGGAATGATGATGAAGGTCTTTGGCCCGAAACGTTGATTTTCCTGATCCTCGGATGCTGCCTGACCTGCTGTGCTTTTCCAGCAACACACTCTCGACTCTGATCTCCAGCAGCAGACCTCACTGTCTCCCTGTTCATTTCAGAGGGCAGCTGAGAGTCATCCACATTGCTGTGGGTCTGGAGTCACATGTAGGCTGGACTGCATAAGGATGGCAGATTTCCTTCCCTAAACAACGTTAATGAGCCAGACAGATTTTAAAAAAATATTCGTACATGGGATGTGGGCAGCACTGGCAAGGCCATTATCTGTTGCCCATCTGAGATTGTCCAGAGGGCAGCTAAGAATTAACGATGCTGCTGTGGCCTAGAGTCATATGTAGGCCAGACCAGGTAAGGATGGCAGATTTCCTTCCCTACATGGCATTAGTGACCCAGATGGGTTTTGACAACAATTGTTTGACCCTCAGCCGTCCTTTGAATGGCCGAGGAGAAAGCTACTTAGTTCCAGGACTATTGCTGGCCTTGTCAATCTTGGTTGTCATGGTCACCATCACTATATAAAGCTTTTAGTTCCAGATTTACCAATTGATGTCTATTCAAGAGGCAGCTAGATATAGCACTTGGGGCAAATGGGATCAAAGGATATGGGGAGAAAGTGGGATTAGGCTATTGAGTTGGACGGTCAGCCATGATTGAGTTGAATGGTGGGGCAGGCTTGAAGGGCTGAACAGCCACCTCCTGCTCCTCTTCGATGTTTCTATGTGCTCTTGGAGACAGTTGCTGAGGGATACCCCATTGGCGTCTCTTGCCCTTCTCTTCCTCAGGTAGGTTCGTTCTTCATGATCAACCTGTGCCTGGTTGTCATAGCAACGCAGTTCTCGGAGACGAAGCAGCGGGAGCACCAGTTGATGCAGGAGCAGCGGGCACTCTACCTCTCGTCCAGCACGGTGGCAAGTTTTGCCGAGCCAGGGGACTGTTACGAGGAGATCTTCCAGTACGTCTGTCACATCCTGCGCAAGGCCCGGCGCCGCACACTGGGCCTTTACACCAGCTTCCACAGCCGTTGCCAAGGCAACCGAGGAGCGTCCAGTGTCAGGGTTTGCCAGAAGGAGTGTGGTAGGTGATGGGATTGGGCTGGAGTGGGGTGTTGTGGGGGGAGAGTTGTTTAACAAGTAAAACAGTAACATGAAGGCGCATTGGTCTGCTCAGACAGCAGTGCACACTCCTCACCACGAAACAATCTCTGGGCATGCCCCAAATCACTTTACAGCAAGCATAGCCTTCACTGTGATACTGCGGGTGTTTGCACTCAGAAAGATCCCACTAATACAAACAGATAAATGGATCAGAACACCTACTCTTTACTGATATTGGGAAGGATTCAGCATTGACTTCAAAATAGAGTGTCCATGTTCAAATGATTGTTCTACCATTACATTTCCCCACAATAGGGGGCAGAGATTGTAGCACTCCCTCAGCATTGACCCTCTGACAGTGCGGCACTCCCTCAGCACTGGCCATCCAACAGTGCAGCACTCCCTCAACACTGACCCCCCAACAGTGCAGCACTCCCTCAGCATTGACCCTCTGACAGTGCGGCACTCCCTCAGCACTGGCCATCCAACAGTGCAGCACTCCCTCAACACTGACCCCCCAACAGTGCAGCACTCCCTCAGCACTGACCCTCTGACAGTGTGGCACTCCCTCAGCACTGGCCATCCAACAGAGCAGCACTCCCTCAACACTGACCCTCCGACAGTGCGGCGCTCCCTCAGCACTGACCTCCGACAGTGCAGCACTCTCTCAACACTGCCCCTCCGACAGTGCGGCACTCCCTCAGCACTGACCCTCCGACAGTGCAGCACTCTCTCAACACTGCCCCTCCGACAGTGCGGCACTCCCTCAGCACTGACCCTCCGACAATGCGGCACTCCCTCAGCACTGATCCTCCAACATTGCAGCACTCCCTCAGCACTGACCCTCCGACAGTGCGGCACTCCCTCAGTGCTGACACCCCGATATTGCAGCACTCCCTCAGCACTGATCCTCCGACATTGCAGCACTCCCTCAGCACTGACCCTCCGACAGTACAGCACTCCCTCAACACAGACCCTCCGACAATGCAGCACACTCTCAGCACTGACCCTCCGACAGTGCAGCACTCCCTCAACACTGACCCTCTGACAGTGCAGCACTCCCTCAACACTGACCCTCCGACAGTGCGGCACTCCCTCAACACTGACCCTCCGACAATGCGGCACTCCCTCAGTACTGACCCTCTGACAATGCGACACTCCCTCAGCACTGACCCTCCACGACAATGCAGCACTCCCTCAGTGAGTGTCAGCCTCGATAATGTGCTGATGTCTGTGGAGCATCTCCTGATCTTTTGCATTGTCTAAGAATCAAGAGCTGGTGATATTGAAATCTCCTGACACCACAAGAGCCATTTAGCACCAGAAAGATCAAGCAACTGTACAGTCAAATTCTAGTGCGTAGAAAGGAACTGTCTGTCTGATGGCTGCTGTGTAAAAATAGCCTTGTTTCAGCAAACGACTCAACTATTCATTGTCTTTTTCCACTGATGTTCTTTTGAAATAACAGGCTATAGAATATTTATGAAGTGTAACATTTTCTGACAATAAATCTCTTGTGTGGAACTAGGTTGGTTCATCAGTCAGGCCTGGGATTCCTGCAGATGCCACTTTTCCAAATTTAGCCAAGGTGGTTTGGTTATCTGTTGCCAATGGAGATGCATTTGTATCATTTGAAATAGCAGATTCAGTACATGTCCCCTCATTCTGTAGTCTCAGAGGTGACTTGTTAAAATTCTGAAATTGAAAGTGTGAGGGACAGAGAGTTATCTATTGGACAGTGACTAAACTAAAGCCAAGTTTAGCTACAAAAAGCCCTTCACTGGTTCGATGGAGGGATCAAAGGCCAAAGGAGATGGAGAGAGTGTGGGGTAGAGGAATGGGATTCATCTGGAGAATAATCTCCAAGAGAATCATTTCAAATTCTGATCTGGAACATGCTCCATGAAAATAATGGATTTACAAATAACCCTTAAACATCTGAACCACGGGAGGGCGGTACAGTGGCTCAGTGGTTAGCACTGCAGCCTCACAGCACCAGGGACGTACGTTCGATTCCAATCTTGGGCGACTGTCTGACTAGAGTTTGCAAGTTCCCCCAGTGTCTGTGTGGGTTTCCTTTGGGCTTCCTCCCACAGTTCAAAGATGTGCAGGTTAGGTGAATTGGCCAGGGGACATTGCACACAGTGTAATGTGCATTACTCAAGGGTAAAGGTGGGGCGTGGGAGTGGGGTCTAGATGGATTGCTCTTTGGAGGGTCAGTGTGGACTTGTTGGGCCGAAGGGTCTGTTCCCACACTGTAGGGGTTCTAATTCTAACTTCTGAGGAAGAAGTTAGTGGGCGGCACGGTGGCACAGTGGTTAGCACTGCTGCCTCACAGCGCCTGAGACCCGGGTTCAATTCCCGCCTCAGGCGACTGACTGTGTGGAGTTTGCACGTTCTCCCCGTGTCTGCGTGGGTTTCCTCCGGATGCTCCGGTTTCCTCCCACAGTCCAAAGATGTGAGAGTCAGGTGAATTGGCCATGCTAAATTGCCCGTAGTGTTAGGTAAGGGGTAAATGTAGGGGTATGGGTGGGTTGCGCTTCGGTGGGTCGGTGTGGACTTGTTGGGCCGAAGGGCCTGTTTCCACACTGTAAGTCTAATCTAAAAAAAAGAGTCAAATTGGATTCGAAACACTGACTATCTCAGAGATTGGCTACAGAGGGTTCAGAATAGATTTGCCAGGATGTTGTTGGGTGTGGAATGTTTGAGTTATAGATGAAGGCTGGGACTTTCTTCACTGGAGTGTAGGAGGGTGAGGGGTGACCTTATAGAGGTTTATAAAATAATGAGGGGCACAGATAGAGTTAATGGTAGGTGTCTTTCCCCAAGGTGGAGGATTTTAGTCTAAAGGGTGCATTTTTAAGGTGAGAGGAGAGAGAATTAAAAAACAACATGAGGCAAAATCTTTACTCAGAGGGTGGGTTGTTGTGTGGAACGAACTTCCTGAGGAAGTGGTGGGTGTGGGTATGATTACAACATTTAAAAGACACTTGGATAAGTACATGAATAGGAAAGGGTTTGGAGGGACATGGGTCAGGAGCAGGCAGGTGGGACTAGTTTCGTTTGGGATTATGTTCAGTGTGGACTGGTTGGGCCAAATGGTCTGTTTTTTGTGCTGTATGACTCTATGATTATAATTACTGAAGTTCAGAAGAACAAGGGAGAAGGTCATTTATAGGAGCTTCTCAAAATTCTAACAGGACAAGACAGAGTAAGCACAGGAAGGATGTTCCTGCTGACCAGGGAATCCAGTACGAAGGGGTCACAGTCTGAGGGTGTGGGGGTAGGCCATTGCGACTCAGCTGAGGAGAAATGTCTTCACCCAGAGAGTGGGGAACCTGGGGAACTCTCTGTCACAGAAAGAAGTTGAGACCAAAATATTTAATGTTTTCAAGAAGGAGTTAGATGTAGCTCTTCGGGCTAAAGGGATCAAAGGACACGGGGGAGAAAGCAGGAACAGGGGATTGAGTTGGATGATCAGCTATGATCATATTGAATGGGGGAGCAGGCTCAAAGGGCCGAATGACCAACTCCTGTTACCACATTTCTTCATCACTGGCATCTCTTTCATTTTTCAGGACACTACCCCGTGATGGACAACCTGGATTACAGCCCACATGCAATCGTGCAGCCCATCGCCCTGAGCCTGACATCTGACCCTAGCCACTGCCCACAATGCAACAGCGTCGAACCGACCACAGGAGCCAAAGCCTCGGACCCGATTGACTCTGAGGCTGGATCGGGTTGTGAGGTGGGGACGGACAAACAGGCCAAGTTAAAACGAAAGGGGACAGTGAGGTCGGAACAGGAGCCGGGCTGGTGTGTTGAATTGTGGAGCGAAATGCGTGGCAAGTTGACAAATATCGTGGAGAGCAAATATTTCAACCGAGGCATCATGATGGCAATTCTCATCAACACTATTAGCATGGGGATTGAGCACCACGAACAGGTACGGTCTTAATGACGTGTCAGACTAGACTGCTGCTTAAGTAAAACGTGAAGTGATTTACTGAAGCAGGTAGGCCGAGCCAGCTGTTATAGTGAGCAAGATGGCAACACGTGTCTCGCGGCAGGTGGAGGAACCAGGTGCTATACCTGAGGAGATACTCTTGTTTCAAATACACTCGCTGAGGGGATGTAACAGCAATTCTCGAGTTCAGGTTTGGGGTTGGTGCTCATTTGTGTGAGAGAAATGTCGAACCTTCCGCCCTTAGAAATGAGGAAACAGGAGTCACCTCCTCGATCTCTGAAGGGACCTCTCCCCCTTTGTCACTGAGAAGGTGATAGCCCCTTAGAGTGGGATCGATGGAAGAAGCTGAAAGAGGTTGCTCTTTATATAGCTACGTTAGCAACCTCCACATCTTCTATAACCAATGACGCGCTTTCTTTGACTTGCAGTCACTGTTTGCAACAGAAAACATGGCAGCCAATTTGTGCACAGTGGGCTCTGACAAACTGAAATGAGATGCTGACCTGGTAATTTTAACACTGCTGTAGGACGAGGGTTTAAATGGCGCTCAGGAGTTTGGGGAGAACATTCTCTGCTCTCTAATGTAATACTAGCCACAGGATCTTTTATATCTATCTGAGCGATCAGATGAAAGCATCAGTTTCACATCTCATCTGAAAAGCAGTGCCTCTGACAGTGCAGCACTCCCTCAGTAAAGTCACAGAATCATACAGGCTCTTCAGTCCAACCAGTCAGAGAGTCCTGCAGCACGTGGTCAGTATCTTCGGCCCAAACTGGTCCATGCTGACCAAAATGTCCATCCTCGCTCAACCCTGTTTCCCTACATTTGACCCATATTCTGCTAAACCTTTCCGATCCATGTGTTTGTCCAAGTGCCTTTTAAATGTTGTTAATGTACCCGCCTCAACCACTTCCACGGGCAGCTCATTCTATGTGTACCACCCTCTGTGTAAAAAAACGTTGTCCCTCAAGTTCCCAGTTATTCTTTCCCCTTTAACCTTAAACTGATGCCCTCGAGTCCTCAATTCCCCAACCCTGGGAAAGGACTGAGTGCATTCACCCTATCCATGTCTCTCATGATGTTGTACGCTTCTATAAGGCCCCTTATCAGTCCCCTACGCTCTAAAGAAAGAAATCCTAGCTTGAGAAAAAAGGTCCACGCTGACCAGGTCGCAAATTAAACCAGTCAATCTCTGCCTTACAACTACATTGGGCCATGACTGATATCACTCCCTTACAACCCCATTGGGCCGTGACTGGTATCTCTGGTTGTTCAGGCACCTTTGTAAAACAAAATCAGAAATTTCTGGAAAAGCCCAGCCAGTTCTGGACGCAAATGTGGAGAGAGATCAGAGTTAACGTTTCGAATCTGATGACCCTTCCTCAGAATATCCTCTGTAAATAATGAGTTTTCAAAAGTCTTCCACATTATGGTGTGATTTGACCATGAATCCATTGTCGATTGTCAGGAACAAAAAGACCCCATCTGGTTCACTAATGTCCTTTAGGGATGAAAATCTGCCATTCTTACCTGGTCTGGCCTGCAAGTGACTCCAGACCCACAGCAGTTGGGTCTGGAGTCCCAACTATCCCACATGGACTCTAAACTATCCCAGATGGATGGGCAATAAGTGCTGGCCCAGCCAGCAACACCCTCATCCTGTGAGTGAGTAATTTTAAAAAATGATGATAATGCAAGTGAAGTGAATCCCAGAGAAATCACTCGCTGCTTTACCTCAACACACCCCCTTTTGAAGGGAGTGTCACCCTGAAGCAATATTGATCAGCTCACACTGCTGGCCATGACCCAGACTGATATAATTAAGCTTGTTCACCCGTGAATCCTGCATTTCCAGACCTCCTGCTGAGAGGAACATCCTTTGTTCCGTCAGAGGTAGCCCTCCTCTCAGACACTTTGATTTCGAAGGAAAACAGGAGGTGGTTCCCTGGAAATGGATTCCACATCATCCAAGCTTTCTTTATTGCTTCCCTTTGCTCCAATCACCTCTCGGCGTCAAACTGACGGAGGGCTAATCCCAAAGACACCGATGAGGAAGTTCGAGGGTTTAAAGGACATGTAGAATTCACCAGCTTCCAAATCTCCCCACTTCCTCACCTCATCCCTGGACCAGCCCTCCCACTCCACCCCCTCCCCTCTTGACTGTCCTACCTGTCCATCTTCCTTCCCACCTTATCTGCTCCACCCTTCCCACTGACCAATCCCAATCACCCCCTACCTGCATCCACCTATTGCCATTCCACCTAACTTACCCCAGCCCCACCCTCCCCCTATTTATGTCACAGCCCCCTTCCCCCTCTACGTTACTGATGAAGGGTTCTGCTCCTGCTCCTCAGTTGCTGCTGGACCTGCTGTGCTTTTCCAGCACTACACCCTATCGGCTCAAGGGTTAAACATGAACTGTTTTCATCACCAGCGCAGTGGGGGAGGGGGGTGTATGGAGGTGGGGGGAGGCAGTGAATGTGAGGGTGGGAGCAGTGGGGGTTAGTCTGGGTGAGGGAAGATGATGGAAGGGTAGGGGTGGGGAAGGCGGGGGGAGGCAGTGACTGTGAGGGTGGGAACAGTGGGGGTTAGTCTGGGTGAGGGAAGATGCTGGAAGGGTAGGGGTGGGGAAGGCGGAGGAAGGCAGTGACTGTGAGGGTGGGAGCAGTGGGGGTTAGTCGGGGAGAATGTGCAAACGCCACACAGACAGCACTGAGCCACCGTGCCCCCCCAAATCTCCTAATCATCAGCCAACATCTGTTTGAGCTTCTTTCAACCATCCAGCAGCCAGACCAAGCTGAGGAAGTTGAGGATTGAGTGGACAAAGATGTGAATACCTGCTGCCTCTGCTGGTGTTTCTGATCACATTGTCCAAGGCCCCAGCAGCGTGAGGCCTTTGGGTTCTGAGATAAATTGTTCCAAAGAATGGGATTAGAACTTACAAAATACTTAACGTGATAGACAGGCTAGGTGGTGGTATGTGATGTTTCCAATGGGTGGAGAGTATAGAACCATCAGATACAATGTCAAAATGCAGGCATGCCTCGTCAATGAAGGTGAAATGATTTTACTCAGAGAGTCATGCTCCTTTGGAATTCTCTACCACTGAGGGCCATGGAAGTTCAGTCTTTGAGTACGTTTGAAGCAGAGATTATTTCCCAGTGGTGTCCAGGGTTATGGGGATGGCTGAGTAAAAAAACATTGAAGTGTTCAACCAGCCTTGATCGTATTGAATGGTAGGTCAGGCTTGATGGTCAGAATGGCCTGGATGCAGGGTTCAGCTTTGTCCTAAAAGCTTAGAAAAATGCCTCCACTCACCCGACACTGGGGGGTGGGTCACGTTGAACCTGCAGTCAATTGTGTTCATGTTCTCAACACAAGAATGAAAGTGTGCGAGCTCCACTTGTTCCTGATTGTGAAGAAGAGTCATGGATTATTTCAGCAAAGATTGAGAGTAAATGGAGGAGCGCGTTAAGAGGAAAGAGGGCAGCAATTAACGTGGGCGATAATGATTTCAGTTCCTGCCTGTAATGTGAGTGGAGAGACTGCTCCATTTATTATAAGTAGTTTGGAGCTGATATTAAATTTGAGGTGGAGCAACATGGTATTAAAGATCAATCCACGATCAGCAATTATTGCATTCTAACCAGCTTTGCATAACAGCCTCTTTGTAAATGTCCTGCAACAATAAACATTTGCATTTACATAGCAGTTTTAACAGAAATCGCACAGCAACATTATTCAATTTCAGACTGAGCCAAATAAGAAGATATCCAGGCAGACAGGCTGGTGCTGGAACATAGGAACAGGAGGAGGCCATTCAGCCCCTCGAGCTTGCTCCCACCATGGCTGATCTCTGACCTAACTCTATTTGCCTGCCTTGAACATATTTCCCTTGATCCCTTGCTTAATAAATATTCGTCTATCTCGGATTTAAATTTAAGAACTGAATTAGCATCAACCGCTATTGGAGGAAGAGAGTTCCAAACCTCCACTACTCTTTGCGTTAGAACTGCTTTCTAACATCCCTCTTGTATAGCCTAGCCCTAATACATAAACTGTGTCCTCTGCTTCTAGAATTTTCAAACTAGTAGGAATAGTTTGTCTTATCCTCACATTTGCTTGTCTTAAGGTCCATCTGTTGCCTGTGTACTTAATCCATCAGCATCCTGTTGTAGTAGGATGTTGTCGATAGTACTGTTTTCAATGCTGCCCAAATTTCTGTCATCTGCAAATTTGGGTATTTGATTTTTTTAAGCCTTTATCCAAATCGTTAATGACCATTGAGGCCCTGGCAACCATCCCTGTGGGACGCCACTAGTCATGTCCTGTCAGTTTGAGTACTTGCCCATCATTCCAACACTCTGTTCATTGCCACTGAGTCAATCTCCTCTCCATCTTGGTCATTTGGCTCAATTCCATGGTCTTCCACCTTAGTTTACAATCTGTTAGGTGGGACTTTATCAAAAGCCTTCTGGAAGTCCATATAAATGACATCCATTGACATACCTCTGTCCATCACCTTTGTTGCCTCTGGCATGAATGTTAGGGGATTTCGAGAGGCAACTCCAGAGCTCAAGGCTAAAGCAGCTGAAGGCTCAGCCAATCCTTGTGGTGTGATGGAATATAGAACATAGAACATAGAAAAATACAGCGCAGTACAGGCCCTTTGGCCCTCGATGTTGCGCCGACCCAAGCCCACCTAACCTACACTAGCCCACTATCCCTCATATGTCTATCCAATGCCCGATTAAATGCCCATTAAGAGGGAAAGTCCACCACTGCTACTGGCAGGGCATTCCATGAACTCATGACTCACTGAGTAAAGAATCTATCCCTAACATCTGTCCTATACCTACCTCCCCTTAATTTAAAGCTATGCCCCCTCGTAATAGCTGACTCCATACGTGGAAAAAGGTTCTCATGGTCAACCCTATCTAAACCCCTGATCATCTTGTACACCTCTATCAAATCACCCCGAAACCTTCTTTTCTCCAATGAAAACAACACCAAGTGCCTCAGCCTTTCCTCATACGATCTTCCTACCATACCAGGCAACATCTTGGTAAACCTCCTTTGCACCCGTTCCAGTGCCTCCACATCCTTCCTATAGTATGGCGACTAAAACTGCACACAATACTCCAGATGCAGCTGCACCAGAGTCTTATACAACTGCAACATGACTTCAGGACTTTGGAACTCAATTCCTATACCAATAAAAGCCAGTACGCCATATGCCTTCTTCACAGCACTATTTACCTGGGTGACAACTTTCAGAGATCTGTGTACATGGACACCAAGATCCCTCTGCTCATCCACACTACCAAGTGTCTGACCATTAGCCCAGTACCCCATCTCCTTGTTACTCTTACCAAAGTGAATCACTTCACACTTACCTACATTGAACTCCATTTGCCATCTTTCTGCCCAGCTCTGCAGCTCTCCCGCTGTAACCTGCCACATCCTTCCTCACTGTCAACAACAAGTCAGAAAAAAACAGCAGAGTAGAACTGAAGGAGCTCAGGGATCTCAGAGGGTGGGAAGGCTGGAGGAGGTGAAAGAAATAATTACTTCCATCTAAATACTTGCGTTTGTTTTAGTTTCCTTTATTCTAGCGTTGATTGAAACATTTTACGGCTAACAAGCTGCTTTCGAAGTGCAGCCACCGTCGTAATTTGGGAAAGGGATGGAGAGAGTCTGAGACCAGACAAAGATGAGATTGACATTCTCAATCAGTGTCTGTTTTCAGGTGATGCGACTAGGTTTGTGTTAGCTGACAGGAACAAAGCTTTTGATCAGTTCAAGGGGGCAAAGAGACATGGCCTCCCAGGAGATTAAGCAAATTATCAAGTCTGCTGCTCAATGTTCAGCCACAGCTGAGCTGCCACTGACAGCAGGAGTAAGCAATAACTGGATGGAGGATCTCTTTGATTTGATTTGATGTTTTATTGTCTCATGCACCTAGGTACAGTGAACAGTTTGTTTTGTGTGAAGTGCAGGCAGATACAAAGTGCATTAGGTGAGGAGAACAGAGCGAGGAATACAATATTGCAGCTGTAGAGGGGGTGCACAGAGAGGGAGATCAGCAATAAATTTCAAGTTTGAGAGGTCCATTCAGACCAGCGGGGAAGCAGCTCCTACTGAACATGTTGGGAGGCGTGTTTAAGCTTTTGTATCTTATGCCTGACGGTAGAGGGTGGAAGAGATTATAACCGGGATGAGAGGGGCCTTTGAGGATGTTGGCTGCCTTCCTGAGGCAGTGGGAAGTGGAGATGGAGTCATTGGTTGGGAGTTGATTTGTCTGATGGACTGGGCTGTGTTCACTAATTTCTAGCAGTCCTGAGAAGAGAAGGGTTTAGATGGAGAGGAATTTGTTAAGTGCATACAAGGCAAGTTTCTGATTCAGCATGTGGATGTACCTACTAGAGAAGATGCAAAACTTGACCTACTCTTGGGAAATAAGGCAGGGCAGGTGACTGAAGGGTCAGTGTGGGAGCACTTTGGGGCCAGCGACCATAATTCTATTCGTTTTAAAATAGTGATGGAAAAGGATAGACCAGATCTAAGAGTTGAAGTTCTAAATTGGAGAAAGCCCAATTTTGACGGTATTAGGCAAGAACTTTCAAAAGTTGACTGGAGACATTCGCAGGTAAAGGGACGGCTGGAAAATGGGAAGCCTTCAGAAATGAGATAACGAGAATCCAGAGAAAATATATTCCTGTCAGGGTGAAAGGTAAGGCTGGTAGGTATAGGGAATGCTGGATGACTAAAGAAATTGAGGGTTTGGTTAAGAAAGAGAAGGAAGCATATGTCAGGTACAGACAGGATAGATCGAGTGAATCCTTAGAAGGGTATAAAGGAAGTAGGAATATACTTAAGAGGGAAATCAGGAGGGCAAAAAGGGGACATGAGATAGCTTTGGCAAATAGAATTAAGGAGAATCCAAAGGGGTTTTACAAACACATTAAGGACAAAAGGGAGAGAATAGGGCCCCTCAAAGAACAGCAAGGCAGCCTTTGTGTGGAGCCGCAGAAAATGGGAGAGGTACTAAATGAGTACTTTGCATCAGTATTTACTGTGGAAAAGGATATGGAAGATGTAGGGAAATAAGGTGATATCTTGCAAAATGCCCAGATTACAGAGGAGGAAGTGCTGGATGTCTTGAAACGCATAAAGGTGGATAAATCCCCAGGAAAATCAGGGGTACCCGAGAACTCTGTAGGAAGCTAGAGAAGTGATTGCTGGGCCTCTTGCTGAGATATTTGTATCATCGATAGTCACAGGTGAGGTGGCGGAAGACTGGAGGTTGGCAAACGTGGTGCCACTGTTTAAGAAGGGTGGTAAGGACAAGCCAGGAAACTATAAACCGGTGAGTCTGACCTCAGTGGTGGGCAAGTTGTTGGAGGGAATCCTGAGGGACCGGATGTATATGTAGTTGGAAAGGCAAGGACTAATTTGGGATAGTCAACATGGCTTTGTGCATGGGAAATCATGTCTCACAAACTTGATTGAGTTCTTTGAAGAAGTAACAAAGAGGATTGATGAGGACAGAGCAGTACGTGTGATCTACATGGACTTCAGTAAGGCATTCAACAAGGTTCCCCATGGGAGACTGATTAGCAAGGTTAGATCTCATGGAATACAGGGGGAAGGCTCTCGGGTACCCCTGATTTTCCTGGGGATTTATCCACCTTTATGCGTTTCAAGACATCCAGCACTTCCTCCTCTGTAATCTGGGCATTTTGCAAGATATCACCTACATCTTCCATATCCTTTTCCACAGTAAATACTGATGCAAAGTACTCATTTAGTACCTCTCCCATTTTCTGCGGCTCCACACAAAGGCTGCCTTGCTGTTCTTTGAGGGGCCCTATTCTCTCCTTTTTGTCCTTAATGTGTTTGGCTCAAAGGTAGAAGAGAGAGGGTAGTGGTGGAGGGTTGTTTTTCAGACTGGAGGCCTGTGACCAGTGGAGTGCCACAAGGATCGGTGCTGGGTCCACTACTTTTTGTCATTTACATAATTGATTTGGATGGGAGCATAAGAGGTACAGTTAGTAAGTTTGCAGATGACACCAAAATTGCAGGTGTAGTGGACAGCGAAGATGGTTACCTGAGATTCCACCAGGATCTGGACCAGATGGGCCAATGGGCTGAGGAGTGGCAGATGGAGTTTAATTCAAATAAATGCGAGATACTGAATTTTGGGAAAGCAAATCTTAGCTGGACTTATACACATCATGGGAAGGTCCTAGGGAGTGTTGCTGAACAAAGAGACCTTGGAGTGCAGGTTCATAGCTCCTTGAAAGTGGAGTCGCAAGTAGATAGGATAGTGAAGAAGGTGTTTGGTCTGCTTTCCTTTATTGGTCAGAGTATTGAGTACAGGAGTTGGGAGGTCATGTTGCGGCTGTATAGGACATTAGTTAGGCCACTGTTGGAATATTGCATGCAGTTCTGGTCTCCTTCCTATCTGAAAGATGTTGTGAAACTTGAAAGGGTTCAGAAACGATTTACAAGGATGTTGCCGGGGTTGGAGGATTTAAGGTGTAGGGAGAGGCTGAACAGGCTGGGGCTGTTTTCCCTGGAGCGTCAGAGGCTGAGGGTTGACCTTATAGAGGTTTACAAAATCATGACGGGCAAGGATCGGATAAATAGACAAAGTCTTTTCCCTGGGGTCGGGGAGTCCAGAACTAGAGGGCATAGGTTTAGGGTGAGAGGGGAAAGATACAAAAGAGACCTGAGGGGCAACTTTTTCACACAGAGGGTGGTACATGTATGGAATGAGCTGCCAGAGGATGTGGTGGAGGCTGGTACAATTGCAACATTTAAGAGGCATTTGGATGGGTATATGAATAGGAAGGGTTTGGAGGGATATGGGCCAGGTGCTGGTAGGTGGGACTAGATTGGGTTGGGATATCTGGTCGGCATGGACAGGTTGGATCGAAGGGTCTGTTTCCTTGCTGTACATCTCTATGACTCTGAGTTGCTAAGAGACGCTGTGATGCATCCAAATTGGAATGTTTCTATGGTACACCTGTAAAGATTGGTAAGTCTCAGTCTCCGAGTGTCGGACTCAGAGCTGTGTCTGTCAGCGATGATCTGTCCGGACCAGCAGGCGACTTTCACATTGATACAGCACTGGAAGAGTTAATGAGTGATCAGTTATCTTTAGACTTGTACTTCCAAAAGGTCGCTCAGGACTTTGACATTTAAGCAGCATTTATTTTTGTTTTCTTTATTCTTTTTTACTCGCTCTAGGCTGTGCACAGCCAATTGGTCAGTGAAAAGGAACAAAGAGATTGAAGATTATTTTATTCTTGCCGATAACGTATTGAGCCTCTCTTGGCTTGGTATTCTTCCTGGACACAGAGATAAATAACTGGGGTATTTCAGATTGGAACTGCAGTTTGACAGAGCTCCAAGCTGGCCAACTGGCAGAGAGTAACAATAATGGGGTCTTGTGACTAGTGGAGTTCTGCAGGGGTCTGTGTTTGGACCACAAACATTCACATTGACGATCTGGATGAAGGAACTGAGGACATTGTTGCTAAGTTTGAAGATGACACAATGATAGTTGGAGGGACAGGTAGCGTTGAGGAAGAGGGGAGGTTGCAGAAGGATCTGGACAGGCTGGGCAAAGAAGTGGCAGATGGAATACAGTGTGGGGAAACTGTGAGGTTATGCACTTTGGTTGGAAGGATAGAGGCGTGGATTGTTTTCTAAATGGGGCAAAGCTTCGGAAATCAGAAGCACAAAGGGAGACTTGGGACCCCCAGTTCAGGATTCTCTTCAGGTTAGCATGCAAGATCAGTTGGCAGTTAGGAAGGCAAATGGAATGTTAGCATTCATTTCAAGAGGGCTAGAATACCAGAGCAGGGATGTACTGCTGAGGTTGTGTATGGCTCTGTTCAGACCACTTTTGGAATATTGTGAGCAGCTTGGGCCCTGTATCTGAGGAGGGATGTGCTGGTGTTGGGAGTGTGGGGGTGGGGGGGGGGTCAAGAGGAAGTTTACAAGAATGATCCCAGGGACGAAGGGCTTGTCATATAAGGAGCATTTGAGAACTCTGGATCTGGAGTTTAGAACAATGTATGGGGTATATGATTTGAAACTTACCAAATACTGAGAGCTCAGAGTAGAGTGGACATGGAGAAGATGTTTCCACCAGTAGGAGAGACTGGGACCTGAGGGCACAGCCTCAGGGTGAAGGGATGACCCTTTTGAATTGAATTGACAAGGAATTTCTTCTCCTACAGAGTGGGGCATCTATGGGACTCCTTGCCCCAGAGGGTTGTGGAAGTCAAGTCATTGAATGTCATTACATCAGAGACAGGTGCTTGATTAATGAGGGGATCAGAGGAGAAGGCAGGGGAATTGGGCTGAGAAACATGTCCGCCATGATCAAATAGTAAAGCAAACTTGATGACACCCCTCCAGGATTGTCCTGGAGTCACCAAGACTGGAAAATTAATTCCACACGACATTGTTAGGCTCACAGCCAGGAAAAATGTTTTAGGTGGCAGAAAGTGTGTGTGTGTGTGTGTGTGTGTGTGTGTGTGTCTGTGTGTGTCTGTGTGTGTGTGTGTGTGTGATTGTTTCCTTCCTTGTATGTTTGTGTGTTTGCTTTGAATATTTTCCCTTTGTCAGTTCCTGAAATATTGGCAGTGAGATCAAAAGGCCTGTTTAACCAGGCAGGAGAAAACACACTCAAACCCCCCGGAAATACACCCCACGTGACAATAAACAAATCAAATCAAATCAACTCAACTAATGTTTGATAGCCTTCACCCTGACAGTGAGCTGCGTGCCTTGGTCAGGTCAGTCAGGAGTGAGGGAGACAGGAGGTGAGGCTCTGCACTCACGGTTCCAGTCCGAAACAGGTAGGCAGGAAGGATGCTTGCAGAGGTCTGACCTGTCACTAAACCATGGCATTGGGGGGATATTCAACTGAGGAAGGTGGAAACGATTGAACAGATGAGATTGTGGGCTGGTGGTGGTTGGTTGGGGAGAGAGCTGGGAGGAATGACAGGGTAAAAACTGCCTGGGGGTGCTGAATCCAAGTACAATCCAGCGAGGTCAATTAAAAACATTTTCCGGCTATTGGCTATAAATGATATAACGACAAAAAGAACCATCAGATGCTGGAATCCAATGTGGACAGGCCGGGCTGGATGGACACAGCAAGTCAGGCAGCATCACGAGGTGGAGAGGTCAACGTTCTGGGGATAACCCTTCTTCCTATCAACGGTATAAGGGCTGAATGTGGTTGGGTTCCTTCAACCAGCTTCTTGTGGACTGATGCCTCCAACACAAAACATCCCAAACATTAGCTCTGCTTCATTCAGGCATCTAAATCTGGATGGTAATAAGGTCAATGGAATATTGGCCTTTATTTCAAAGGGAATGGAGTGTGGGGATAGGGAGAATTTGCTTGAAGTATACAAGGCACGTATCAAACCATAAATAATTACTACAAAACAGTTACAAAGGAAAGTCTGATTGGCATTGGAGGGGATCCAGAGAAGATTCACTAAACTGATACCAGGTATGGAGGGACAGTCATAAGAGGAGAGCTTGACTAGGTTGGGCTTATGGTCATTGGAGTTTAGCAGGATGAGAGGTGACTTTATTGAAAAGTAGGAAGTTCTCAGCTCAATATTGAGAGGTAGTTTCCCCTGGTGGGAGAGTCTAGGACCAGAAAGCATTATCTCAAAATAAGAGGTTTGCACATATAGGACAGAAATCAGGAAGAATTTCTTCTGTCAGAGGTGAGTGAGCCTGTGGAAGTCTGTTACCTCAGACAATTACCCAGGCTGGAGCATTGAGTATATTCAAGGCTGACACAGACAGATTTTTAATCAGTAAGGGGAATTGAGGGTTATGAGGCAAATTAGAGTTGGGAACTATCAGATCAGCTATGATCTCATTAAACATAGGCTCGATGGGCTGAATGGCCTACTTCTGTTCCTATGTCTTATAGGCAGACTTTATGGCCAAGGTGACACGTTGTTATGTTAGAGACATATTGGAATATTCTCCGAAGGTATCATCAACCTATAGCATTAAATCTTCATGCATGCTCCAGTTGGGTATTTCCAGAACTAGTCATTTTTACTTCCAATTTCCAGCACCTATTGTATTTTACTTGTGTTATAGATAAATGCAGTTACAACAACACGAGTCAATGTTTGATTGACACCCAATTCATATCTTCAACGTCCCCTCCCTCCATCAGCGACGCTCAGTAGCAGCAGTGTGTACCAGTTACAAGATGCACTGCAGAAATTCTACAAACATCCTCAGACAGCACCTTCCAAACCCACGACCACTTCCATCTAGAAGGACAATGGCAGCAGATACATGGGAACACTACTCCCTGCAAGTTCCCCTCCAAGCCCCTCACCATCCTGACTTGGAAATATATCGCCGTTCCTTCAGTGTCGCTGGGTCAGACTCCTGGAATTCCCTCCCTAAGGGCATTGTGGGTCTACCCACAGCACACGGACTGCAGCGGTTCAAGAAGGCAGCTCACCCCCACCTTCTCAAGGGGCAACTAGGGATGGGCAATAAATGCTGACCCAGCCACATTGTAACAATAAATTTTGGAAAATGTCACTCTGCCAAGCAGTCTCGTGTCGAATAAAGCAAAAGCAAAACATTGCAGATGCTGGAATTCTGAAAGAAAAATCCCCCACACAGGGAATGCTCTGCCCATCCAGCAGTACCTGTCATGTACAACTGAACAAATGTTTCAGGTTGATGACCTTTCACAGATCTGCAAACAGATGTGGTATTTCCTGAGCAAGATTGGGAACAAGCTTCTGAAATCAAGTCAAAACTTGCAACCCCAACCCGAAAACTCTCCTTGTCCCTCTCTGCCTTGTAGATGCTACTCAAACACTAACTCTGATTAGGTTTTTGCCCCCTGACCTATCCTGGTATCTCCTGATGTGGCTCAATGTCAAACATTGTGTTGTAATTACCACGGTGAAGGGACTTGGGAGGATGGACAGTGGGAAAGTTGACACAGAAATGCAACTCCTTGTGCTACAGACAGCGCTGTTAACTGCTGTGGGTTGCTTCATGTGAATGATGGTATACAAATGCAACTTGTTGTTGTACAGTAAACAAAGCTTTAAACTGCTGCTGGCTGCACTCCCTCGGCACTGTCCCTCCTACAGTGAGGCACTCCCTCAGCACTGACCCTCCGACAGTGCGGCACTCCCTCAGTACTGACCCTCCAACAGTGCGACATTCCCTCAGCACTGACCCTCCGACAGTGCGGCACTGCCTCAGCACTGACCCTCCGACAGTGCAGCACTCCTCAGCACTGATCCTCCGACAGTGCAGCACTCCCTCAGTACTGACCCTCTGACAGTGCGGCGCTCCCTCAGTACTGACCCTCCGACAGTGCGGCACTCCCTCAGCACTGACCCTCCGACAGTGCAGCACTCCTCAGCACTGACCCTCCGACAGTGCAGCAGTCCCTCAGCACTGTCCCTCCGACAGTGCGGCACTCCCTCAGCACTGACCCTCTGACAGGTTGGCACTCCCTCAGTACTGACCCTCTGACAGACTGGCACTCCCTCAGCACTAACCCTCTGACAGTGCAGCACTCCATCAGCACTGACCCTCCGACAGTGCGGCACTGCCTCAGCACTGACCCTCCGACAGTGCAGCACTCCTCAGCACTGATCCTCCGACAGTGCAGCACTCCCTCAGTACTGACCCTCTGACAGTGCGGCGCTCCCTCAGTACTGACCCTCCGACAGTGCGGCACTCCCTCAGCACTGACCCTCCGACAGTGCAGCACTCCTCAGCACTGACCCTCCGACAGTGCAGCAGTCCCTCAGCACTGTCCCTCCGACAGTGCGGCACTCCCTCAGCACTGACCCTCTGACAGGTTGGCACTCCCTCAGTACTGACCCTCTGACAGACTGGCACTCCCTCAGCACTAACCCTCTGACAGTGCAGCACTCCATCAGCACTGACCCTCCGACAGTGCAGCACTCCCTCAGCACTGACCCTCTGACAGACTGGCACTCCCTCAGTACTGACCCGCTGACAGTGCGGCACTCCCTTAGCACTGACCCTCCGACACTGTGGCACTCCCTCAACTCTGACCCTCCGACAGTGTGGCACTCCCTCAGCACTGACCCTCTGACAGTGTGTCTCTCCCTCAGTACTGACCCTCTGACACTGTGGCACTCTCTCAACTCTGACCCTCCGACAGTGTGGCACTCCCTCAGCACTGACCCTCTGACAGTGTGTCTCTCCCTCAGTACTGACCCTCTGACAGTATGGCTCTCCCTCAGTACTGACCCACTGACAGTGTGGCTCTCCCTCAGTACTGACCCTCTGACAGACTGGCACTCCCTCAATACTGACCCTCTGACATTGCGGCACTCCCTCAGCACTGACCCTCCGATAGTTCGGCATTCCCTCAGCACTGACCCTCTGACAGTGCGGCACTCCCTCAGCACTGACCCTCTGACAAAGCGATGCTCCCTCAGCACTGACCCTCCGACAGTGCAGCACTCCCTCAGTACTGACCCTCTGACAGTCCGGCACTCCCTCAGCACTGACTCTCCGACAGTGCAGCATTCCCTCAGTACTGACTCTCTGACAGTGCGGAACTCCCTCAGCCTTGACTCTCTGACAGTGTGGCACTCCCTCAGTACTGACTCTCTGACAGTGTGGCACTCCCTCAGTACTGACCCTTCGACAGTGCGGCACTCCCTCAGCACTGACCCTCTGACAGTGCAGCACTCTCTCAGTACTGACCCTCCGACAGTGCGCCACACCCTCAGCACTGACCCTCTGACAGTGTGGCACTCCCTCAGTACTGACTCTCTGACAGTGCGGAATTCCCTCAGCCTTGACTCTCTGACAGTGCGGCACTCCCTCAGCACTGACTCTCTGACAGTGTGGCACTCCCTCAGCACTAACCCTCTGACAGTGCGGCACTCCCTCAGCATTGACCCTCTGACAGTGCGACACTCCCTTAGCACTGACCCTCCGGCAGTGTGGCACTCCCTCAGTACTGACCCTCCGACAGTGCGGCACTCCCTCAGTACTGACCCTCCAACAGTGTGGCACTCCCTCAATACTGACTCTCTGACAGTGCAGCACTCCTTCAGTACTGACCCTCCGACAGTGTGGCACTGCCTCAATACTGACCCTCTGACAGTGCGGCACTCCCTCAATACTGACCCTCCGACAGTGTGGCACTCCCTCAATACTGACTCTCTGACAGTGCAGCACTCCTTCAGTACTGACCCTCCGACAGTGTGGCACTGCCTCAATACTGACCCTCTGACAGTGCGGCACTCCCTCAATACTGACCCTCCGACAGTGTGGCACTCCCTCAATACTGACCCTCTGACAGTGCAGCACTCCCTCAGTACTCCACTGCAAGTTTTGGGTTCAGTGTGTGTTGAAGCCTCTGGTATTGTACCTGAGCCTTTTTATTCAGAGGGTGCGTGGGTTGCCCTCATTGCACTCGTGCCCCCTCTTCAATGCCTCTTGCACCACAACCTTTCAACTCGGGGAACTATTAAAAAATGAACAACATGTGTACGAGGTGACTCTGACAGTGCTGGTTCATCCTGAAATCTGTTGCTGATGAAGCCTACTCCATCTCTTTCTCCCCCCTCCTTATTGTCAGGCCACGTGTGAAGGCTCCAGGTGACTGTGGAACTGAAACACATCACCATCGGGTGTCTACAAATCTAATGAGGGAAATCTGTTGGCACCTTCATCTCACTTCAGCTCATTGTCAGCAATACTAAACCAGTGGCGTTCACTCACTATCTCACGGCTGTTTCTCAGTCAGTCATGTTGCAGGTACAGAGAAAGACCTACTCCATTCAAGACCTTGATGAGATGAGCCAATGGGCCGAGGAGTGGCAGGTGGCGTTTAATTTAGGTAAATGTGAGGTGCTGCATTTTGGAAAGGTAAATCAGGCAGGACTTGCTGGGAAGGTGTGGTTCTGTTCGCCGAGCTGGGAGTTTTTGTTGCAAATGTTTCGTCCCCTTTCTAGGTAACATCCTCAGTGCTTGGGAGCCTCCTGTGAAGCGCTTCAGTGATGTTTCCTCCAGCATTTATAGTGGCTTGTCTCTGCCGTTTCTGGTTGTCAGTTGCTGTCCGCTACAGTGGCCGGTATATAGGGTCCAGGTGGATGTGTTTGCTGGTAAGGTCCTAGGGGGTGTGGCTGAACAAAGAGACCTTGGAGTGCAGGTTCATAGCTCCTTGAAAGTGGAGTCGCAGGTAGGTAGGATAGTGAAGAAGGCATTTGGTATGCTTTTCTTTATTGGTCAGAATATTGAGTACAGGAGTTGGGAGGTCATGTTGCGGCTGTACAGGACATTGGTTGGGCCACTGTTGGAATATTTCGTGCAATTCTGGTCTCCCTCCTTATAGGAAGGATGTTGTGAAACTTGAAAGGATTCAGAAAAGATTTACAAGGCTTGGAGGATCTGAGCTACAGGGAGAGACTGAACAGGCTGGGGCTGTTTTCCCTGGAGCGTCGGAGGCTGAGGGGTGACCTCATAGAGGTTTACAAAATTATGAGGGGCATGGATAGGATAAATAGACAATGTCTTTTCCCTGGGGTTGGGGAATCCAGAACTAGAGGGCATAGGTTTAAAGTGAGAGGGGAAAGATATAAGAGAGACCTAAGGGGCAACCTTTTCACGGGGGTGGGGTGGAGAGGGGGGTGGTTGGGGGGGGGGGGGGTGGTGATGTGTGTACGGAATGAGCTGCTTGGGGAAGTAGTGGAGTCTGGTACAATTTAAAAGATTTCTGGTTGGGTATATGAATAGCAAGGTTTTGGAGGGATATGGACCAAGTGCTAGCAAATGGGACTAGATTAATGGAGGATACCTGGTTGGCATGAACGAATTGGACTGACGGGTATGTAGCCATGCTACACATCTCTACGACTCTATGACTCTATGTGGTAATACCTGAAGACCAGTCAAAGACCAATTCCACCTCTGATTGCTGGACCAAAGCCTCTGGTGTAAAAGTGTGGACACCTCGTAGACTATCTGTGAATTTCTCCAATGATACGATTCCTCATGCAGCATGGAAACAGACCTTTCGGTCCAACCTGTCTAAACTAGTCCCACCTGCCTGTACTTGACCCATATCCCTCCAAACAGTTCTTTAAACATTGTAACTGTACCAAAATTGCCCCCATATCTTGTTTAAATCTTTCCTTCTCACCTTGAAAGTGTGCCCCCTTGCCTTGAACCCCCAACCCTAGGGTAGCGATATCTGTCATTCACCTTATCCATGCCCTTCATGATTTTATAAACCTCTATAAGGTCACCCCTCAGTCTCTGACACTCCAGTGAAACGTCCCAGCCTATCCAGCCTCCACTTATAACACAAACCCTCCATTCTCAGCAACTTCCTGGCAAATCTTTTCTCAACCCTCTCCAGCTTCATAATATCATTCCTGTAATTGGCCCTTTGGCCCACTGAGCCCGTGCTGACCTGTTGCCATTAGTCCCATTTTCCAGCTCCTAGCTCATAGACTTGAATGTTACGGCATTTCAAGTTCTCATGCAAGTGACTTTTTAAAGTATGTGGGGTCTCCCATCTCTGACACCCTCCACACAGCCCTCCAGATTCCCTTTGGTTGAGAAATATTTTTCTCAAATCCCCCTCTGAGGAGGGGTCACTGGATCCTCAATGCTAACTCTGCTTTCTCTCCACAGATACTGCTGAGTTTTGCCAGTAATTTTTGTTATCATTTCGGATTTTCCAGTGTCTGCAGTTCTTTCAGTTTTTATCTTGTAGATGAATCCTTGTTGAAAACAAATCCTTTCTCCCTTAATCACTGATGGGGTCGGTTTTGTACATGAGTGAAAGGGTTAATTCCAATTAAGTGTGTTATGCACTGGCATCTAACCTCTGACACCCAGGTTTAAGATAAAGCTGAGACAGATGGTACAGGACCCTCATCTGACTGATGGCTGTGCAGGTGAAATACATTTGATGGGTATTAATCCAGTTCATCCTAGATGTGGACATGCAGAAGTTTAAGATAATTGGCAATAAATTTGCATTCTCGCATAGCAAGGTCACAAGAGAGCTGGTGTGTTAGATGGAGAAATGTCACATTAACACAAGAAGGGGTAAACAGCATAACAACTACCCTAGTTCTGAACACAATTAGCAATCTTGCGATCAGAGGACAAAGGAGGTCAGTGTGCAGGGGAGGGACACTGAATGATTCTCTCAGATGGATCTCTGGCTCTGTTGAATTATTTCGGGCAGATTGATTTGTGCCTACGCATTTCACACAGACCCAACAATGCTCGATTCCAAGATGGAATGTGTCCTCTTCCTGAGCTCCAAAATCCCTGGAGAAAATCCACAACGTTCTCAAAATGCACAGCAGATTGTTACATTCCCTACAGGGGGTTCATATGCACCAAAATAACTGAGTTCATCAAGCGATGCTTAGCTGGAGAACTTACCAGCTAGGCTTTACTTTTTGTCATCTTCATTTTAACATTAATCAGTAGAAATGTGAATTAACAGGCAATTAATATTTCAAATAAATTGATAAAACCATTTGAAATCATTAATAATATAAAGAACATCCTGCAAAGCCACAATCACTTGGATTACTTTCCTCATGCATGCAGCACCACTTCACATTATTGAATGGTGTTCATTGGCAGCTCTGTATCTTCTGAAGTCTCTGGAGACAGTCTTCATCCAACAGTATCTCCGCTACAGGACTGCCGCATCTAGGTTTGCAACAGTCTCAACGAACACAGAGTCCCTAGATACTCCTTTATCCAGCGACTTTCATAAATCCTGCTAATCACTCTAATTAACTCTGGTAAAACTGAAGTAGCAGGACTAGAATTTCCCAATTCACAATTGCTGCTCTCACCCTGTGTTCAGCTGTCTCTCCTGGTTGACAATAATGAACACACGCAGCTCCTTGTAAATTTTCCTTCTCTGTTGCATTTTCTGTAACTCTCCTTCCTGTCTGTCCACATGACTTTTGCTGCCTTCCTGTTGGTACTGCTTCCAGGCTAGAGATTGGCAGGTCATTGCAACCATTCGTTTTCATTCAAGAAAAATACATTTCATCCCTTTTGTATTGATGCAAACTTTAAATGTACTTTTCAAACATTCTTAAAATCAATCATAGATTCCTCAGACGTTCTCAAGAAATTGCAGTTTTTTTTACTGTGCTCTTTCTGGGTTAAAGGTTCTTATAGTATCTATTGGTATCTAATGATTTAACCTAACAAGTAATCACAAAGCTTGCACAAAGAATCTGCAATGAATTGCATTTAGTAGCACCTTAAATGTAGCAAAAATATTCCAGGGCACTTCATAGGAACTGAATCAGAGAGACCTGACCCATAAGTCAAATAAGGAGGTGTTAGAATTCGAAACCTAGATTAAAAGGGAGAACGTTCAAATATACAAACTGGGAACCAGTCCAGACCATTCAGCCCCACCGAGAATGTTCTGTCATTCATAGTTGATCTGATTATGGTCTCAACCCCACTTTCCAGTCTATCCCAATAATCACTCTCCCTTTTTAGTCAAGAGATGAGTTGGAAGTGGTGTTCTCCAGGAATCAGTGTGGGACACTTGCTTTTCTGATTGATAGAAATGATTTGGAAATGAGTGTTAAGGGCAAAATCTTGAAGATTAGTAGATGATGTTAGGCTAGGGAGAATAGTGAATTGTGGGGATGATGTAGAGAGACTTCAGAGAGACATTGACAAGTTGGCTAAATGAGCAGATGAATTTCAATACGATGAAATGTGAAGTAGAAATCTTGGTAGAAGAAATACAGAGAGACAGTACGGGCTCAATGCTGAGGGGTGTTCAGGAGCAGGGGGACCTTGGGGTTTAAGTAGTTGATTCTCTGAAAGTGGCCAGGCAACTTGAAACAGTTATTAACTAGATTTAAAGGGTCTGTGCATTTATAAATAAAGGCACATAGTTTAAAAGCAACACCTCTACAAATCATTGGTCAGGTCACATTCGGAGCATTATGTTCAGTTCTGGGCACCTCATTGAGGGAAGAATGTTAAAGCCCTGGAGAGAATGCAAAGGAGTTTTACGAGAATGATACCAGATATGAGGGATTTTAGATGTAAGGGAATATTGGAGAAATTGGGCTCGTCTCCTTGCAGCAGAGAAGATTAACAGGTGACCTCACTGAGGTGTTCAAAATGTTGAACAACTTTGACAGTAGCAAAGGACATTCTGTTTCCACTGACAAAACAGAAATTGCTGGAAAAGCTCAGCAGGTCTGACAGTATTTGTGGAGAGAAATCAGAGTTAACGTTTTGGGTCGAGTGACCCTTTCTCAGAACTGATAGTAGCTAGGAAAATGTCTTCTTATATGCAGAAGAGGGATAAAACTGAGACCTTTGCTGAGTACAGAACGTTCAGCATCAGAGAGCGCAAGGGTTGGAGGAGGAGATGGAGATAGACAGAAGGGGAGGAGAGGAAGGATCCAGAGGGCCATGTGTACCTCCATGGATTGCTTTTCCAATGATTTCTAGTTTTGTCTCTGATTTACAGCATCCTCACTTCTTTCAGTTTTTTATTCTGTTCCACCAGTTGGTATGTCAGTAACATGGGGGACACAATTTCAAGATTGTCAACAAGAGAACTCGGAGTGAGATGAAGAGAAACTTCCTTACTTCGCGAGATGTTGGGATTTGGAATGTGCTGCCTGGGAGAGTGGGGGAGGGGGATTCCACGGGAGGTTTCAAAAGAGAGCTGGATATATAATTAAAATTAGATGGCTACAGAGATAGGGCTGGAGATTGGGACTGGCTAGGTATGTCTTTTGGGAGCTGATGAGTTGAATGGCTTGCTCCAATCGTGTAACATTCTATGGTTCTAAGAATCTCTCTACCCTCTTCATGATGGATATCCAATGATCCTTGCTCCACAGCTCTCTGGGAACAAGAGTTCCAAAAAACACATGACCCTTTGAGAGAAAGCAATACCTTTTCATCTCTGTCTTAGATTAGAGACCTCCTGCTTTGAAACCTAGAGACAGGTGGAAAAGGAATAGCAGAGATTAGCACCGAAATGCCCTTTTCTGTGTTGGGTAGTGGTCTATCTGCTGTGTCGTTCCCGCGAGTGCTGCTTTCTATCTGATTCCCCGGGCATATTACAACCTTCGTTCAAACAACATAATTAAACTTTGAGAGAACTAGCCCTCTCGAAGGGACAGGGAGCAATTGCCAAGCAGGTATCAGAGGACTTGTTGCAATTTGTGCTGGCAATTAGTCATTCAACACAACCCAGCCAACATTTATTGTTCAGTTAATCAGCATTTTATGAGAATTTGATGAGCATTTCAAGAGAGTGGAAGCTGATGTGAAACAACGCTTAATTTACTCTTCAATGCTCATGTATTTTGGGCACCTCCCAGATGCACGAGAGGGAGGGATGGGGAGGGGTTTAGATGGGGGTGGGGGAGTTGGGAAGCAAGGGGAATTGTTCTGTCGACAAGGAGGATTTTAATAATGAGCTAATTTTCGGTTGGAGAAGGAGCTTATTAGCATATAGAATTGCATTTGAATAACAAAAACATACAGACATGGAAATAAAGCCCAGAACCTGATTGCGACAAAGACTGGCAGCATCTGTTGGCACTTTTAATAAACGAGTTTTGAAATTTGTGACAGGAATGTGGAGTATTTTTATCATCTGTGTTCATTGCTGTAGGGGATTAAAGCTTTACTTCCAACTGCGGCTGATACTATTTATAATGAGTTGTCATTCAAAACTAAATATTAACAGATGTGCAATTAAGGGACCATCTTAAAGTGACATTCACCTGGCATTAGGAGTGTGCACTGGCTCACAGTGAAGTTGCTCCTTTTATGCTTCAGATGTGATGCTCCATAATTAAATCCTCTGTTTTTTGTTGTTCCGTGCTGAGTTGACAATGGGAGCGCGGTTGGGATTCTTTTGTTAATGATCGAAGCCTTTGGCAACTCTGTGACACAGGACTAGAAACAGGCGGAATGGTACCTGGTCCCAGTGGGTTCAAAGTCAAGGGCAGGCTTCATAAACTTGACTTGTATTCCCTTCAAGTGTCGGAGTTCAATAATGTGTTTCAAATAGCAACACAATTCAGAAGGGTCGATATCGAGAGGCCAGAACAGGAGGATGTAATATTAGACTGGATTACAGGGAAAATAGGAAACATTTCCTCGCTCTGTTATTTTCCTGAGAGCAGCAGAGGATGAGGGGAGACTAGACTAAGTAACGAGATGCATGAATGGGGTTGACGGTCAGAACCTTTCTCCCCAAAAGTTGAAATGTCTAAAACTAGGGGGCATGCAGGAGACTGGGAAAGTTCAAAGGAGATGTGAGGGGCAAGTTATTTGCACAGAGAGTGATGGGAGTCTGGAACGTGCAGCCAGGGGTGGTGGTCGAGGTAGATACAATAGGGGCATTTAAGAGACTTTCAGATAAGCACATGAACACGCAAGGGATGGAGGGAGAAGGACCAAGGGCAGGTAGAAGGTTGGAGTTTAATTTGGAGTCATGCGGGCTGAAGGGCCTGTTCCTGTGCTGTACTGTTCCGTGTTCTGTGTTCCATTTTCAAGCAAGAGGTGGCTATTCAGAATTCTATGCTGGGAAGATCAGTAGATGCTGGGGGTTAGGTGAAACTTTTAAGGCTGACATTGAGGGATTTCCTGTCATTAAAGAACGTTGAGGAGTACCCTGAAAAGACAGGGAAATGGTTTTCAGGTGAAGGTCAGCCCTGATCTCATTGAGCCACTGAAAAGTTGACTCTTTCTCCACTCTGGGATGGAATTGCAGTCGGGTTGCTAAGGAGGTGGAACCACACTCATTGCAGCAAGAAATACCAAACTTGGATTTTTTTAGGTGGTGCTCTCACCATGACCTCAGGTCACACCTCAACGTGTCAGGGAGATAGCACCCAGCAAACACTTAAGCTGCAGTTGCATTGGGCAGAAATGAGAGCTGGGGTGCACACAGCAAGATCCCACAGTAGCAGTGAATAAATCAGCATGGTTGTTGCCCCATCACTGCTGACCTTTGCTGAGGGAGTGAGGGAAGGGGGTCAGCCAGCTCAGTTGGCTGGACGGCTGGCTTGTGATGCCAACAGGGTGGGTCCAATTCCTGCAAAGGCTCTTTGTGGGGCGGCACAGTGGCTCTGTGATTAGCACTGCTAACTCACAGCACCAGGGCCTGGGTTCAATTCCACCCTTGGGACGACTGTCTGTGTGGGGTTTGCACATTCTCCCCTGTCTCTGTATGGGTTTCCTCCCACAGTCCCAGGATGTGCAGATTAGGGTGGATTGGCCATGCTAAATTGCCGGGATCTGTAGGTTAGGTGAGTTAGCCACTGGCAATGCAGATAGGGGGATGGATCTGGGTGGGATGCTCTTTGGAGGATTGCTGGACCAAATGGCCTGTTTCCACACTCTGTGGATTCTACTATACTATGAAGGACTCTACCTCTCCCCTCACCTGAGGTGTGCTGACCCCTCAGCACCAGCTGTCTCTCCCTACCTGAGAGCAGCTGAGGGTCCTGTGGGACAACAGTGATGTCTCTGTTGAGAGAGGTAGTTCTTCTCTCTCTTTCTCAGGTGGCTGTCACTGTGGCTGTGTAGGAGCCTCTCCTTGGTAATACTCGGGACTGTTCGGGTAGCCATACGAGGGGTTTGCACTGAGGTCCCAATGACAGAAGGTGTCTGCACAGTGACCCTGGTCGGGTTTGATCATCAAGGGCCACCATTTTCTGTAAAGGTGTGGAGTTTCTCACAGGATCTTGAGGTCCTTGATCCAAAGGAAATCTTCCACCACCTTCCCACCCTCACAGACACCACTCCCACAACCCCCCACCCTCACAGACACCACTCCCCCACCCTCACAGACCCCACTCCTCCACCTTCCCACCCTCACAGACACCACTCCCCCACCCTCACAGACCCCGCTCCTCTACCTTCGCACCCTCACAGACACCCCTCCCTCACCTTCCCACCCTCACAGACACCACTCCCCCACCCTCACAGACCCCGCTCCTCCACCTTCCCACCCTCACAGACACCATTCCCCCACACCCCACCCTTACAGACAGCACCCCCCCACCTTCCCACCCTCACAGACACCGCTCCCCCACCTTCCTACCCTCATAGACACCACACCCCAACCCTCACAGACACTGCTCCCCCACCCCCCATCCTCACAGACACCATCCCCCCCCCACATTCCCACCCTAACAGATACCCCCCCAACTTCCCACCCTCACAGACCCCGCTCCTCCACCCTCATAGACACCACTCCCCCACCCTCACAGACACCGTTCCCCCACCCTCACAGACATCACTCCCTCACCCTCACAGACACCCCTCTCCCACCTCCCCATCCTCACAGACACGCTCCTCCACCCTTACAGACACCGTTCCCCCACCCTCACAGACACCGCTCCTGCATCTTCCCACCCTCACAGACCCCGCTTCTCCAACCTCATAGACACCCCTCCCCCACCTTCCCACCCTCACAGACCCCGCTCCCCCACCCTCACAGACACCCCTCCCCCACCTTCCCACCGTCACAGACACCGTTCCCCCACCCTCACAGACACCCCTCCCCTACCTTCCCACCATCACAACACCGCTTCCCCACCCTCACAGACCCCGCTCCTCCACCCTCATAGACACCACTCCCCCACCCTCACAGGCACCGGTGCCCCACCCTCACAGACACCACTCCCCCACCCTCACAGACACCACTCCCCCACCCTCACAGACACCCCTCTCCCACCTCCCCATCCTCACAGACACGCTCCTCCACCCTCACAGACACTGTTCCCCCACCCTCACAGACACCACTCCCTCACATTCCCATCCTCACAGACACGCTCCTCCACCCTCACAGACACCGATCCCCCACCCTCACAGACACCACTCCCCCACCCTCACAGACACCGATCCCCCACCCTCACAGACACCACTCCCCCACCCTCACAGACACCGTTCCCCCACCTTCCCACCCTCACAGACACCCGTCCCTCACCTCACCTCCCTCACAGACACCGTTCCCCCACCCTCACAGACACCACTCCCCCACCCTCACAGACACCACTCCCCCACCCTCACGGACACACCTCCCCCCACCGCCCCACCCTCATGGACACCGCTTCCCCACCCTCACAGACCACCCCTCCCTCACCCTCACAGACATCCTTTCTGTACACATCCCCCTGACTGATGTAAACCTAGATGCTGGTTGATCCTGTGCTCCTCCTCCCTAATCCATGGTGACCAGTTCAGCTACTGCCCACTCACTGGGCTATACCGAGCCAGAGACAGACATACCCCACTGTGAGATTGATGGCATTGGTATTCTCCTGAGCTTCAGGCCACCGACTGCATATTGGAGACTCCAGCTGGTATTCAATTACCACACCTTGGTGATTGGCTGGTGCTCATTATCGTCACTTTAATCAATGTGTTTCGACCCAACATCCAGGAAAGTAGGACTTTAACTCAGGCCTCCTGGTCTTGATGTAGGGACAGTACTGCTGCACCACAAAACCACCTCTGAAACATATCGTATATGGGATGGAGCGGACTTCCAAAGATGTTGGGAGAAAGAGTGAGCAGAAGGTGGAATTTATTTAAAATTGTTTAAGGATGTGCACATTGCTGGCAAGGCCAGCATCTATTGTCCAACCCTAATTGCCCAGAGGTCAATGAAGAGTCAACCACATGACTGTGGATCTAGAGTCATATGTCGACCAGACCAGGTAAGGATGGGAGATTTCCTTCCCTGAAGGACATTAGTGAATCAGATGGGTTTTTGCAAAATCAGCAGCAGCTACCATTATGTCAGCTGTTTTCTTAAATACCAGATTTTGTTTTTATGGAATTCAAATAGCACCGTCTGTCAGGGTTGGATTTGAAGTGTTGTCCTCAGAACATTAGCCTGGGGCTCTGGGTTCCTCACCCCGGGACAATATGATGAGGTCACCACCTCCCCACTGCATTGACAGCGAAGAGTTTGTTGATTATTGTGTGGGTAAACGTACATTCAGAGTTTGGGATTGAGAGGAAAAGCCAAAGAAACAATCCCAATCAAATTGAGCAGGGTTGGGGTGCTGATTGTGATGAGGAGATTGAAGAACTACAAAAAGGTTTGTAGAGAAACCTTACACGCGTGGCTGGGTTTAAAAAAGGGGTACTGCAAGGTCACAACCCTGAGTCAGATTATGGGCCAATGTTACTCCAGGAGCAATCCTGAAACTGGAGCTCAGACCCCATCATGACAATTAACACTCACCCCAGAAACAAACTTAGAGGAAACTCAAGACGTGTATAATCAAAGGGCCATCTTGAGAGTCATTGACACTGTTCTTTCCAAGTATATCATACCATAAGTAGCAGAAGTGGGCCATTCAACCCATCGAATCTGCTCTGCTGTTCAATGAAATCGTGGATGATTGAGAGAATAATGGCTTGAGAAGTGTACTTTAGGAATCATTCTTCATTAAAACCACTCCAATGGGTAAAGCCTATCCTCCGCTACACAAACTGAGTACAATTTGTTCATTGAGACCCTATTTCTCACCCAATTTCTCCTGTTCATTTCCTTTTAGCCCGAGGAGTTGACCCATGTCTTGGAAATCAGCAATATTGTATTCACCAGTATGTTTGCCCTGGAAATGATTCTCAAACTCACTGCGTTTGGATGCTTCAACTACTTGCGAAATCCTTATAATATTTTTGACGGCATCATCGTCATCATCAGGTGGGCAATGTGCAGTGAAGATGTGTTGAATATTCTCTGGGATTCATACAGTCATGGAGTCATATAGGAAACAGACCCTTCAGTCCAGCCAGTCCATGGTGACTAAGTTTCCCTATCTAAACTAGTCCCACTTGTCTGCGTTTGGCTCATATCCCTCTAAACCTTTCCTGCTCATGTGCCTGTCCAAATGTTGTCACTGTACCCGCATCTGCCACTTCCTCTGGCGGTTCATTCCAAAGAGCGCACGGAGCTGTGGACACATCCTCAGGGAATACCCAGAGGGACATTGCCATAGTCCCTACTGGTGGTAAGGGGATACTGCCTTCTTAAAGCAGCCCGTAAAGCGCAGCAGGTCAGACAGCACCTGAAGAGCAGGGAAATCGACGTTTCAGACTGGAGCCCTTCATCAGGAACGATTCCTGATGAAGGGCTTCGGCCCGAAACATCGATTCCCCTGCTCCTCAGAGGTGGTCTGACCTGCTGCGCAACACACTCTCAACTCTGATCTCCAGCATCTCCAGACCTCACTGTCTCCTTCTAAAGGCAGCCCCCTCACCCTGTCAGTGTGCAAAGGACACACTCCAAAGGTGGTCAATATCCAGGCTTGGCCTGAGAAGTGAAAGTAACGTTCATACCACACAAGTGCCAGACCATCTCCAATAAATGAGATTCTAACCATTACTTCTTGACATTCAATAGCATTACCATCACTGAATCCCCCACTATCCACATCCTGGGTGTTACCATTGACCAGAAACTCAACTGAACTCACCACTTAAACCCAGTGACTACAAAAGCAGGTCAGAAACTCGGAATCCTGCAATGATTAATTCACCTCCTGACTCCCCAAAGCCTGTCCACCCTCTACAAGGCACAAGTCAGGAGTGTGATGGAATACTCCTCAGTTGCCTGGATGGGGGCAGCTCCAACAACACTCAACAGGCTTGGCACCATCCAAGTAACAGCAGCCCCTGTTTGATTGGCACCACATCCAGCACCTTCATTGTTAACTCCCTACACCAGTGATGCACAGTAGCAGCAGTCTGTACCATCTACAGGATGCACTGCAGTAAATCACCAAGATCCCCTTGATAACCCCTTCAGAACTCCACAACCTCCTCCATCTAGAGGACAATGGCAGTAATACATGGGAACACCCACACCCCCCACAATCTCCTCTCCAAACCACTCACCATCCTGACTTGGAAATATATTACCGTTCCTTCACTGTGGTTCGGTCAAAATCTTGGAATTCCCTCCCTAAGGGCCTTGGGGTCAACCCAGAGCAGGAACTGCAGCGGGTCAAGAAGGCAGCTCACCCCCACCTGCTCAAAGGGCAACTAGGGACAGGCAATAAATGCTGGGCCCAGTCAGCGATACACTTATCTCATAAATGGATTTTTAAGAAGACTGACTCTCGCACGCTTTCTCACACACCCTTTACTTTTCATTCACATGCACTCTCCCACTCTCACTCCCACTCTCCCACTCTCACTCCCACTCTCCCACTCTCCCACTCTCACTCACACTCTCCCACTCTCCCACTCTCACTCCCACTCTCCCACTCTCCCACTCTCACTCACACTCTCCCACTCTCCCACTCTCACTCACACTCTCCCACTCTCACTCACACTCTCCCACTCTCACTCACACTCTCCCACTCTCCCAATCTCCCACTCTCACTCACACTCTCTCACTCTCCCACTCTCACTCACACTCTCCCACTCTCACTCACACTCTCCCACTCTCACTCACACTCTCCCACTCTCCCAATCTCCCACTCTCACTCACACTCTCCCACTCTCCCACTCTCACTCACACTCTCCCACTCTCCCACTCTCACTCCCACTCTCCCACTCTCACTCACACTCTCCCACTCTCACTCACACTCTCCCACTCTCCCACTCTCACTCCCACTCTCCCACTCTCCCACTCTCACTCACACTCTCCCACTCTCCCACTCTCACTCACACTCTCCCACTCTCACTCACACTCTCCCACTCTCACTCACACTCTCCCACTCTCCCAATCTCCCACTCTCACTCACACTCTCTCACTCTCCCACTCTCACTCACACTCTCCCACTCTCACTCACACTCTCCCACTCTCCCAATCTCCCACTCTCACTCACACTCTCCCACTCTCCCACTCTCACTCCCACTCTCCCACTCTCACTCACACTCTCCCACTCTCACTCACACTCTCCCACTCTCCCACTCTCACTCCCACTCTCCCACTCTCCCACTCTCACTCACACTCTCCGACTCTCACTCACACTCTCCCACTCTCCCCCTCTCACTCACACTCTCCCACTCTCCCACTCTCCCAATCTCCCACTCTCACTCTCACTCTCCCACTCTTCCACTCTCCCACTCTCACTCACACTCTCACACTCTCCCACTCTCCCACTCTCCCACTCTCACTCACACTCTCCCAGTCTTACACTCTCACTCATGCACACATTCCCACATGATAGATAGATCCATTTTTAGTTAGTACACAGCCCTTTAAATTGAGCTCCAATCTGTTTTACTACACGTATTGGACTGAATTTATTGTCCCGTGTACCGAGGCACAGTGAAAAGCTTTGTCTTGTGAGCAATACAGGCAGATCACAGAGTTAAGTAGGCAACCTTGCAAGGATGCCTGCCTTGAAGAAGTTTTCCTCCTCTCTCTACAAGAATACTCTATGCTACTTACTTTCTCCCCATTCCCACCCCCCTCTCATTTATCTCTCCACTCTGCAGACACCTTCCCCTATTCCTGATGAAGGGTTTTTGCCCAAAACATCAATTTTCCTGCTCCTCGGATGCTGCCTGACCTGCTGTGCTTTTCCAGCACCACACTAATCTAGACTCTGGTTTCCAGCATCTGCAGTCCTTGTTTTTACCACAGAGTTAAGTAGCATAGATAAGTAAATAATAGGTAAATAGCAACAAAACCAAAACACATGTACGTACAAATGTTAAGAGTTTGTGAGTCCATTCAGTATTCTAACAACAGTCGGGTAGTAACTGTTAGGAAACTGGCTGGTGCGTGTGTTCAGGTTCTGTACCTTCTCCCAGATGGTAGAGGTTGTAGAAAAGCATTGCCAGGGTGGCAGGGATCTTTGAGAATGCTAGTGGCCTTTCCTTGACAGTGGGCCTGGTAGATGGATTCTATAGATGGGAGGTTGGCCTTTGTGATTATACGATTATAATCCCAAATACCTTGTATTATAGGATTTCAATGGGGTGGAGGGGTGAATAGCATTCTCTGATCCCATGCACTAACTGCTAGGGTGACAGCTTTAGTGAAATTCTTTCTCGCTGCAAGGGATTTCGAGGAGGTTATTTTGCAGATTGCGTTTAGAATGCAGTCATTTGATTTGAGAAAACTCCGAACTGTTGACCAGGTTTAACAAAAGCTGCATTTGTGTAGCGCACAGAACATCCCGAAGCATTTTACATCCGACCTGCATTTAGAGGTTTGGTCACTGTCATAATGTAGACAAGCCTGCAGCCAACTTCAGCGCAGCAGCACTGCCTTAATGTCCAGGTCATGTGTCTTAATGACGGGGTTTGTGGGATAAATATTGGTCAAGCCACTGCGTTCTCATGCAGACAATCAGTGACAATAAAACTGGAGCCAGTTTCACCTTTGGGTTCTAGAATTTGAGTTTGTTGTGCTTCGATAGATCCCTTTGCGTCTGTAATAAAGAGTGTGACTCCCAAAGGGTAATATTGTGAGCCACGTGGAAATATTCGGGCGTATTGCTGACCCCTCTTTCTCTGGGCAGTGTCTGTGAGATTGTTGGACAGTCAGATGGGGGCCTCTCGGTCTTGCGGACCTTCCGGCTCCTCCGGGTGCTGAAGTTGGTGAGGTTCATGCCAGCTCTCCGCCGTCAGCTCGTCGTCCTCATGAAGACAATGGACAACGTCGCCACCTTCTGCATGCTGCTGATGCTCTTCATCTTCATCTTCAGGTAGGCTGGAGCATCCCAAAATCCTCACCCTTCCCTTCCAGGGTTAGCGAATTGGCTTGACCGTTGGCTATTTGGCCTTTCCATGGCGATGCGCTGCAGTGAGCCCAACACAAGGGGCTAAAAGACACTTCCTATCGGCACAAAGCAACATCAAACCTCACAAAACATGTGATTGGGAATTATAATTACGCATTAGGTTCCAAGGAGGTTCAGCTTAGCTGCATAATTGGATGTGAAGATTATGAAAGAAAATAAAGCAAATTGCTGTGACTGTTGGACACCCAATCTGCACACTTCAGGGAATGAGAAACTGGTGCTTTAATTGACTAAGTGAAGGAGGAAGCAGATGGGGTTGATCTTAATCTGCAAAGCATTTAGTAGCACTTAATCGTTTCAATTTCTTGCTGAAATGAACTTTAACACACTGCCTATCTCTCCTTTTCTCAAGCATACTGGGAATGCACATATTCGGTTGCAAATTTAGCCTGAAGACCGATGGTGGGGATACTGTTCCTGATAGGAAGAATTTTGACTCTCTTCTCTGGGCTATTGTCACAGTTTTTCAGGTCAGTTTCCTGAACAGTAGGTGTGGGTGTTCTGGGCAGCCCACAGGAACTTGGTTAAAGTAAACTAGCAGCTGGTTTTAGTTCTGTAAATAAATCGAAGGAAACCAGGAAGGTCAGATCATGTGACCGTAAGGTGTAGGAGCAGAAGTAGGCCATTCAGCCCATCAAATCCCCTCCGCCATTCATAGAGACATAGAGTCATAGAGACAAAGCAATGTGCAACATGAGAAACAGACCCTTTGGTCCAACTCATCCATGCCGACCAGATAGCCTAAATTAATCTAGTCCCATTTGCCAGCATTTGAACATATCCCTTTAAACCCTTCCTTTTCATATACCCATCCAGATGCCTTTTACATGCTGTAATTGTACCAGCCTCCATCATTTCTTCTGGCAGCTCATTCCACACACGCACCACCCTCTGTGTGAAAAAAGTGCCCCTTAGGTCCCTTTTAAATCTTTCCCCTCTCACCTTAAGCCTATGCCATGTAGTTTTGGACTCCTCCAACCTTGTCTATTTACCCTATCCATGCCCCTCATGATTTTATGAACCTCTATAAGGTCACCCCTCAGTCTCAAACGCTCCAGGGAAAACAGCCCCAGCCTGTTCAGTCTCTCCCTGTAGCTCAAACCCTCCAACCCTGGCAACATCCTTGTAAATCTTTTCTGAACCCTTTCAAATTTAACCACATCTTGCCTATAGCAGGGAGACCAGGACTGAATGGAGTATTCCATAAGTGGCTTCACCAATATCCAGTACAACCACAACAACTCCCACACTCAATGCACTGAACCAAATACCTTCTTCAAATGAGACCCTACTAAACCCAATTAAAGATAAAATGTCCCAAATACACTCAAATGCAACTCAGAAGCAGGTATTGTCACAGGTGAGTGAAACAGAGAGGAGGGTCTTCAGTTCTGTTGGGCCTCCTGATCTCCGACGATTCCTGTTGGAGCGATCTATTACTTAATGCCAGTATCAGTGATCTTAGTGTAAATTAGTTTCTTAGTAATTTTTTTGTCTTAAAGTTACTTATGGGATGTTGGCAAAGTTGGTGCCAGGGACCCGGGTTCGATTCCACCCTCGGGTGACTGCAAACCCCACACAGACACATTCCCCCCATGCCCGTGTGGGTTTCCTCCGGGTGCTCCGGTTTCCTCCCACAATCCAAAGATGTGCAGGTGAGGGTGGGTTGGCCATGGGAAATTTCCCATGGTATCCAGGGATGTGCAGGCTAGGTGGGTTAACCATGGGACATGCAGGGTTACAGGATGAGGTGGGTCTGGGTGGGATGATCTTCATGAGAGGGAGTGTGGACCTGTTGGGCCGAATGGCCTGCTTCTACACTGTAGGGATTCCATAGGGATTCCATTGTATGATTTTGACTGTGTTCCACACCATGTGCCAGTCTGTAGTTGAGTGGTTAACTCTGGGTGCACTGTGACTATCACCTCTGTGGGTTGTGAAGGAAATTTGAAGCTTTGTGTTTGTCATACCCCTCCCACCCTGTGCAGATTCTGACCCAGGAAGATTGGAACGTCGTGCTTTATAACGGAATGGCCTCCACCTCACCCTGGGCTGCTTTGTATTTTGTGGCGCTGATGACCTTTGGCAATTACGTGCTCTTTAACCTTTTGGTTGCCATCCTGGTTGAGGGTTTCCAGGCTGAGGTAAGTGCACACCATCTTCCCACTCCTCCCCATGTTCGCCCAGGAAATGTAGGGAGGACCTTTAAGAGGTCCGGTTACGGTTCGAGGTTTGTTGCCGTCAGCTCTGGATTCCCTGGGATTGAGACCATCATCTCCTCTCTCCAACGCCCACCAGCATCCTTTCAGCAGGTCAACGCTGAAAATGTGTTGCTGGTCAAAGCACAGCAGGCCAGGCAGCATCTCAGGAATAGGGAATTCGACGTTTCGAGCATAAGCCCTTCATCAGGAAGCAGGTCAACCCAAACACGCCTATCCCTGCTCCTTCTGGGATCCAGGCACATGACAATAAACAGCACGAGGGAGTCATGGAGTGAGTAAGTGTTGTCGAGGGTGATTGGCACTGTTTCGGATCACTGAGCGACCCACCCTGCATTGCTTGGTCATTTTTGTCACGGTTGGTATTTTGAATCCATTTTCTCAGACAAGAAAGCTTGAGATTTGTTGAAGGTTCTCACCTCAAATTACAGATTCAATTTTCTTGAGCAGAAGGGAATGACACAGTTTTTATTTGGGCCAGAACTGTTGGCAAAATGATGCATTATGTCAAAGTTTATCAGCTGATCAGATGCTTCACACAGTGGCTCAGTGGTTAGCACTGCAGACTCACAGCACCAGGGACCCAGGTTCGATTCCAGCCTCAGGCGACTGACTGTGTGGAGTTTGCACGTTCTCCCTGTGTCTGCGTGGGTTTCCTCCAGGTGCTCCGGTTTCCACCCACAGCACCAAAGATGTGCAGTTTAGGGTGGATTGGCCATGGGAAATTGCTCATAGTGTGCAGGATGGGCAGGCTCAGGTGGTGTAGCCATGCAGGATTACATGGATAGGATAGAGGGGTGAGTCTGGGTGGGATGCCCTTCAGTGGGTTGCTGTAGAGTCAATGGGCCAAATGGCCTCTGCCCATATGTAGGGAGTTCTATGAAATACCCGTTTAATGGGGAGTCACATAGACTGTCACTACCATCTCCAATAGACAGGCCTCGCACCTAACCTGATGAGTTGAGGGTGAAGAGAGCTGAAACAAAACAGGTCTCAGTTGAGCAATGTTCAGAACACAACTGCAGAAGGAACAATGTACATTGCCATAGTGCCCATCACATCCCAAAGCACTTCACAGGCCAACAAGGCCAATATTAAGGTGTTGAAATTCTTGGGGAGGGGCAGCAGCCAGAATGTGCACAGCAAGATCTCACAGACAGCAGTGCAATAGTGACGAGATCACCTGGGTTTAGCGCAGCCGCTGGACGGAATAAATGTCAGCCTCAAGAGTCAGGTATGGCTCAGCGGTCACAGTAAGGGAGTCGATACCCCAGGTTAGAAGCCAGAGAGGAACATTGTGGAGGGTGATTGGCGCTGTATCGGACCACTGTGTCACTCCCCTGGCATTGCTCGATCATTTTGTATTGTGATTAAAGTCATTCTCAAAGATGACACCAGCTGGAGGCTTGTTCCCATTTTCACCTCAAATCACAGGTTCAATTTTCTTCCACTGTACTTACCCATCAGGGAGATGCCAACAAATCAGACTCGGAGGAAGAACAAACTTCAACAAACTTGGAAGACTACGAAAAGATCAAAGAAATGCATTACTTATCAGGTACAGAGCAAACCAGGAACTGTAATAAAACTGGGCAAGTGTATTCCATTCGTGGTGGAGATGTTTTGATGAAGTAGATGAGGAGGAACTGTTTCCAGAGGTACAGGGTGTCAGTAACCCACAGGGCACGGATTAGAGGCAATTGATAAAAGAACCGAAGGAATTGGGGAAATGAGAGAATATATTTTAGAGTTGCTGCAAAAAGATTAATCTTTTAAAGCTGTTCAGCTTGTTTGCATCAGGACAATTTGCAAGAATACCAATTCAAGGGGAAATTCATCAGTTAAACTGTATGAGAGGAGAGAGGTGATAGGTCGGCAAGTGTAATCTGACTAATAGAGGGGTTGCCATGAAAACAGCACTAGAGTCAGAGGCTCATACAGATGGACAGCACAGAAACAGACCCTTCGGTCCAACTCATCCATGCCGACCAGATATCCTAAATTAATCTAGTTCCGTTATCCAGCACTTGGCCCATATCCCTCCAAACCCTTCCTATTCATATCCCCATCCAAATGCCTTTTAAATATTGCAATTGTACCAGCCTCCACCACTTCCTCTGGCAGCTCATTCCATACACGTACCACCCTTTGTGTGAAAAAGTTGCCCCTTAGGTCTCTCTTATATCATTCCCCTCTCACCCTAAACCTATGCCCTCTAGTTCTGGACTCCCCGACCCCAGGGAAAAGACTTTGTCTATTTATCCTATCCATGCCCCTCATAATTTTATAGACTTCTATAAGGTCACCCCTCAGCCTCCACGCTCCAGGGAAAAAAGCCCCAGCCTTTTCAGCCTCTCCCTGTAGCTCAGATCCTCCAACCCTGGCAACATCCTTGTAAATCTTTTCTGAACCCTTTCAAGTTTCACAACATCCTTCCGATACTAATTAATGATAATTGTTAGTTAACTGTCAAGAGTGTATTGCTGGAAAAGCACAGCAGGTCAGGCGACATCTAAGGAGCAGGAGAATCAATGTTTCAAGCTTTTACCCGAAACGTCGATTTCGCTGCTCGTTGGATGCTGCCTGAACTGCTGTGCTCTTCCAGCACCACTTGATGGGCTGAATGGCCAGCTTCCACACTCTTGGGATTCAGTAATGTTTGTGAGAATTGGGCCTAGCAGGAATCCCATGATAACACAGCCTATTTGGGTAGATATGGTGTCTCCCCTTTTATACAACACTAATTCCAGACTTCCCCTTAAAATGGTGTTTTTACTCATTATCCTGACGATTGTAAGATAAGAATACTCAATAAATTCTTTTCTCACCAATACCAAGCGTACTTTTATGTAACCCATTTCTGTGTTTTTGGACTTTTTTATTTTTTATTAATCAAGGGTGTCACTGGCTGGACCAACATTTGTTGCTCCTTCCCTTAGTGACCATGTGGGAATTTCAGAGGCTGTTTATAGTCAACCACATTGCTGTGGCTCTGGAGTCACATGTAGGCCAGACCGGGTGAATAACAGCAGATTTTCTTCCCCAACAGATATGACTGAATCCTCTGGATTTATAATGATAATTTCTATCATTACTGGAACCAAGTCATGGTCTAACAGGTTTATTTGAAATCACATGCTTTGGGAGCACTGCTGATGAAGGAACAGCACACCAAAAGCTTGTGATTTCAAATAATCCTGTTGGATTATAACCTGGCATCATGTGACTTTTCTCTACCCGAGTCCAACACTGGCACCTCCACATCATTACTGGGACTAGTTTTGAATTCCAAATATTACAAAATCAGATTAAATATCATCAGCAGCTGGTTGTGGTGGGATTTGAACCATGTCCCCAGCATTCAGGGTGAGAGCACAAGTCTGCAATGCTATTGATTCCCACAAAGTGTGCTGTCTGATAGGGCAGTTTCAACAGTCATTTTGAGGGGAGAATTGGATAAGTGTCAGAAAGAGGGATGTGGGAATAGAGCAGGGGAGTGGGAGCAATTGGAATGTTTCACCGTGGAAGTACAATGGCCCCCTTTCTGTGTGGTACGGCGCCATGAGAATTCACCACATTACCAGGCTCTAATTTACACTGTGCCTTTTGCTAGTCAGGCCAAACCAGGATTAGACCATAGCAGCAGGTGCAGGCCATTCAGCCCATCAAGTCGGCTCCACCATTCAATGCGATCATGGCTGATCTAATAATCCTCAACTCCCATTTTCCTACTTTTCCCTCCTAACATTATTGATTAAGAGCTGTCTCTCTCTCTCTCAGGGTAGGTCTTGTGGATATGTTTTAATCAACCTGTTTTAACACATGTCAGGGCAGATGGGACTTGGACCCAGACCTTCTGGCCCAGAGGTAGGGACAGTGCCACTGTGTAGTTTAGAGTGCTGCTGGAAAAGCACAGCAGGTCAGGCAGCATCTGAGGAGCAGGAGAATTGACATTTCGAGCAAAAGTCCTTCATCAGGAATCAGTGCCACTGTGCTCTGACAGCTTGTCGAATTTGCTCCACCGATGGGGTCCGTCTGGTGCAGGGAATCCTGGGACAGTGTCTCACTGCTGTTTCTCATCTTCCTTTTTTCATGAACGCAGAGCTGAAAGCCTGTTCGATTGCCATGACTCCCAACGGGCATTTGGATCTGTCTCCTCAGAATCAGTCTGTAGGATCGAGGAGTTCACTCCAACTGGAAAACCCCTACATCCCTACAGGATCACGGAAAAGCAGCGTGACCTCACTGACCCGTGTCAACTTTGACCAGAAGTCGCTGGTAAGCTCTTCACTTGGCAGCTGAGTAGCCACCCTTGTCCAGAAAGCGTTGTTGGGTGGGTCCTGCGAGGGTATGTGCGACCGCTGTGAGAGTTATGAATTAATCTCTCCCTGGGTTACCGACGGATGGCCAACTCTAATTGGACACGTTGCAGGAAGTTTTGCCTCATCTGGTACAAACTCAATGGGCCAACGGACGTTTCTCTGTGACTCTGTGACCTCCAAATGCCCAACCCCTCACCCTCCCTGCCATTGCTTGTACACCATGTCCATTATCCTGGTGTTTTACTTTCCTGTCCAATCAGAAAGCCAACATCGGCTCTGATGGTTCTTGACTGTTAGTCAAACCAGCCTTCGTTCACACACTCCTCTCCCATCTCCCATATATTTAATGTTAGCAAAAAGGTTTTAAAGTTCCCCTCCGAGCTGCTCACCATCCTGACTTGGAAATTTATCGGCGTTCCTTCAGTGTCGCTTGGTCAAGATCCTGGAATTCCCTCCCTAAGGGCATTGTGGGTCTACCCACAGCAGGTGGACTGCAACGGTTCAAGAAGGCAGCTCACCCCAACCTTCTCAAGGGGCGGTACGGTGCCTCAGTGGTTAGCACTGCTGCCTCACAGCACCAAGGTCCCAGGTTCAATTCCAGCTTTGGGTGACTGACTGTGTGGAATTTGCACATTCTCCCTGTGTCTACGTGGGTTTCCTCCGGGTGCTCTGGGTTCCTCCCACAGTCCAAAGATGTGCAGGTCAGGTGAATTGGCCATGCTAAATTGCCAATGGTGATAAGTGCATTAGTCAGAGGGAAGTGGGTCTGGGTGGGGTTTAGTCTTCGGAGGGTTGGTGTGGACTTTTGGTCCGAAGGTCCTGTTTCCACACTGTAGGGAACCTAATCTAATCACTGAGGGACAGGGCAATAAATGTTGGTCTGGTCACATCTCAGGAATGAATAAAGAAATATGGTCCTTGTCCTATTGCAAAGCCTATGACTGACAGGTAACAAAGGATCAACTTCAGTTTCGATGCATGCCATGGTTGAACAGCCAATCAACCTCACATGAAAACGAGGTGCTTGAGCAAGAGAAATAACGCGTTTACCGTTAGCCGTTCTCACACCCTTTGAAGGTGAGAACTGCAGGAGCACAGCCCCATGCTGGTCAACTTTAACCTTGCCTAGTCAGTAAGAACCAAACGGTAGCACTTTGAAAAGCAAGCTATTTATTGGCCTATAACTAAACCATCTGCTGACAGTTTAATCTGCAAGCGTCTGTTTGTGAGAGAGATGACACACACTTATGAAAGTGCTCTGGTGGCCATAGCCATCACATCCTGGGGCAGGGTCCTGAGGCAGGGTCCTGAGGCAGTGACACCATCACTGTGCCTGTGTGCCCTACAGTCAGTTATTACAAATGGCAAAAACAAGATCAGCCTCCCTCCTGCCTTTCACTCTCGTTAGCGCGCTCCACGGTGATCACGTACCTTGTGCAGGAGGACGCTGACTCAATCTGTGCACAGCAAGCTCCCACAAACAGTCACAAGGTAATAACCAGATAACCTGGTTAACAGGGATATTGGTCGGGGGAGAACTGGAAGTATCCTCTTGCTCTTCTTCAAATTAGTAACCGAGGGGCCTCCTCAGGAGACTGACAGAGTCATAGCATTTTACAGCACAGAAAGAGGCCCTTCAACCCATTGTGGCTGTGCTGGTCATCAAACATCTGTCTGTTCTAACCCCATGTTCAGGCACTTGGTCTGTAGTCTTGTTTGCTATGGCAATTCAAGTGTTCCTCTAATCACTCCCTAAGCTTCTCTGGGGCGGCATGGTGGCTCAGTGATGAGCACAGCTGCCTCACAGCGCCAGGGTCCCTGGTTCAATTGCAGCCTCAGGCGACTGTCTGTGTGGAGTTTGCACATTCTCCCCGTGTCTTCCCGCAGTCCAAAGATGTGCAGGTTAGGTGAATTGGCCATGCTAAATTGTCCTTTAGTGTTGGGTGTATTAGTCAGGGGGAAATGTAGGGGAATGGGTTTGGGTGGGATGCTCTTCGGAGGGTCGGTGTGGACTTGTTGGGCTACACATTGTAGGGAATCTAAGCTAAATGTCTCTATGGTTCCTGCCTCTACCTCCCTTTCAGGCAGTGAGTTCCATATGGTGAAAAATTAGTTTCTCCAATTCCCTCTAAAATCTTCTACCCCTTACCTTCAAACCTGATTATTGGCTCCTCTGCTAAGAGGAATCATCTCCCCCATATTTAGCACGACCACACCCTTTATACTTTTGTATATCTCAGTCTGATCCCCCTCAACCTTCTGTGTTCTAAGGAAAACAATCCCGGCCTATCCATTCCCTCTTCCTCACTGCATCGCTCCAGCCCACGGAATATCCCGGTGAGTCTCCTCTTCACTCTCTCCAGAGCAATCACATCCTTCCAATAGAGTGGTGACTACAGCCGTGCACAGTGCTCCCACTGTGGCCTAACTAATTTCTTACATAACTCCACCATAACATCCTCGCTCTTGTATTCAATACCTCAACTAATAAAGGCAAGTATCTCATATTCCTTGTTAATCTCACTATCTACCTGTTTCCCCTCCCTTCAAGGACAGACTAGTGGCTAAAATGATACCAAGAGCTCAAAGGGTTAAGTTTCTATGAACAGGTTACATGGACAGAGTTTGTATTTGTTCCATTACAGAAAATTACTGATCAGTCTGATTGTGAAGACGATTGAAGGATATGATGAGATAAAGAAAGGAAAACTATTTCCCCTGGTGGCCATGGGTGGGGATGTCCACATTGGGGTCAGGGGGAGTGTCCAGAAAAGGGGGAGGTGGAGCTTTCACCTTTGAATCAGGGGCCTATGCAAGGGTGATGTCAGGAAACTCTTCCTCACACTGGGAGTATTTCCAATGCAGGTTTTCCATTGCCTTGAAGGATCTGCAGACTTGTACACAAATGTCCCTCTGATCCTCCCGTACACCTGAGGGTCCTGTTATTCATCATCTACTCCCATTCCTTGCCACTCCTCCCAAAAATGCCTCACTGGACCTGCAGTTAATGCTTCGCCTGAAGGACACAGTGCAGCGTTCCCTCGGTACAACAATGGGAGTGACACCTCAGCCAAGCCCAGCCCATGTCAGCCTTTGTTGTCTCTGCGGTCAGGGACTGGCTGGTCACATGATCAAGCGAAACAGGCCATGAGATCTTGGTCAATTCCCTCCCATGTGACAGTCGTGTGGTGATGACCCCTAACCCCCACCCCATGTGACAGTCATGTGGTGATGACACCTGACCCTCAAACCCCACCCTCTGTGAGTCAGGAGATGATGACTTCTGACTTCTCATGTGGCAAATGGTGATGACCTCTGACCTCCCCACATGATAGATTCTGATGACCTCTGTCTCCCCATGTGATAGTCAGATGGTGATGACCTCTGACTTCCCCCCCATGTGACAGACAGATTGTAATGACCTCTGAACCCCCCCATGTGACAGTCAGGTGGTAATGACCCACAACCACCACATATGACAGTCAGGTGGTAATGACCTCTGCATCCCTCCCATGTGACAGACAGGTGGTGATGACCCCCACCAATGTGACAGTCAGGTGGTGATGACCCCCTGACCCCAAAGTGACAGTCAGGTAGTGATGACCTCTGACTCTTCCCATGTGATAGTCAGGTGGTCATGGCTCCCCTGACCCCAAAGTCACAGTCAGGTGGTGATGACCTCTGACCTTCCCCATGTGACAGTCAGGTGGTGGTGACCACTGACGCTCCCCATGTGACAGTCAGGTGGTAATGACCTCTGACCCTCCTCATGTGACAGTCAGATGGTGATGAACTCTGACCTTCCTCATGTGACAGTCAGGTGGTAATGACCTCTGACCCTCCCCATGTGACTAGTGGGTGATGATGACCTCTGATCCGCCCCATTGACAGTCAGATGGTGATGAACTCTGACCCTCCCCACGTGACAGTCAGGTGGTGATGACCGTTTGTTTTACTCTTCACAGTCAAGCCGCCGCAGCTCTCACTACGTGCCGTGGGGCACTGGCAGTAACTGGGGCAGCCGGAGGACCAGCTGGAGCAGTGTGGGCCGCTCCTCCAGCCTGAAACACAAGCCTCTCTCTGGGGAGCATGAGGCTCTCCTCGCGGGCAACAGGCGAAGAATCTGCTCGACCTCCGATGACCCCAGCGATGCCCGGCCCGAGGAGGCCACCAGCTCCAACCCACTGCACCGTCGGGCACTATCGCTGGACACCAAAGGTTCAGGAGACTTGCCGGAACTCCTCCAGGTCCCCGCCGTGCAGCCCGTGCCGAGGAAGAACAGCATAGCAACCGTTACCATGGACCGCAGGGACTGTAATGGAAAGGGCCCACACATTGTGAAGGAAATCTTCCCAAAGATGAACAACAGGAAAGAGCCGGGCGTTTACGAAGAGGAGATTGACTATGTGAGTTGATGAACCATTTCCCATGTATTTTACCAGCTCGTGGAATGATATAGTCCAGAAGTGCTCCTTCATCCCATTGCATCCGCACCAACAAAAAGTACTATAGCTTCTTTTAAAATTCATTCACTCGATTTTGGCATGTCTGGCCTACCCAGGCCAGCATTTATCATCCATTCCTAATTGTCCAGAGAGAGTTGAGAGTCAACCACATTGCTATGTGTCTGAAGTCACATGTAGGCCAGACCAGCTAAGGACACAACACACCAGGCAGCATCAGGAGGTGGAGAAGTCAACGTTTCAGTTGTAACCCTTCTTCAAGACTGGGGGTGGGTGTGGGGGGAACTGCAGATAAAGGGGGTGGTGGGGACAGGGTAGAAAAGTGGGGATAGGTGAAGACAGGCAGAGGGTACAACCTGGTAAAACCAATGACGGCAGATGCTGGAAACCAGATTCTGGATCAGTGGTGCTGGAAGAGCACAGCAGTTCAGGCAGCATCCAACGAGCAGCGAAATCGACGTTTCGGGCAAAAGCCCTTCATCAGGAATAAAGGCAGTGAGCTGGAAGCATGGAGAGATAAGCTAGAGGGGGGTGGGGTGGTGAGAGAGTAGCATAGAGTACAATGGGTGAGTGGGGGAGGGGATGACTTATCTCTCCATGCTTCCAGCTCACTGCCTTTATTCCTGATGAAGGGCTTTTGCCCGAAACGTCGATTTCGCTGCTCCTCGGATGCTGCCTGAACTGCTGTGCTCTTCCAGCACCACTGATCCAGAAGAGGGTACAACCTGGTTGGTCAATGGGAGGAATGAATCTGGTTGGTGCCTGGGAGCAGAGGAAGGGAGGAGGAGGGGCTGGGAAGGGAGTCGGGGGATGGAGAAGGAGGGGACTTGAAATTGGAGAACTCAGTGTTGAAATTGGAGGCTGCCCAGGTGGAAGGTGAGGTGTTGTTTGTCCAATAGGAGCTGCGGTTTGTTTGGGCAATTTCTCTACATCAGGGAGACCGAATGTAAACGTAGGGAATGGTTCACCGAGCATCACAGCCAGGCCCACAGGGTCCGACCGGACCTCCCAGTCACCGCCCGTTTCAATTCCCCTTCCCACTCCCTTTCCAACACGACTATCCTTGGCCTCCTCCATTGCCAGAACAAACCACATCACAAATGAGATGTTGTCACACATCCATTCATATCATCAGGTCATTTAATAGTATCATAGTATTAGAAGCAGGAGTAGGCCATTTGGCCCATCTAGCCTGCTCTACCATTCATTAAGGTCATGGCTGATCTATCCATTGCCCCACCTCCTCCTACCTGCATTATCCCCATTACCCTTAATTCCCCTACCGTGCAAACACCCATCCAACTGTCTCTTGAATATATTTAATGAAGCTGCCCCGACTGCTCCCTTGGGCACAGAATTGCGCAGATTCACTACTCTCGGGGAAAAGCAGTTCCTCCTCATCTCTGTCCTAAGTTTACTCCCCCTAATCTTGAGGCCATGTCCCCTAGTCCTAGTCTCACCCACCAGCCGAAACTGCTTGCCTAGTTCTACCTTATCTCTCTCTTACACAATCGTATATGTTTCTATAAGATCCCCTTTCAGTCTTCTATATCCTGGTGAGTACAGACCCAGGCAGCTCAATCTCTTCATATAGGGCAATCCCCTCATCTCCAGAATCAACCCGGTGACCCTCCTCTGCACTGCCTCCGAAGCAAGTGTATCCTTCCACAAGTAAGGAGACCAGACCTGTGCACAATACTCCAGGTGCGGCCTCACCAAAATCTTGTACAATTGCAGCAGAAACTCCTTGCTCTTCAAGAATTAGAGGGCATAGGTTTAGGGTGAGAGGGGAAAGATATAAAAGAGACCTAAGGGGCAATGTTTTCATGCAGAGGGTGGTACGTGTATGGAATGAGCTGCCAGAGGAAGTGGAGGAAGCTGGTACAATTGCAACATTTAAGAGGCATTTGGATGGGTATATGAATAGGAAGGGTTTGGAGGGATATGGGCCGGGTGCTGGCAGGTGGGACTAGATTGGGTTGGGATATCTGGTCGGCATGGACGGGTTGGACCGAAGGGTCTGTTTCCGTGCTGTACGTCTCTATGACTCTAATTCAGTCCCTCTCCCAGTGAAAGCCAATATTCTGTTTGCCTTCCTGATTACCATTTGTACCTGCAAGTCAACTTTTAGCGATTCATGTGCGATCCCTCCTTAGTCCCTCTGCACAACAGCATGCTGCAATCTTTCACCATTCAAATAATACTCGGGATGGGATTGGCACTGCATTACAGGAAGCTCTGCAGGGGGGAGAAGACAGGCAGAGAGAGGAGGAGACAGAGAGAGAATGGAGCAAGAAGGAGAGGAGAGTACAGAGATAGGCATTTAAACGGGCATTGGATAGGCATATGGAGGAAAGTGGGCTAGTGTAGGTTCGGTGGGCTTGGATCGGCGCAACATCGAGGGCCGAAGGGCCTGTACTGTGCTGTATTTTTCTATGTTCTATGTTCTATGTTCTAAGAGCAAGACTGTTTTCAAATAATTGCACAATGTTGAGAATTTGAAAATTGCAGCATTGTCAAACTGAGGAACCAAGACAAGTCATCGAGCACAGGGGAGTTGGGTGAATGGGACACTGGGTTTGGGCACTTTTAGACAGAAACAGCTTATAAAAATGGGTGGATAGGGTGAAATTTGGCATCTTTGACAACAATGTCTGCTTAAATAGCACCTCCTTCAGGTGTAACCGGTACTGCAGCCAATCCAAACGGTTTCCCCAACAAGGCACTGTGGTCTGACAAACACTCAAGGGAGTCACTGCCAAATCCAGCATATAACAGAAAATCCATTAGGTGTTAAACTCAAAAAGGAAATGAATTCATGAATGACAAAGCCTGTTAAGTGCTGTGCATTTAGCATTAAAAGTAATTATGCATGGAAATTCTAGGCATTAATACATTGTCCATGTGACATTTGCTAAATGAATTTTAATTGTACTGGAAATAAGGCCATTTTTGTACTTTTGTCTCAGATTGACAGGATTTTAATGGAGACAAGTAACTTGCCAAACACATAACCCTGTGACATGTGTTTAAAAATAAATAAACCTAATGGGAATGACTCCAAAAGTACACTGAGTCCATTTTCTTAATGTAACGTTCACAAAGTTTGATGAGCTTCTTGGGGGATACATTCTTCCACTTGTTACCAGTCTGGATGTCAGACAGTTACATACCCCTCTCAAACTGACTCGAATAAGCAACAGGAACAGCTTGTGTTTATCCTGCGTTCCTCATTACAATGAAAAGTCCCAGTGCAGGTTAATCAGCACGCAGACTGGTCACTGACATGGCACTTTGAGTGATGGGAGGACTGCAGGTTCACTCAAAGATGATGTTTTAAGGAGAGTATTGAAGGACACATCAAAGTGTTCCTGAGGTGGGAGTCCCTCATGGCCTGACTGGTGGCTTTAAGTGGGCGAGTTATGAGTCTGTTCCTAAGTCAGGTGGATTAAAAAAACAAAACAGGCTGTGCAAGGTGAATACTCTTTTCATGTGTTTGATTTCCATTCTTTTAGATTAGATTAGATTACTTACAGTGTGGAAACAGGCCCTTCGGCCCAACAAGTCCACACCGACCCGCCGAAGCACAACCCACCCATACCCCTACATTTACCCCTTACCTAACACTACGGGCAATTTAGCATGGCCAATTCACCTGACCCGCACATCTTTGGACTGTGGGAGGAAACCAGAGCACCCGGAGGAAACCCACGCAGACACGGAGAGAATGTGCAAACTTCAATTGTTATTGGGAAAGAAAAATCAACTTTTGAGCTCGGTGTCAGCAAAGATCTAACCGAATGATGAAGAGGGGACATAGGAAAGGCGAAGACAGGATTGGAAGTTTCAGAGAGCAGTCAGTACAACACAGGCATCTGATGGAGTTTGGCTAAGATTAGAGAGGGAGGGATTGACTTTATTTGCAAGAAGTCATTACTTCCTGGGATGTAATTAGCAGCTTTGATCAGAGTGGCTGTGATGTTATAGCTAGATTGGAATCAAACTGGAAGGGAGCTTTATAGTGTGAGGATGGATGGCATTGACAGCTGGAGTTGGTAGTCCTTGTTTTTACTGAGCTGGAGTTGGTCACTCACATTATTTAATCACTAGAGAAGTGAGACAAACTGACAGAGCAATGACTGACAAGTCTCTGAGTCCAGAGCAACATCATTCTAGGGGCTAAGAAGAGGCAGCTAATAAGGTAGTGGTTGTGTTAGTGTTAATTTCTTAAAATACATTGGAGGTGGTGGAGAGATGATTTATTAGATTGATGCCTGGAGTGCGTGGGTTGTCTTGTGTTGAAACGTTGGACAGACTGGCCTTGCTTCCACTGGAGTTTAGAGAATGAGGCAGAGACTTGACTGAAGTCTATCAGATTCGGAATGATCTTGACAAGGTGGGTGTGGAAAGGATGTTCCACTTAGAGTCATACAGCACTGAAACAGGCCCTTCGGCCCATCTCATCCATGCCGACCAGGTTTCTCAAACTGAACTAGTCTCATTTGTCTGCATTTGGTCTATATCCCTCAAAATGGTTCCTGTCCACGTAGCTGTCTCCACATATTGTAAATGCTACAATTGTACCACTTCCTCTGGCAGCTCATTCCATACACGCACCACCCTCTGCATGAAAAGGTTGCCCCTAAGGTCCCTTTTATATCTTTTCCCCCTCACCCTAAGCCTATGCTCTGTAGTTCTGGATTCCCCCACCCCAGGAGAAAGACCTTGGCTATTCACCCCATCTATGCCCCTCATGATTTTATAAGCCTCTATAAGGTCACCCCTCAGTCTCTGACACTCCAGGGAAATAAATGGTCTAAACCTGATCCAAATGTTTGTGGGTCAGTCCAGAATTAGGGACACTGTTTGTAATCAACCCGTTCAGAGATGTTACTACATACCTCTGGAGCAGGTGGGACATGAACCTGGGCCTCCTGGCTGAGAGATAGGTACACTACTGCCACACCACAAGCATTCCTGGGGAAACTGTTTGAAAGTTAGGGGTCCTAATTTAGCCCTTTTTATTTGTTGGACCATCGCCAAACTAACTCGCTGAGTTGACCAAACAAGTAAAAGTTGACACAGTGGCTCAGTGGTTAGCACTGCTACCTCATAGCACCAGAGATTTGTGTGTGTGTGTGTGTGTGTGTGTGTGTGTGTGTGTGTGTGTGTGTGTGTGTGTGTGTGTGTGTGTGTGTGTGTGTGTCCTCCCACAGTCTAAAGACATGCAGGTTAGGTGGTTTAGCCATGGGAAATTGCCTGTAACGTCCAAGGATGTGCAGGCTGGGTGGGTTAGCCATGGGGAGTACAGGGTTAGGATCAGTATGGACTGAATGGCCTGTTCCCACACGTAGGGATTCTATGAGCGATGCCACTCGGCAGGGGTAGTACAGCAAGAATGAAAGGGAAGGGACTCAATCAAACTGGAGTTGGCAGTGCAAATAGAGCGCTCCCACACCCATGGTGCCCACAAGTCTCAAAGGTGTTGGTGGACACCACTCTCTCCCTCTCCAGAGAAACCCGGATGTCATAGAGTCATAGAGATGTACAGCAGAGAAACAGACTTGCTATAGCCAGAAAAAAAAACAAGCCTTTTCTTTCTCCTCTTTCTGTTTTTGAATTTTAAAATTTCTATCTTGTATATAGAAGTCCTTTCACGCACAACTGAATGACTTTTTTTCCTGCCATTAAATCAACTTTGTCTCTAATTAATTACCAATTTATGTGCAAATCCCGTCAGGGACAGTGTAATAGCACCAAAGGTGAGGGATAGGTAAGGAGGGAAGGGAGAGGGATTAAATCAAAATGGAGCTGCATTGGAAAATGAAACACTCCACCATGGCCCCCATGGTGCTCACCTCTCTCTCAATGCCTTGAGGGTATAGGTGAACACCATGTGCTCCTTCTCCAAGGGCGCCCGGACACAGCATTACCAAAAGCAAAACAAGTCTTGAGTAGATGCCCCAGCTGGTCTCTGGAACTTGTCTGCATTTATTCTTAAAAGGACAGCCCTCAACAACACTGTTGACGTGATTGTGCATGTGTGCGGACTGTACCCTGAAGGCCCACTGACCTGTACCAGGGGAGTGGTGAAGATGACCTGGGCGGCACGGTGGCACAGTGGTTAGCACTGCTGCCTCACAGCGCCAGGGACCTGGGTTCAATTCCCGCCTCAGGCGACTGACTGTGTGGAGTTTGCACGTTCTCCCCGTGTCTGCATGGGTTTCCTCCGGGTGCTCCGGTTTCCTCCCACAGTCCAAAGATGTGCGGGTCAGGTGAATTGGCCATGCTAAATTGCCCGTAGTGTTAGGTAAGGGGTATATGTAGGGGTATGGGTGGGTTGCGCTTCGGCGGGTCGGTGTGGACTTGTTGGGCCGAAGGGCCTGTTTCCACACTGTAAGTAATCTAATGACCTGTCAAAGCCTGGCAGGTTTTTCTTTGCAATGTGATGATGAGGGTGCGGGAAGCTCAGGGGTTTACAGGACGGGCACTGTGCAATGGTACCCACCCCAAAATCAATGTCAGAACATTTTCAACAGCTCCTTTTCCTCTGATCCCTGGCAGCTGAGCCAGCCCTGAGTAAGGTACACTTTGCTGAGCATGGCAAGATCAGGAGAGGTCAGATGATGGCTCCCAGAGCTCATCACCAACAGGGGGCTTTCATTACCTCACTTCAGGGTCATTGACCGAGATTGATCATTGTGATGGTTTAAAGATTCTGCAATTGTCACAGCTTGTGCTTGCCAGCGTTTACAACCGGGAAGACTCAGAGGATATGAAATCAAGGTGTTTAGATTCGGGTAAATGGTTTTGGTGGAGTGAATACAGTGACTGAAGAGTCAGTAATCAGAGGACACGGACTTGAGGTGAATGCAAAAGGAATCAGAGACAGCATCAATGAAACCATTGCGTGTGATCAGGATTTGGAATACAGTCCTTGATAAAGATTACAGCTTCAATAGTAATTACAAAAGAGACATTGATTGACAGTGAAGGAAACAAAAATTGCAGAGGTTTGGAATAAAAAAAGGGGTGGTACGGTGGCTCAGTGGTTAGCACACCTGCCTCACAGGACCAGGGTCCTAGGTTCGATTCCAGCCTTGGGCAACTGTTTGTGTGGAGTTTGCATGTTCTCCCCGTGTCTGCGTGGGTTTCCTCCGGGTGCTCTGGTATCCTCCCACAGTCCAAAGATGTGCAGGTTGGGTGAACTGGCAGTGCTAAATTGCCCAAAGTGTTAGGTGCATTAGTCAGGGGGAAATGGGTCTGGGTGGGTTACTCTTTGGAGGGTCAGTATGGACTGGTTGGGCCGAAGGGCCTGTTTCCACACTGTATGGAGTCTAATCTAAAAATGGGACTCGCTAGCTTGCTCTCTGAAAGAGCAAACACAGGTTCAGAGTGGCCACTATGTGCTGTGTGAGTCAGTAATTCCACAGGCAAGTCTTTGCTTGTTACCTGGAAGTTCTGATGTGTCCAGACAAGGAATACCAGAAGAGGCAGCTCAGAGGTTAGCACTGCCGTCTCACAACACAAGGGACCTGGGTTTGATTCCAGCCTCGGGCGAGTTGGAGTTGCACATGTGTCTGTGTGGGGTTTCCTCCGGGCGCTCCAGTTTCCTGCCACAGTCCAAAGATGTGTAGGTTAGGGTGGATTGGCCATGGGAAATTTCTGCAAAATGTGTAGGCTGGGTGGGCTAGCCTTGGGCAATGCAGGGATGGGGGTGGGTCTAGGTGGGATGCTCTTCAGAGGGTCAGTGTGGACTCAATGGGCTGAATGGCCTACTTCCACACTTTAGGGATTATGTGGAAAACATTATTGATTTGATCAGAAAGGATACTGGTGTGATCCTGCAGGGCAATAATGCTGAGAGGTTGGCATTCACAAAAATGGACAAGGTTTTTGGTTGTTCCTCATGATAACTAGGTTTGCTCAACTTCCTTGCAGAGTCTGTGGTTCCGAATTCAGAAGATGGTGGAGATTTACAAGCCAGACTGGTGTGATACCCGAGCAGACTGGTCAGTCTATCTGTTCTCCCCACAGAATAGGTAAGAACACAGAGAGCAGCAGAGAGCCAATAGCGAGGAGGTGGCTTTATCTATGGGCTTTATATGCATCAGACGTTCAAACAATTTGATAGGGTGCTTTCTTTTTCATTCATGGTTGTGGGTGTCGCTGGTTGGGCCCAGCATTTATTGACCATTCCCTAGTTGCCCCTTGAGAATGTGGGGGTGAGCTGCCTTCTTGAACCACTGCAGCCCATGTGCTGTGGGTAGACCCACAATGCCCTTAGGGAGGGAATTCCAGGACTTTAACTAAGCAACTGTGAAGGAACGGTGATATATTTCCAAGTCAGGATAATGAGTGATGTGGGGAGAATTTATTTCCACTAGTGGGAGAGATCAGAATTAGGAGGCACATCCTTAAAATTCAGGAACGATGTTCAAAAGCATTTCTTCACACCAGGCCGGCAGACTGAATTCTCTCAGTTCCTCACCAAGCGTGCTGAGACTGGGAGAAAATGTTAACCATGAGATTGATCATTTTTCTGTTAGGTAAAGGACTTAAGAGATCTAAAACCATGGACAGTAAATGAGATTAAGGTACAAATCAGCATGGTCAACTTGAATAGCAGAACACGCTCAAGGGACTGAATGGCCTCAGTTTATCAGTGCTGGTGTGATTTCAGCATAAGACTCTCCAAAGGTTCAGGCAATGGTCAGTTAGGAAAGGAATAATCTGCAATGGGTGCATTCTGAAAGAGTGCGGGGAATTGGTACGTACTGCGGGTTTGTGGGTAATTGGTACATGCTGCGGGTTTGTGGGTAATTGGTACGTCTGCGGGTTTGTGGGTAATTGGTACGTACTACGGGTTTGTGGGTAATTGGTACGTCTGCGGGTTTGTGGGTAATCGGTACGTACTACGGGTTTGTGGGGAATCGGTGCATACTGTTGGTTTGTGGGTAATTGGTACATGCTGTGGGTTTGTGGGTAATTGGTACAGGCTGTGGGTTTGTGGGGAATCGGTACGTACTACGGGTTTGTGGGGAATCGGTGCATACTGTTGGTTTGTGGGTAATTGGTATGTACTACGGGTTTGTGGGGAATCGGTACATACTGTGGGTTTGTGGGGAATTGGTACGTAATGTGGGTTCATGGGTAATTGGTACGTACTACGGGTTTGTGGGGAATCGGTACATACTGTGGGTTTGTGGGGAATTGGTACGTAATGTGGGTTCATGGGTAATTGGTACGTACTACGGGTTTGTGGGTAAATGGAACGTACTGTGGGTTTGTGGGTAATTAGTACGTACTGTGGGTTTGTGGGTAATTGGTAAGTACTGTGGGTTTGTGGGTAATTGGTACGTACTGTGGGTTTGTGGGTAATTGGTACATACTGCGGGTTTGTGGGTAAATGGTACTGTGGGTTTGTGGGTAATTAGTATGTACTGTGGGTTTGTGGGGAATTGGTACATACTGTGGGTTTGTGGGTAATTGGTACGTACTGTGGGTTTGTGGGTAATTGGTACGTACTGTGGGTTTGTGGGGAATTGGTACGTACTGTGGGTTTGTGGGTAATTGGTACATACTGCGGGTTTGTGGGTAAATGGTACTGTGGGTTTGTGGGTAATTGGTACGTACTGTGGGTTTGTGGGGAATTGGTACGTACTGTGGGTTGTGACTGTTCCAATTCTGTCTTCTCTGATCTGACTAGGTTCCGCCTGATGTGTCAAATGATCATTGCCCACAAGCTCTTTGATTATGTCGTTCTGGCCTTTATTTTCCTGAACTGCATCACGGTGGCTTTGGAGCGGCCTGAGATTGACCAGGGAAGCACAGTGAGTGAACTTTCAACTTTCACTTCACCATCCATAAAACCAGAAATGCAAGCGTTGACTTTTCTATGATACAATTCATGACGTCCGCAAATTTCAAAGCAGGGAGCTTTTCCAATTGACAGCATGTAGGATAACGCACAGCAAGTCCCACGCATGGTGCTGTGATAATGATCAGATTCTCTGTTTGGGGATATCGGTTGATTTTGTGTTTCATTCATTCGTGGGAGGGAGTCATCTTTGGCTGGACCCAGCATTTATTGCCAGTCCCTAGTTGCCCCTTGAGAAGGTGGGCGTGAGCTGCCTTCTTGAACCGCTGCAGTCCATGTGCTGTAAGTAGACCCACAATGCCCTTAGGGAGGGAATTCCAGGATTTTGACCCAGTGACACTGAAGCGACTGCAATATATTTCCAAGTCGGGATGGTGAGAGGGGGACTTGTATCTGCTGCTCTTGTCCTTCCAGGTGGAAGTTATCATCGGTTTGGAAGGTGCTGTCTGAGGGAGTCTTGATGAGGTTTTGCAATGCAGCTTGTAGATCATATACACTGCTGCTACTGAGCTTCAGTGGTGGAGAGAGTGGATGAAGAAGAAGGTAGATGGAGTGCCAACCAAAAGAGCTGCTTTATCCTAGATTGTGCCAATATTCTTGAGTGTTAGTGGAGCTGCATTGGTTCAGGCAAGTGTGGAGTATTCCATTACACGTTTGACTTGTGCCTTGTAGATGATGAATAGGCTTTGGGAGTCAGGAGATGAGTTACTCACTATGAAATTTCCAAACTCTGGACTGCTCTTGGAGCCACGATATTTATGCAGCTGGTTGGGTTCAGCTTCTGGTCAATGGTAACTCCCAGGATGTTAATTGTGGGAGATTCAATTGTGGTAATGTAATTGAAGAGTGGGACAAGTGGTTAGCTTCTCCTTTGATGGAGACGGTCATTGCCTGACAGTTGTGTGGTGTGAATGATACTTGGCATTTATCATCCAAACCTGGATATCATCGAGTCTGCATTGATCACAGACTCCTTCAGTACCTGAGGAGTTATGAATGGGGCTGCACACTGTGCCACCATGAGTGAACATCCCCACTTCTGAGCTTCTGTTGAGGGAAGGTCATTGAAGAAGCAGCTGAAGGTGGTTGGGACAAGGACACTCCCCTGAGGGACACCTGCAGAGATGGCCTGGAGCTGAGATGACCGACCTCCAACAATCACAATCATCTTCCTGTGTGTCAGGTCACACCTGACGCCAACCCAGCGGAGAGTTTATCCTCCCCCATGCCCATTGACTGCAGTTTTGCTCAGGCCCATTAATGCTATCAAATGTAGCCTTGATGTCAAGGCTGTCCCACTCCCCTCCCCTCTGGAATCCAGGTCTTTAGTCCAGATTTGAACCAAGGCTGTAATAAGGTCAGGAGCTGAGTGACCCTGGCCAAACCCAAATGGGCGTCACTGAGCAGGTGATACCACTGTTGATGACCCCTTCTGTCACTTTACTAATGATGGAAAGTAGACTGATAGGGTGGTAATTGGCCGGGTTGGATTTGTCCTGCTTTTTGTGTGCAGGACATGTCTGGGCAATTTTCCACGTTGTCAGGTGGATGCCCGTGTTGTAACTGTCCTGGATCAGCTTGGCTAGGGGAGCAGAACGCTTGGGAGCACAAGTCTTCAGTACTGCGACTGGAATGTAGTTGGGGCCTGTAACCTTTATAGTATTCAGTGTCTTCAACCATTTTATGACATCACAGGAAGTGAATCGAATTGGCTGAAGACTGGCCGGCCCATTCAACACAGATCTAATCATCACTATCACAATCAACCATTTATCTGGTCAGTTATCACCACATTCCCTCCAATGCATTGATTTGACAACGTTTGTGACTGAGAGTAATTAATGGAAATAATTATCTAACTCTACAGCCGAAAGCTATTTTCTGTTTTCCATCGTCAGTCAGTCACTAATAACGAGGAACTCAAGGTGGTCACTTTGTGATCTTTCCAAACCTTATATAGTCTGTGCTTTGTTTTTTCAGGAAAGGATCTTCCTCAGTGTTTCCAATTATTTCTTCACGGCTATCTTTGTGGCAGAGATGACCCTGAAGGTAAGAGGTTCTCGAGAGGAAAGGGATTTTTTTTTGGTAAAATGCCCTGCAGCTGGATGGATGTGGCCATGGAAGGGTTTGAGATGGTGAGACCCCCCCCCCCCTTCAGTTGGAGTCAAATCCCCCAATTTGGACGTTGACCCACAAGGAATGGAACAGAGGACAACGTGATGGTGTGAACTGTTGTGGAGAGTGGGAGCAGAGGGAATGTGGCTCGAAGTGGGGGATTGACAGTGCTTTCTGGGTGAATGCAGATTATACCAGACACTGGAGAGTTCACCTGCCATCAGAATGTCAGGAATGCGCCATCCTTCAACATAATAACCCTGCCCACTCCCTCACTACTTCCTCACAGCCTCTCTCTGCACCCTCCTCCTCTTCCCCAACACTCCCACTTGCTGCTCTGATTTGGTTAGTGTGATTGGATTTTGGATTTGAAAGTAATAAAAAAAACAGATGCTGAGGAGTCAGAGTGGATTGGAGTTTAGAAGGAATGGGGGGTTTTGGGGAGGGGGATTCTAATCGAATCGTACAGAATACTTAATGGGTTGGACAGAGTAGATATTGGGATGATGTTTCTATTGGTAGGAGAGACCAGGACCCAAGAGCACAGCCTTAGAGTAAAGGGAAGACCTTTTAGAATGGAGATAAGCCAGAGAGTGGGGAATCTGTGGAATTCATTGCCACAGAAGAATGTGGAGGCCAGGTCATTGCATATATTTAAGATTGAGATAGATAGGTTCCTGAGTATCAGGGAATCAAGAGTTATGGGGAGAAAGTGGGAAAATGGGGTTGAGAAACTTATCAGCCATGATAGAGTGAAGTAGACTCGATGGCCATCTGTTCCTATGTCTAATGGTCTTAAAAACAAGAGGGCCTGGGGGTTTCTGAGAGGGGTAGCTAGATCTTTGTGGAGAAATTGAGAAGCTTTTTCCAAAGTAGATTGGTCTCCGCTTGAGCTTCACAAAGGGTTTCATGCCCCCTGTAACATCCACCCAACCCTTCACCCCCAATCGCACCCCAACTCCACCCAAAACCCACCCCCACTCCACCCAAAACCTACCCCCACTCCACACCCAACCCATTTGCACTCCATCCCCCAATCCAGCCTGGACGTCCCACCCACAACCCTACCCCCACTCGACCACCAACCTCACCCCCACTCCACCCACCATCCCCCTACACCACCCCAAAATCCACCACCAACCCCATCCTTACTCCACCCCCCCCCCCCAATCCAGCCTGAACATCCCACTCACAACCCCACCCCCACTCGACTCCCAACCCCACCCCCACTCCACCCAACATCCCCTCCATTCCACCCCAAAATCCACCCCCGACCCTATCCCGTGTCTGCGTGGGATTCCTCCCACAGTCCAAAAATGTGCAAGTTAGGGTGAATTGGCCATGGGAAATTGTCTGTAGTGTTAGGTGAAGGGGTAAATGTAGGGGAATGGGTCTGGGTGGGTTGCTCTTCGGAGGGTCGGTGTGGAATTGTTTCCACACTGTAATTAATCTAATCAAAGCTATTTCCTGTCAAAGGTCATCATGATTTGACCCCCCCACCGGAGGTTCTCTGCACCATGTGACGCTTGCCCTTTGCCCCTCCCAGGTTGTGTCTCTAGGGTTTTACATTGGTGACCAAGCCTACTTGAGGAGTAGCTGGAACATTCTGGATGGCTTCCTGGTCTTCGTGTCGCTTATTGACATCGTCGTGTCGTTGGCATCAGCAGGTGGGGCGAAGATCTTGGGTGTACTCCGAGTGCTAAGGCTCCTCAGGACACTACGGCCCCTCAGGTAAGACCTTCTCATTATTGGAAAGGAAGGGTCATCATTGTGTGAGGGTGTTGCACCTTTAATGCTTTGGTTTTTTGCTGCTGTCTACAAGTCACGTGGTATGACGTTTTCCCCTCAAAACTGTCTGACTTAATTCATCAGCAAGACCACTGGAAACTGAAGACTGATCCCCAGCTCTTCACTCCTTCCATTACACCTACTTTCCAATTATAAGACCATAACACATAGGAGCAAAAATTAGGCCATTCAGCCCACCAAGGCTGCTCCACTATTCAGCATGGCTGAGTCTCATTCTGATGAAGGGCTTTTGCCCGAAACGTTGATTTTCCTGCTCCTCGGATGCTTTAGATTAGATTACTTACAGTGTGGAAACAGGCCCTTCGGCCCAACAAGTCCACACCGACCCGCCGAAGCGACAACCCACCCATACCCCTACATATACCCCTTACCTAACACTACGGGCAATTTAGCATGGCCAATTCACCTGACCCGCACATCTTTGGACTGTGGGAGGAAACCGGAGCACCCGGACAAAACCCACGCAGACACGGGGAGAACATGCAAACTCCACACAGTCAGTCGCCTGAGGTGGGAATTGAACCCAGGTCCCTGGCGCTGTGAGGCAGCAGTGCTAACCACTGTGCCACCGTGCCGCCCATGCTGCCTGACCTCCTGTGCTTTTCCAGCACCACTCTAATCTAGACTCTGATCTGCAGTAATCACTTTTGCCTGATAAGTTTCTTAACCCCATTTTCCCGCTTTCTCCCCGTAACCCTTGACTCCTTGATACTCAAGCACCTATCTATCTCAGTCTTAAATATACTCAGTGGCCTGGCTTCCACAGCCTCCTGTGGCAGTGAATTCCAAAGATTCCCCACTCTCTGGCTGAAGAACCTCTTCCCTTTACTCTAAGCTGTGCCCTCTGGCCTTAGTCTCTCCTACCTATGGAAACATCTTTCCAACATCTACTCTGTCCAGGCCATTCAGTATCAATTAGATCCCTCCGATCCTTCTAAACTCCGGTGAGTATAAACCCAGAATCCTCAAACATTCCTCATATGTTAGGCTTTTCATTCCTGGGACCATTCTGATGAACCTCCCCTGAACATGCTCCAAGGCCAGTCCATCCTTCCTGAGATATGGGGTCCAAAACGGCACACAATAATCTAAATGTGGTCTCCCCCTCTCCTGCTCAGACTGAGGACAATGAGCCTTTCCTGGGTAAGACTACGCTAGACCAGTGACCCTTGTCCGAATATGTGACCCCAAAGTGTTGACATTGACCAGGATCACGACAGTCAAACACAAACTCCCCCTCACAATGTTAAGCCAAAGGTTGGGCAGGCTGGGAACAGGAGGGAAGGTGAGGTCTCAGACACACTCTAGCCTCTCTATGACTGGTTTTGATGCCGCTTGCTTGGGGTTGGTAGGGAGAGGGTTGGGCAGCGAATAGTGCTCTGTTGAAGTGTTTACTCAGTCCCCTTTTGAAAGTTTCTCTTGAATCTGCCTGGTCTGCCTTTAGTTGTGCACTCCAGCTCATTATATTCGGTGTAAAACCAGGGGGCACAGTCTCACGATAAGGGAAAGGCCGTTTAAGAATGAGCTGAGATTTAGGTGGTGAACCTTCAGAATTCACAAGCCCCCCCGTCCCCAGGGGCTGTAGAAGCTCAAACATTGAGCAGGTTTAAGCAGAAATTTTGAGATTTCTGGAGACATCAAGGCATGTGGAGATAATGTGGGGAAAGTATATTTGAGATGGATGATAGGCCATGTTTTAATTGAATGGTGGAGCAGGCTCAATGGGCTGAATGGCCTTCTCCTGTTCTTATTATTTGTAAAGAAAATGTCATCCAAGATTCTTTGGCTAGTCACCTCAAATCCGTGCCCACTGGTCATCAACTCTCAATACATTCCTTCAACCTCCTTCACGAAACGGATATTCCTTATCTACCATCACAGACTCATTGGGTTGAATGGCCACCTGCTGTGCTGTATGTTTTTTGTGCTTAATCAAACATCCTTATAATTTTCAACATGTTTAACAATTCTCCTTGTGGCCTTCAGTTCCATTAGACAAACAGTTCCAACTCCTCCAGTTATGGTTTTAAGTTTGCTCACTGAGCTGGAAGGTTCATTTTCAGATGTTTCGTCACCATACTAGATAACGTTATCATTATTTGTGTGTTTGTGTGTTAAATAAAAAGCGGGCCATACCACTAAGTGCTTCATCCAGAGGCTCACTGATGATGTTCCCTAATATGGTGACGAAACATATGAAGACAAACCTTCCAGCTCAGTGAGCAAACCTACATCCAGAACTTCAACCTGAGCTAGAAATCTTCTCAAAGCTCCTCCAGTTATGTATGACTCGGGCAGTGCTCATGTCACTCTGTGATCAGTAAGGCACAGAGAGATTTCTCGCACTCAGCATTAAATGGATAAATAGTCTCTCTATTTGTCTGAACAAAGTTCTGTTATCATTCTTCCTTTGACCACATAGAAGACAGCTAAGAATTCAGGTCTTCAAGGGTCAACTAAAGAGCATCATTTTCATCCTGAAGAAATGTTGCAGGTGGTTAAATAATGCCTACTTATCTTGCTGCGTTTCCTCACTCTCTTGTCCCCTAGGGTCATCAGCCGAGCTCCAGGCTTGAAATTGGTTGTTGAAACTCTCATTTCCTCGCTGAAGCCCATTGGGAACATTGTCCTCATTTGCTGCGCTTTCTTCATAATCTTCGGGATCCTTGGAGTCCAGGTGAGATGTCAGAAATGGTTTTCTAGGATAGGAAACTTCAATTTTACACCGAACTATTAGGGAGAGGAGAGGATCATTCTGGCCCTCAGACTGTGGCCGATTCATACTTCATTCTCCAATTTTGCTCGATGCTACTCAATGCCCAATAAAGACCTACCTGAATAAAAGCAGACATTGCTGGGAAATAAAACTCATCAGGTCTGACATCATCTGTAGAGAGAAAATAAAGTTAGTGTTTCAGATCCAGTGACTCTTCTTCAGAATTGATCTATCCAACCCAGTCCTGGAATCTCGAGTTGTCTCCCAACATTCAGATCCCATTAGGAGGGCGGTTCTCACTGTCCTTTAGTGAGCATTGGTTCCTTTTATCCCTCCTAACTGGTGTAGCACTTCTTTCAAGTTAATTCCTGCACGGAGGAAATAGTAGATTAGATTAGATTTCCTACAGTGTGGAAACAGGCCCTTCGGCCCAACAAGTCCACACCGACCCTCCAAAGAGCAACCCACTCAAATCCCATTCCCTCTACCCTATATTTACGCCTGACTAATGCACATTATAGGCAATTTAGCACAGCCAATCCACCCTAACCTGCACACCTTTGGACTGTGGGAGGAAACCAGAGCACCCTGAGGAAACCCACACAGACACGGGGAGAACGTGCAAACTCCCCGCAGACGATGGCCGAAGGCTGGAATTGAACCTGCATCCCTGGGGCTGTGAGCTAACCACTGAGCCACCATGCTGCCCAATATATCCACAGCTTTATCCAACTAAATTACTTTAATGTTTTCAATACCTCAAACAGATGATCCTCCAACCCTCTAGACTCAAGGGATTAGACTCATGCTACACAGGACTATTCAGGACAAAATAGGACTTCAGGACTCGCTGATCTTTACCTGACTATCTTTTTTCTCACAGTTAAAAACCACACAGCACCAGGTTTTAGTCCAACAGGTTTAATGGAAGCACACTAGCTTTCGGAGCGACGCTCCTTCATCAGGTGATAGTAGACCCCAGTCCAACAAATGAGGAACGGCTGAGGATCCTGGGATTGTATTCATTGGAGTTTAGAAGATTAAGGGGAGACTTAATAGAGACATACAAGATAATACATGGCTTGGAAAGGGTGGACGCTAGGAAATTGTTTCCATTAGGCGAGGAGACTAGGACCTGTGGACACAGCCTTAGAATTAGAGAGGGTCAATTCAGAACAGAAATGCGGTAACATTTCTTCAGCCAGAGGATGGTGGGCCTGTGGAATTCATTGCCACGGAGTGCAGTGGAGGCCGGGACGCTAAATGTCTTCAAGGCAGAGATTGATAGATTCTTGTTGTCTTGAGGAATTAAGGGCTACGGGGAGAACGCTGGTAAGTGGAGTTGAAATGCCCATCAGCCATGATTGAATGGCGGAGTGGACTCGATGGGCCGAATGGCCTTACTTCCACTCCTATGTCTTATGGTCTAATGGTCTTAACACCGGCATCTCCAAATCATTTTTTTTGTCACAGCCCACCTTGAAGAGTGTGGTGTCATCAGAGGCAGTAAGGATTATTGGCATCCCTCTTGATGTGATAGCATATACTCAATATCTGTGTCGTTAGCTTCTCTAATGGGAATTGATTTGCACTTTCTGCTTAGGATCATTGAGTTGGGAAAATCTGCTAATTATCTTTATAGCTTGCAGATTCTTAAATTTATATGTAAACCAGAATGACACAATGTCTCCATTGACCCTTCTGTGCAGATTTATGACCAACATTATGTGCCCTCAGTTTATTGGAATTTTACTTGAATGGATGGGGAGGTAGTGCGGAAAAGCAACTTTGATAAAAGGTTTGATTGATGCAATGCTGCAGAGGATGAAACATTCAGAAGATACAAATACTGCTCTTGCATTGCTTTTACAAAAGCATTGATTAAATTGTCACAAAATCCCAACTATTTCAACTGAGATGTGATGAATTAGTATCCTATTGAATCTTTTGAAGAATGCTAGTAATGCTGAGGTCTCAATCACTGGCACTATATCTTTACTCGATTTTCATCATGGATTTACTTTAAGTACTGCAGCACACACTCAGGAATTTTGAGCTCTTGATGGTCACCATAATATCTGCGCCACTCAAATGCATGCCACAGAATTACCTTCTCCCTATACATTGAAGAAAATGCCTTAATATCACCCCTGCCTCTTTAACTATCGGGTTTGGATTCTCATGTTCTCCTAAGGTGTCAGTGCGATGTATTAATTTATTAATCAAAGTCCATGTGAATTCAGTTAAACAAAGCTTTAATAGTGGGTGAACAAGAGTCTCTCAGACCTGTTCTAATATGAGCAGTAATTATAGTTGACTCCAGACTAGCATGTTTGGTGCACTCGGCTGACTTTGAATGCTGTCTCCTGTTCTCCTGAAGTAATGTTTAACAAGAGCTCTTTATAGTCAGTTCATTGCTGGCGTACAATCACTTTTATGACGTTTGCAATTTCCTGAAGTCATCGAGTTTTAACTTGTCACCTTCAGGGCACTGAATTTAACTTCATCAGCCTCTTAGAACTCTTCAGTAAGAGAGAGTAGGTTCCTGAGTGCACACAGCAGCTCATTAATATCCTGCTGCATTACCCAGAGTTATTATTTGTTTAGACATTACACCTGTATCTTGGCTGAAATATCTTCTCACACAGCTGGTGAACTTCTGCTTTCTCCAGTTCCTTCACTGCCTTGGCTCCATAGAAATTTTACAACTCGAATAGATATTCTCTCAAACTTAACATTACATCCCTTTTCATGCATTGAATTTAAATTACCTCCCTTGCCACATAGTCTATCGAAATGATTCTACATTGCAATGGAACTTTTTAATAAAGGCAGTGTACACTTACACAGAATTTTCAACATAACAAAAAAATCTCAAGGCACTTTGCAGATGTGATGTGAACTAAATCTGAAGAGTTTATACTCGAAACCTCGGCACCCCTGCTCCTTAGATGCTGCCTGACCTGCTGAGCTTTTCCAGCAACGCATGTTTAGACTCGGAGCTCCAGCATCTGCAGTCCTCACTCTCTCCTATCCAGCTCCATCAGTTGATAAAGCCAAAAAATATGGTCAAAGAGTGATATTATCACTGGACTGTTAATCCAAGCAGACAGAGAATGTTCGAGGGGCCTGGGTTCAAATCCTGCCACAGCAGATGATGGAATTTAAATTCAGTGAAAAAAATGAAAAGAGTCTAATGATGACAATGAATCAATTGCCACTGTTGGAAATGCCCATCTGTTTCACTAATGTCCTACAGGAAAGGAAACTGCCATCCTTAAACTGCCTGGTCTACATGTGACTCCAGACCCACAGCAATGTGGTTGACTCCTCTGGGAAATTAGGGATGGGCATTAAATGCTGCCTAACCAGCGCTGCCCGCATCCTGTGAAGTTAAACAAAGGAACCAGTCTCCTACCTTTTAAAATCATATCCAAGGAATCTTCTACCTTCACTCAGGAGAGCAGATGGGCCCTCCAATAAACTCAAAGATGACATCTTTGACAGTGTGGCACTCCCTCAGGACCACACTGGGGTGTGTCAGCCTAGATTCTGTGCTCACGTCTCTGGAGTGTGCAGACTCGGAACTGTCCAATTCTGAGGTGACAGCGCCATCCTTCCCTAACCCTCGCCCTAACCCTGAAGTGGGGAATGCGTGGGGTTAGCGATGAAGCTACCTGGGCTTTTCCAGAATGGTTTCTCCCACAGGGCTGGAGGGAGTGGGATGTTACAACATTGTAGAAAGGATAGGTGCAAGTAAGCCGGGTATTTAGGAGCAGCAAGTCTCAACTTGTCAGGCGCAGAATTGCTGGGGATAATCACGAGATAATATAAGTCAACACTTTGATAGATGCGGGCTAATCAGGACAGTCAGCATGGATTTGTAAAGGGCAGTTCATGCTTGAGAAATTCGGTTTAATTCTCTAAGGAAGTCAGTAAGCTGGTAGACAAAGGAAGGCAGCGGTTTATTTGGATTTGCAGAAAGAATTTGATAAGGTGCGAGTGGGAACTGAAGGAGGAGTTTGATTTTTCTCCACAGTTTATCATTTTGTTCTGTTCTCTTTGGGGGGGGGGGGGGGGGGGGAGGGGAGTGGGGAGCATGGTGTATTCTGGCAGAGATATAAATGCTTCTGGCAGCCTTTCCATCAACGCTGCAGAGAATATACACGGCCAGCCGAGTTGGTGGGTGCATTAATATGCATCTGTAGCTCATTACTGTTATACAAAAGGCTGGTTAAATCTGAAGCTGACAGTGAAATGCCAATCCTTGGCTGTGTTCTTTTGAAACAGTATTCCTGATAACCGCGTGGGCAGCCAATCACAAGTTTACCGAGATGCATCGATGGATTTAACCAGAGGGCGTGAAGCAACTTACCTCAACCCACACGGTTGCCACCTTCGTGACCAGAGTCTGATTGACAGACCTGACCAAAAGGAGATTATGCAAGGGGCCAGGGAGAGAGACTGGGTCTCGATTCTTGGACATCTCTTTGACAGAAGCTGTGCTGAATTTAGGCTTCCATCCGATCACACGCCGTCAGGCAGGAGTGTATAGAGAGTCAGAGTGAGTCAAGCATAAAAACAAAGGCAATGAGAGCACGGGGAGGCCATTCAGCCCTTCATTCTTATTCATTCACAGGGTGAGGGTGTCACTGACTAGGCCAGCCGTTCTGTTGCCCAACCCAGAGAGCAGCTAAATCAACCCCATTGCTGTGGGTCTGGGGTCACATGTAGGCCAGACCAGGTAAGGATGGCAGTTTCCTTCCCTGAAGGGCATTAGTGACCCAGATGGGATTTTTCTGACGATAGGCAATAGATTCACGCGATCATTAAACTCTTAATTCCGGATTTTTATTGAATTTACATTCCACCATCTGCCAATGGCTGGATTCAAACCCAGGACCCCAGAGCTTTAGGTTATTACCTTCATTGCTGATCATCCAACTCAGTCCCCTGTTCCTGCTCTCTCCCCCATACCCTTTCATCCCTTCAGCCCTAAGAACTATATCTAACTCCTTCTCAAAAACATTCAATGTTTTGGCCTCTGTGCCAGAGAATTCCCCAGGCTCCCCACTCTCTGGGTGAAGACATTTCTCCTCATCGCGTCCCAGTGACCCACCCTGTATCCTTAGAGTGTGACCCGTGGTTCTGGACTCCTCTGTCATCGGGAATATCCTTCCTGCATCTACCCTGCCCAGTCCTGTTAGAATGTTATAGGTTTTGTGAGATCCTCCTTCATTATTCTAAACTCCTGTGAATACAATCCTAACTGATCCATCTCCCTTCATACTTCAGTCCTGCCATTCCAGGCAAAGCAGTGAAGAGTTCTGTACAGCCTTGTAAAGGCAATGAGGAAGCACATAGTGAAGATATTCCCACTGCAGTGGCGAGAGTTAAAGGGGGTTTGAGATCTCTCTCCAAACTTCTGAAAAAGTTTGACAGAATTAAAAAAAAGGACAGCAATGTGAGGACAGGTTATTGAAGAATGTTGCAATTTGTCACAATTTGGATCAGGCTGCCTGAAAGGATGACTGATGCAGATTCAATAGTAATTTCCAAAATGAAATTGGATCAATAATTAAAAGGAAGCATTTGCAAGACTGTGTGGGAAGAGCAAGAGGAGTCAGCTAATCGGAGAGTCCTCGGAATGATCAGGGAGCTTAGCGAATCGATGGTCAGAGTCATCGAGTCATGCAGCACGTAAACAGGCCCTTCGGCCCAACTCATCCATGCCAACCAGGTTTCCTAAACTGAGCTCGTCACATTGCTTTTTGCCACGGCAATGCCTCAGACCAATCAGAGCCAACTTGCCAACCAATCAGTAGCTTTCTCTCCTGTAGAATCAATCATTGTGGTTGTTTGGAATTTGGTATTCTTGCATGTGTCCTGATGAGTGCTAGAGCGAAAGCTCCAGCAACATACCTCTCTTTCCAGCCATAATGCAAACTCTGTCTAGTACTACCAGCTGACCAACTGACCTTTCAAGCAGCCAGCAAAGGCACTGACTGATGGAGCCTCTTCCCGTGCTGTTGGATTCTCAGATTCTGAAGGAATTAACAATGACAGAGAAAATAGAGCTGATGCATTGGGTGGGGCAGCTGGATAAAGGAATAAAGAAGCAATGAATCAAAGTGTTGGCAGAACAGGATTAAAAGGACCAGGTTGAGAAAGGTGTTACCGAGACTGGAGGGTTTGGGTTATAAGGAGAGACTAGATAGGCTGACACCTTTTTACCCTGGAGTGTGGGAGGCTGAGGATGGCCTTATAGAGGTCCTTATAAAATCATGATGGGCATAGATAAGGTTTTTTTCCCCAGGACTGAGAAGTCCAAAACCAGAGGACATGATTGTGAGGTGAGAGAGGAGAGAGGACCTGAGGGGTAACCTTTTCCCGCAGAGGGTGAAAGATGCAGGTAGAGTTACAACTTTCAAAAGACATTCGGACAGGTGCATGGATAGGAAAGGTTTAGAAGGATATGGGCCAAATGGGACTAGTTCAGATTAGGGAACCTGGTCGGTCTAGACAAGTTGGGCCGAAGGGTCTGTTTCTATGCTGTATGACTCCATGAGCCTTGTGGCTGGCATGGATTAATCGGGCCAAATGGCCTGAAGGATCCACTGGTTTGTGGAACAACAAACTCAGGATGAGTTTAGAAGCAGAAAGGAAGGTGTTAAAGAATGTTTACATGCAATGGGTGATTGACGTGTTGGCTTGACCCGCACAAGGGGAGAACTAATGCAAAACTGGTCACAATCAGGAAGGCTGATGAAGGGCTCATGCCCAAAACGTCGATTCTCCTGCTCCTCGGATGCTGCCTGACCTGCTGTGCTTTTCCAGCACCACACTCCCGACTCTAACTGTCTGCAGTCCTCACTTTCTCCCAATTAAGAGGAAGTCAACACTCACGTTCAAAAGATTCACATTAGGATAGAGAAATAAAATTCAAGAGTGTGGTGCTGGAAAAGCACAGCAGGTCAGGCAGCATCCGAGGATCAGGAGAATCGACATTTTGGGCATGAGCCTTTCATCGATTCTCCTGCTCCTCGGATGCTGCCTGACCTGCTGTGCTTTTCCAGCACCACACTCTGGACCCAGACCCCAGCATCTGCAGTCCTCACTTTCTCCCAGAGAAATACAATTGGAGAATTCCAGCATGCGGTGAGAATGTTTGCTGAATGGCCTCCTTATGTGTCGGAATTTTCTAGAACGTGAACCCCTACTTCCCTAACTGAGTGTAGTTTTCCCTGCTCGAGCTCACCGTGAGATACACTCAGTCTTTATTCCTTCTGGTAAGATTTTGCTGTGTATTCACTGCAATGTCCATATGCAAATCTCCAGTGAAAATTGTAATGAGCACAGAATATTCTTCTTGTAAATTGTATTCAACTGGAGCATATTCCTCTGTTGCTTCTAAAATTGAGATCTCTGCAATTTGTTCCATTTCTTCTGAAAACAAGATTTGTCTCTCTTGCCTCTTTCAATGAGTGGTCATGTTCAGCCAGTTATATATTCTGGCATAATAAGCTATTAACAGATGCAGTTTGCCGTCTGGGTCCCCTGTGAAACTGATGTAACCTTCCACAACCTTAATTATCTCTTATTTGCCTTCCCAGAGTAGAATACACCCTCGGCAGAAGGTGTGATGCAGACTCTTAATTGTATTTAAAACTAATGGGCTGACTTACAACTCCCTCCACAACCACACAGCCGTTTGGTGTCCCACTGTTTGCCAGTTTGACCCATCCTGTTCAAATCATCTGGGCTGGAGTGACTCACCTACAAAGAGGGACTACAGAGACTGAGGTTGTTTTTCATGGAGGAGAGGAGGCTGAGGGGGGCATCAGATTAAGGTGGACACAATGGCGAGGGCCGTAGTTAGGGTCGATAGGGGTCAGGTAAGAGGAAGGGGTTTTAGATTGGATTTAAAGAAAAATATTTCACCCACATAGTAAAGGGTATCTGAGGGAGTGGCAGAGGCAGGAACCATCATAGTATTCCAGGAGGGATGACATGGTGGTTAACACTGTTACCTCACAGCAACAGGGACCCGGGATCAATTCCAGCCTCGGGTGACTGTCTGTGTGGAGTTTGTACATTCTCCTCATGTCTGCTTGGGTTTCCTCCGAGTGCTCTGGTTTCCTCCCACAGTCCAAAGATATGCAGGTTAGGAGGGTTGACCATGCTAGATTGCCCATAGTGTCCAGGGAAGTGCAGACTGTGTAGATTGACCATGCTAGATTGCCCATAGTGTCCAGGGAAGTGCAGGCTGGGTGGATTGACCATGCTAGATTGCCCATAGTGTCCAGGGAAGTATGGGCTGGGTGGATTGACCATGCTAAATTGCCCATAGTGTCCAGGGAAGTATGGGCTGGGTGGATTGACCATGCTAAATTGCCCATAGTGTCCAGGGAAGTGCAGACTGTGTGGATTGACCATGCTAGATTGCCCATAGTGTCCAGGGAAATGCGGGCTGTGTGGATTGACCATGGGAAATACTGGGTTATGGGGACAGGCTAAGGCGGTGGTTCTGGATGGGGTGCTCTTCAGAGCGTCAGTGTGGATTTGATGGGCCAAATGGTCTCCTCCCACAGTGTAGGGATTCTATGAAGTATTTAGATAAACACTGGAAACAACAAATGAGCAAAGTGCTGTAAAATGGGCCTAAAGTAGACAGTAGCATAGACACGATAGACTGAAGGGCCTCTTTCTGTGCTCTAGACCTCTATGAATCTAATATCCCGGAGGTGGAAACATAGAAATGGCAATGTGGAGTCTTCAGTCATTTGGAAGCATCTATTTACCTCCCAATTCTTACAACCTCAGGATTATTGGAGACTAACGAAAGGAGATATTACAAAATCCTGATGTCACATGGGGAATGAGTGAAGGACTGAAATCTTTGTTTACGTAGCGGGAAGAGGAATTTTGAGTGAGTGCTGGGGGTGGGGAAGAAATCGAGCGTTTACACAATAGCTCATCACACCCTCACAGCATCTCGAAACACTTGGCAGCCAGAGAATGTTTTTAAAATGCAGTCTGTGTTTTAAGACAAACACAGCCAGGGTTCCGCAATCAGAAAATGAGTGGAATAAATAGTTCATCTGTTGTGAATGTAGATTACATCAAATCACTGCTGGAATTTCACTTAGATCTGCACATCTCAAACGATAGAAATTAACACAGTCAACAGTGCAAGTGTATAATCAGAAGGGGAAACACTCATTATCATTAAATAAACATAGACCTTTGGTCAGGCCATCTGAAAAATAGCCAATGCTGTCTGTCCATGCAGGAAAGTCCCCATGTTGCTTCGGACACACATTGAGTTAAAGGTGTGAGGTAAAAAGAGAAAAGTTAGATTTAAAAGTGCTTTCGATGAAATGAAGTGGTTTTGAAGTTCAGTCACTGCTCTAGTGTAGGCTTTGTGGTGGTCCCGGTTCCTCAGTCCGTCAGCATCTCCAGCTCCTGTCCCTCGTTGCTTTTGGCGAAGGTGGGGGTGAGCTTCCGTTTTCAACAGCTGCTGCCCCTGTGATGCTGAGACACCCACAATGCCCTTAGGGAGGGAATTCCAGGGTTTTCACCCAGCAACACTGAAGGAACAGTGATATATTTCCAAGTCAGGATTGTGTGCAACTTAAAGGGGAATTTGTAGGGGATTTTCGGGCTAGTTTTCATAACACAACCATCTTACGTACACCTACAAATGGTCCAAAGCATTGACGGCCAGTTGATTATTCTGTATTTCGGGCACTGTGGTGGTTTTTCCTCCCATCATTAGCAGCTTGTCCCTTTCACTCCTGAAGCTTCCACCCTTTAAGCTGCTGCGGCATCAAATTCCCACACTCCAACTCAGAAAGCTGTGGACAGGAGCTGCCTGATAGCTGGCACCTCGCCGATCCAATGTCGCTGACCAAAGTGATGGGTTTGGCCTCCCACTGACCATGGAAGCCCGCCCCTCTCCAGCCTGATTGGTGTCCGAAACAATCTCCCCTCCCTTGTATTTTAAAGACTCTGAACATAGTTTCGGTCAAATAGCACGTGCACCAACAGATCACTATTAACTCAATTCCCAGCCTGTGTCTTGGATCTACCTTAGATTTATCACTGAAGTTGTTTTATTTCCTTCTGTTCGTGTGAATAGGAAGTTCACAAGTTTCAGTCCTTTAATTCTTTCGACCCCTCTCCCCACCCTGAAAGCAAATCTCTTTGACCGCACTCCTGGTTTCTCGTCAGGATATCTCCCTGTGTGACTAGGTGTCAACATTTCTCTGTTTGTGCTCATGTGAGACATGTTGGAATGGTCTTTTATGTCCATGGCACTACATCAATGCAATCTATTGTTGCTAATGCAGAGTGGGTGTGAATGATTTGATGATTCTAAGTATGTTAGTGACCAGGAGAATATAGCAATTACTAAACAGCAAGAGCCCAGAGAATCATTTCCTGCACAGACGCCAACTCGATGTCTTTCTTCATCTTGTCACTTGACTCAATGGTAATGGAGTCAGTTACTAATCTCATTGACTGATCCCTATCAGTGAGTGTACGGCAGACTCAGCCATGAGGGTATACCCCACCGCGATGGGTCAGAGCTTTGGGAATCTCGCTGTAAAGTATGCTGTCAAACAACAAATCACCAAAGATGCTGAAAATCTAAACCAGAGACAGCAGGTACTCTAAAAACTCAGCAGGTCACACAGCAATACTGGAGAGAAGCCAACTTAGTGGCTCTGTTTCTCTGTCCACAGATGCTGCCTAACCTGTTGAGATTCACCAGCAGTTTCTGTTTTTGTTTCAGCTTTCCAGCATCTGCAGTTCTTTGTTTTATTTCAATGACGAGTCCTGATCTTCTTACATCAGAACTGGACAACCGAAAGGGTTAACCTTGTTTCATACTTCACTCATACTTCTAGTCTTAGCCCCAAATACTTCCAGGAACACCCCTAAATACGAGCAGTACTTTCTGCTTTAGCCCAAAGTCTTCTGTAGGATGCACTACCAGTCGGCCTGAAGCCTCCAGTTTCCAGGGTGTCGGAGGCTGGGACAATGGGCCATGGGGTTTGTCAGGAGTCTGTGGAAGTCCCAATACACTCTCCTGTTTGGAGGGTGTCATTAACATGGAATGAGCACCTCACTGGCTCTGAAAGTCTCCAATCTGAGTCAGAGTGTGTGGGAAGTTGAAATGCCATTACCTGAATAGTTACCCTCAACGTTACCTCGAAAATCCTTGCCTAACTCCTGGGTTACTATCACATGATCCCCCTACAGTCAGACTGATCACACTGCCTGTCCCTCCACCGATTACCCTACTCAACCAAGCATCCCCTCCACCCCTCTCAACTGCACCTCCTAACCCCAACCATAATAGCCCCCAATCTCACCCCCCCCCCACCCCACAACACGACCCAACTACATCCTGACCCAACCTCAGTACATCCTCCTGAATTGGACACAGCTCAAGAAACCGGCCCACTCCCAACCCTGCCCCCGTCCCCCACCCCACCCCCACACACACACACTCATGTCCCTCACCCATTCACTCCCTCAACCCCTCACCCTCTCACCCCTCATTCACTCACATCCCTCACCCCCTTCACTCCCTCTCACCTCCCCACCCCCTCATTCACACCCCTCACCCTCTTACCCTCTCCTCCAACAGCTTCTCAACCCCTCACCCTCCTCATCCCCTCTCACCTCCCCTCCCCCTCATTCACATCCTCACTGCACATCTTATCACCCTACACCCTCCTCACTCTTTCATCCACGATGTTACATTCCCAATCGACCTTTAACCCTGCCGTACAGCAGCCTGTGGTTTGCCTCCCAGCGTTGGGAGGAAGGGTCCTGATCTACTCTATGCCCAGGGAACCCAGGGCTCAGCAAACACAGAAATGAGAGCTGAGCAAGACCGAGGCAGGGCAGAGTGGACAGGAGTGGCTATTCAACAATGATAGCTGTCCCTTGCTTTTAATTGCTTGGAAGATGTGGGTCACTACGTCCCCAATTACTCAGACACTGTGCCCCAAATTATTGCCTTCTCAAAGTAATTTATCTTTCTTGAATTTGGATTTGATAACGCTGATTAACTTGTAACATCAAAGACTGAGTGAGTTGAGTGCTTTTCCCTGGAAATTGTAATTTCAATAAAAGTTCCTGCGATTTTCTGAAAGTTTGGTGTAAGTAATGTTGGATGAGCAATATAAAATATCAATGAAGTGCTGTGAGAAAGGAATGTCACTCTGGAGGTTTACTAATGGACTGACTTGTTTAATGTTAAAAGCATCTGCCTGAATTCTCCAGCTCTAACCAGAGTCGCTAACTTCAAATAATGATCTCCTAAGATGTCCTCCAGATGTCCCAAGGCGCATTCCATTCCGCAAATTACTTTTGAAGTCCAGTTACTGCTGAAATAGATGGAACACCGACCCGCTCAGACACTGGCAGACTGTAGCAAGTCACTCCACCAGGCTGGCTTAGCACCACACCCCTAAAGACTAATGTGGATGGCCAGGCAATGTTGTTAAGATTCTGACTCATCAACAATACAGACCGACCACTGCCCGTTACTACCCTGCTGTTGTTAGAATACCGAATGGACTCACAAACTCTTAACATTTGCCTGTATCTGTGTTTTTGTCGCTATTTACCTACCATTTGCTTATCTATGCTACTTCACTCTGTGATCTGCCTGTATTGCTCGCAAAACAAAGCTTTTCACTGTGCCCCGGTACACGGGACAATAAGTTCAATTCAGTTCAATTCAATTCAACCGCAAGTAGATTTTTTGAGATGCAAAAAACAACAAAGAATGTCCAGGCACCTTTAAACTAAATGCTTTGACTATTGTTAATTGCATGTTTGTACACACAGTAGAAAAGGATTCTTGTACACCCAGAGTGTACAGTAGGGTCATAGAATCATAGAGTCACAGAGATGTACAGCATGGAAACAGACCCTTCGGTCCAACCCATCCATGCCGACCAGATAACCCAACCCAATCTTGCCCCACCTGCAACCTGTATCAAGAACAAGCTACTGAACTTCACCAATAAATAAATCAGTGAGTTTTTTTTTTAATTCACTCACTGGAAGTGGGGGTTGTTGGTTGGGCCCAGCATTTATTGCCCATCCCTAGTTGCCCCTTTGAGAAGGTGGGGGTGAGCTGCCTTCTTCAAACACTGCTGTCCACCTGCTGTGAGGTGACCCACAATGCCCTTAGGGAAGAAATTCCAGGCTTTTGACTCAGCAACACTGAAGGAACGACGATGGTTTTCCAAGCCAGGATGGTGAGTGGCTCAGATGTGAACTTGCAGGGGGTAGTGTTCCCACGTACCTGCTGCCCTTGTCTTTCTAGACAGAAATGGTCATAGGATGGAAGGTGCTGTCTGAGGGTCTTTGGTGAATTTCTGCAGTGCATCCTGTAGATGGTACACACTGCTGCTACTGAGCGTTGGAGGTGGAGGGAATGGATTCTTGTGGGTGTGGCGCCAATCCAGCAGGTTGCTGTATCCTGGATGGTGACCTTCTTGAGTGTTGTTGGAGCTGCACTCACCCAGGCAAGTCACACTCCTGACTTGTGCCTTGTAGATGGTGGGCAGGCTTTGGGGAGTCAGGAGGTGAATTATTCGCTACAGGATTCCCAGCCTCTGACGTGCTCTCACAGCCAATGTGTTTGCGTGGCTGGTCCAGTTCAGTTTCTGGTCAGTGGTAAAAGTGAAAAGCTAAGCCAGATGGTTCATCAGGGAGACAGTGGGATTCCAATTGGTTAGTGATATAAACTTGAGGTGATTAACCTAGGATAAGGAAATCAAAAGAAATCTCCTCAATCATGTGCCAGTGAGAAGGTGGAACTTAAGGACTCGACATGGGAGTGATCTATTGTAGACGCATTTAAGGGGAAGCTGGATTAATATGTGAGGTGGGAGGAAATAAGTGAGTTATTCTGATAAAGTTAGGTATAAAAAGACTCAAGTGGAACATGAATGTTGGCTTGAACTTGTTCATTTCTTTCTTTCATGGGATGTGGGTGTCACTGGCAAGGCCAACATTTGTTGCCCATCTCTTGTTGCCCTTAAAACAAGTGGTTTGATTGGCCGTGTCAGAGGGCAGTTTATGAGTCAACCGCGTTGCTGTGAGTCTGGAGTTACGTGTAGGCCAGACCAGGTAGGAACCGGAGATCTCCCCCCTGCCTTAATGGTAGCTTCCAGGTCACCATGACCGAGATTAGTTTTTATTAAGATGTGCAGTGACGGGACTTGAACAGTGTCCCGGAACATTGAAAACACCAAATGCTGGAGACCACAGTGGGTCAGGCAGCAAGCATGGAGAGAGAGCGAACTAACAGTTCTGATGAAGGGTCGCCTGGGCTTGGACGTTAGCTTGCTGTCTCAACATGGGTGCTGTCTGACACACTGCAGTCTCCAGCATTTGGTGTTTTCAGTGCAGGTTCCAACACCTGTGGGCAGCACGGTGACACAGTGGTTAGCACTGCTGCCTCACAGCGCCAGAGACCCGGTTTCAATTCCCACCTCAGGCGACTGTGTGGAGTTTGCACGTTCTCCCCGTGTCTGCGTGGGTTTCCTCCGGGTGCTCCGGTTTCCTCCCACAGTCCAAAGATGTGCGGGTCAGGTGAATTGGCCATGCTAAATTGCCCGTAGTGTTAGGTAAGGGGTAAATGTAGGGGTATGGGTGGGTTGCGCTTCGGCGGGTCGGTGTGGACTTGTTGGGCCGAAAGGCCTGTTTCTACACAGTAAGTAATCTAATCTAAATCTAAATCTGCAGTAATTTGTACCTGAAGCATTGGTTTGAGTTTCTGCCTTGCGGCCCAGTGACAATCTCACCACACCATGGAAACTTTCATATCCATCCCCCTTCACAATAAACAAAACCCATTCCAGTTATCCTCTGAATCATTTCATGTGACCTGCATTCCAACGTTTTGTTCTTTGTGTTATTATTGCTGTTAATAGAGCAATCCAGTATTCTAAGCTTCATTAGCAGGGGGCACAGAGTACCAGAGCAGGCAGTGTGATGCTGAACTGATATCGGACATTGGTTAGGCCTCAGCTGGAGTACAGCACAGAGTTCTGAGTATGTAAGGAGGATGTGAATGCTCTGCAGAGAATGCGGAAGCCATTTAGATTAGATTAGATTCCCTACAGTGTGGAAACAGGCCCTTCGGCCCAACAAGTCCACACCGACCCTCTGAAAAGCAACCCACCCAGATCCATTCCCCTACATTCACCCCTGACTAATGCACCTAATGCTACAGGCAATTTAGCCTGGCCAATTCACCTGACCTGCACATCTTTGGGTAGTGGGAGGAAACCGGAACACCCAGAGGAAACCCACGCAGACATGGGGAGAACGTGCAAACTCCACACAGACAGTCGCCCGAGGGGGGGAAATTGAACCTGGGTCTCTGGCGCTGTGAGGGAGCAGTGCTAACCACCGTGCCACCTACTTGGTACAAGTTTTACAACAATGAATCCAGGGAAAAGAAACTTAGGTTATGAGGATAGATTTAGGAAGTTGGGACTTTTTTCCGTGGATAGGAAATGGATGAAAGGGAATTTGGTACAAGTTTTCAAAGCAATGAGGGAGTTTGAACAGAGTATGTCGGGAGATACTGAAACTCTGGTAGAAGGATTGAAAGCCAGAGGAACAGAATTGAAGTGTTTTGTGACAGAAGGGAATGTGATGGGAGAAAATCCTTATTCACCCAGTGAGTGGTTAGACTCTGGAATGCACAGCCAGGAAGGGTGATGGAGACAGGTTTTCTAAAGGAGTCAGATAATTATTTAAATAAGAGCAATTTGTTGGATTACAGGGAAAAGGAAGGTGATTGGTTTTAATTAAAATACCAAGAAGCCAAGACAGACATAATGAGGCCAAATATCTTCCTTCTGTAATGTAATAATTTTGTAATCCATCTACCAGCACCGTCCACATTATTCTGTACCTCACAGCTCTCCTGATAAATCACGTGCTGTGTTTCTGTTCTTCTAGCCAAAATGAACAAGTTTACATTTCCCCACATCATACTGCACCCTTTCTTTGCATTCATTAACATAATGTGGGCATGATTGGTGAGCCAGAATTTACTGCCCATCCCTCATTGCCCAGAGGGCAGTTAGGAATCGACCACATTGTTGGAGTCACATGGAGGCCAGAGTGGGTAAAGATGGCAGATTTCCTTCCCCACAGGGCATCAGTGAACCAGGTTGGTTTTAACAGTAACTGACGATGGTTGCATGGTCACTGTTAGGCTGGCTTTTTATTGAATTCAAATTTCAGTTTCAAAATTCTGCCATGATAGGATCAAACCCATATCCTCAGAATATTAACCTGAGGGTCTGGATTTATAGCCCAATGACATTAAAACTACAGTACTGCCTTCCCCTATGTATAGGGTCCTTAGACGCTACCTTCCAAATTCATGACCACTACCATCTAGAAGGACAAGGGCAGCAGATACATGGGAACAACACCCTCTGCAGGTTCCTCTCCAAGCCCCTCACCATCCTGACTTGGAAATATATCACTGTCTCTTCAGTGTCACTGGGTCAGAATCCTGGAATTCCCTCCCTAAGGGCATTGTGGATCTACCCACAGCACATGGACTGCAGCGGTTCAAAAGGCAGCTCACCCCCACCTTCTCAAGGGGCAACTAGGGACAGGCAATAAATGCTGGACCATCCCATTACAGCTCACCCCCATGTTCTCAAGGGAATAGTTTCTCAAAAGGTGATACCGTACTTGGAATATTAATGCTGTTACTCTCTCCACAGGTGCTGCCAGACCTGCTGAGTTTCTCCAGCGCTCTGTTTTTATTTCAAATCTCTGCCGTCTGCTGGATTTTGCTTTTATTTTCATTAGATTAGATTACTTGCAATGTGGAAACAGGCCCTTTGGCCCAACAAGTCCACACCGACCCTCCGAAGAGCAAACCACCCAGACCCATTCCCCTACATTTATCCCTTCACTTAACACTACGGGCAATTTAGCATGGTCAATTCACCTTAACCTGAACATCTTTGGACTGTGGGAGGAAACCGGAGCACCCGGAGGAAACCCACGCAGACACGGGGAGAATGTGCAAACTCCACACAGACAGTCGCCTGAGGCGGGAATTGAACCCGGGTCTCTGGCGCTGTGAGGCAGCAGTGCTAACCACTGTGCCACCGTGGCGCCCATTGATCTGGGGCAGCTGGGGATAGGCAGCATTTGCTGACTCAGCCGATAACGCCGACATATCATGAGTAAACGTTTGAAACTGCAATTCTGTGATACCTGGATCGCTGGCTGGTCCAGAATTGTTGACTTCCACAGCTAAGGGAGCCAGAAAGGGGGTTCCAGGTTTAATTATAATCAGAGAAAAATAGACCCCTCCTGCCAGCAGCAGAGAGCTAATTACAACCCGCAGTTAGCATTGATCTGAACGTGAAGATATTCAGTGGAAAGATACACCAAGGAGAAGGTGGGACCTTCACCTTAAAAGATCAAGGCTATGGATGAGATATGACGAGTTTCCACTCATCAAACACAACGAAAGGAGGTGGTGGCAGTGAGGAAGGGAGCTGCCCTGTGTTACTGGGTAATGCCAGGAGCTGAGTGCTGGCATGATGCCGACCAGATTCAGACACACACACACATATGAGCAATCGAAGGCAATTGACAAAATGACCCGGATGGAAACAAGGAGAAACTCTTTGACTCAGCAAGTGGTTTGGGTGGACTTCACCAGTTTCCTCATTTCCCCTTCCCCCCACCTTACCCCAGTTCCAACCTTCCAGCTCAGCACTGTCCTCATGACCTGTCCTACCTGGCAATCTCCCTTTCCACCTATCCACTCCACCCTCTCCTCTGACCTATCACCTCCGTCCCCACCCCCATTCACTAATATACTCTTGGCCACCTTCTCCCCAGCCCCACTCCCACCCCCTCCCATTTATCTCTCCCCCCTGGGGACTCCCTGCCTTCATTCCTGATGAAGGGCTTTTGCCCGAAACGTCGATTTTCCTGCTCCTCAGATGCTGCCTGACCAGCTGTGCTTTCCCAGCAACACTCTGATCTAGACTCTGATCTCCAGCATCTGCAGTCCTCACTTTTGCCGAAGTGGTTAGGGTCTGGAATGTACTCTCTGAGAGTGTGTGGGGGAGGCAGGTTCACTCAAGTCTTTTTGGGTCAAATAATGATCTGAAAATGAACAAAGTGCAGTGTGACTGGGAGAAAATGAGAGAGGAGCAGTCAGTGCACTGTTCAGTCAGAGAGCCAGCACCGGCCTAAGGGACCAAATGGCCTCTTTCTGTGCTACTAATTCTCTGATTCCATGGGTGAACAATCAAACCATGAGCTAGCTCACTGGAAGCAGGAGAGAAATCCGGATCTAATTATTCAATTGCACAGTTTAATTTAGAGATGTTTCTGTTTATTAATTACGCCTCTGAAAATGTTATCATCCTCACTTCTTAACATATTCATGACGCTGTTTGAAGATCTTCACAATTTAGTAAGTAATTGTCTTAATTATGAACTCCCCAGAGCATATCAGAGTTTGTTATCTGTTGTCACTGATGAATGCACTACAAACTGAACAGAAATGGATTCTGCTATCGGTTTTGATTTTTCCACACTCCCACGTGATATGAGTTAGAGAAATCGCATTAGAGCAATGATTATATTTCTGTCTAATTGAATAGGCTCCTGTTGTCAGACCTCTCCCCCAGACATTAATGACCACTCCCTCACCGCAGGAGGTTAATCGCCTATTTCCACAGACTTCAGCACAATCCTGGGAAAGGTGTTGATGCTCAGGAGAGAGAGACATTGAGAGTTATCCTTGAGGTTTGTAAATGGGTAAAGAAAAGGAACAACCAAATTCAGTTGTGATTTCCAATCAGCTCAGGGTTAGGCTGTCTTGTCAGTATTGTTTGCGTAGGGACCTAACAGATGGTTGATGCTTGCAGTAAATTAAACAGATTTGCTGCAGAGTGGATCTTGTGTGATTAAACTTGACACCAAACTGGAGGAGAAAGCATACCTGAAACATCAGGACGCCTTCTTGTTGTGCTTGCTTCAGACTCTTCCCATTTGCAGGAGACTCTGGGAGTTGGCCCAGGGACAGGGATTAGTGTTGAAGTGGTTGCTGCCTGCAATGCAGGTGCAAATTCCATCTAAAACAGTAACAAAACAGAAATTGCTGGATAAGCTCAGCAGGTCTAGCAACATCTGTGGAGAATGAAATAGAGTGGACAGTGAGAGCCTTTTTCCTCTGATGTTGATGGCTAGCACGAGGGGACATAGGTTTAAATTGAGGAGTGATAGATTTATGAGTAAAAAATGAGGTCTGCAGATGCTGGAGATCACAGCTGCAAATGTGTTGCTGGTCAAAGCACAGCAGGTTAGGCAGCATCTCAGGAATAGAGAATTCGACGTTTCGAGCATAAGCCCTTCATCAGGAATAAGAGAGAGAGAGCCAAGCCGGCTGAGATAAAAGGTAGGGAGGAGGGACTAGGGGGAGGGGCGATGGAGGTGGGCTTCTGTGCAGAGGAGATGACCTGGGGGGTGCAGATTTCAGTGAGTCCCTCCCTCACTGCACCCCCCAGGTCATCTCCCGAGTGATAGATTTATGACAGATATCAGAGGTGGTTTCTTTACTCAGAGAGTAGTAGGGACGTGGAACGCACCGCCTGCTACAGTAGTAGACTCGCCAACATTAAGGGCATTTAAATGGTCATTGGATAGACATATGGATGAGAATGAAATAATGTAGGCTAGATGGGCTTCAGATTGGTTTCACAGGTTGGCGCAACATCGAGGGCCGAAGGGCCTGTGCTCCGCTGTAATGTTCAATGTTCTGTGGAGAGAAATCAATGTTAACGTTTCGAGCTAAATGACCCTTCCTCGACTAAAGTAGGATAGGTTTCGAAAGGGACTCTGCCTCATTGTTGTCCCACTCTAGAACATTTGCATATTGCAGGACATGAAATCTTCCTCTGAAACCAATAAATGCAGGAATTCACAACAAATCAGGCAGCATCCATGGAGAGAGAGAGCAAGCTAACATTTCGAGTCTGAAAGAGTCTTCATCAGAGCTAATCTTCCTCCTTGAGCCTTCCTCTACATATCTCTAAGACGTAGACTTTGAGACATGGTCATTTTCCTTATCTTTTGGTTTTTTCTTATTCATGCTGCTGTAATTTTTTTTGAGAATCTGGCTTTGAGATGGTGTCGCAGACTGGCAACACTTTTCACTGGAAATGCTGTATTTCTGCACTTGAATACATGTGACAATAAATTCTAATTCTAATTATCTTGCCCTGAAGGGGATTATACAAGTGCACCACTGTTAATACTATTGTTTTTAACTCTTTCAGCTTTTCAAAGGCAAATTCTACTACTGTCAGGGTCATGACACCCGCAATGTCACGAACCGATCGGACTGCTTGCTGGCTAACTACAGGTGGATCCATCACAAATACAACTTTGACAATCTGGGACAGGTAAGGATTCCTCCGTCAACAGCTAATCCTCTTGGTGATTGAACAGCATATCAGTAAATCTCTCTCGCTGGCGAGGAGGTTTTGAAAGTGTCGTTACGCCCAGGGGACAGAAGCTCCTGGGTCATGCCCATTGTGTGACGATGGGGATGTGCGTCCATGACTTGGCCAAGCAGCTTGACCTTTCCTAAGGGCAGGCAGTAAGGGCAGGAGATCTTCCCAGTCAGTCGTTTGCAAACCTCTGTAGAACTTTTGCCGCAGGCATAGACCAGGTGCGAAAGAGCCTGCTCTTTGTTTTAAAGAGTTAATTCTAATTAAAAAGCACAGCACAAACCCCAGTTTCTACTTTTTCCTTCTGGACTTTTCCTGGTCGAGAAGTCAAGATCGCAAGAAGGAAGAATTCAGCTCCTTCCTATTCATAGGGAAAGACCCACCACCAAGTCAAACAGAAGGGCCAATTTCCACACTGTAGGAAATCAAATTTAATCTAATCGTTAAAAAAACATCCAGAAGCAACATTACTGGCCTGGCTGGGTAGATCCCAAATCATTTCCCCAAACGATATGCACGGCTCAGTGGTTAGCACTGCTGCCTCACAGCACCAGGGTCCCAGGTTCGATTCCACCCTCAGGCAACTATCTGTGTGGAGTTTGCACATTCACCCCGTATCTGGGTGGGTTTCCTCTGGTAGCTCCGGCTCCCTCCCACAGTCCAAAGATGTGCAGGTCAGATGGATTGGCCATGGGAAATTACCCATGGTGATCAAGGATGTGCAGGTCAGATGGATTGACCATGGGAAATTACCCATAGTGCTCAAGGATGTGCACGTCAGATGGATTGGCCATGGGAAATTACCCATAGTGTTCAAGGATGTGCAGGTCAAATGGATTGGCCAAGAGAAATTACCCATAGTGTTCAAGGATGTGCAGGTCAGATGGATTGGCCATGGGAAACTACCCATAGTGCTCAAGGATGTGCAGGTCAGATGGATTGGCCATGGGAAATTACCCATAGTGTTCAAGGATGTGCAGGTCAGATGGATTGGCCATGGGAAACTACCCATAGTGCTCAAGGATGTGCAGGTCAGATGGATTGGCCATGGGAAATTACCCATAATGCTCAAGGATGTGCAGGTCAGATGGATTGGCCATGGGAAATTACCCATAGTGCTCAAGGATGTGCAGATCAGATGGATTGGCCATGGGAAATTCCCATTAGTGCTCAAGGATGTGCAGGTCAGATGGATTGGCCATGGGAAATTACCCATAGTGCTCAAGGATGTGCAGATCAGATTGTTTGGCCATGGGAAATTACCCATAGTGCTCAAGGATGTGCAGGTTAGATGGATTGGCCATGGGAAATTACCCATAATGCTCAAGGATGTGCAGATCAGATGGATTGGCCATGGGAAATTACCCATAGTGCTCAGGGATGTGCAGGTTAGGTGGGTTAGTGTGTTTTGATCTGGGCCTTGCCAACTGAGATCGGAAGAGACGAGCCTCAGCTGCTGTGGTTTCATGTAGCCACTGACTGACCAAGCAGTGACCCCTGCAAAGGATTAGGGGACCGGCTGGCTGTCCTCTTGGTGAGAGAACGCTGTAAGGTCAGAGGTTAGAGTAGAACTAAAGAAGGAAAGATTGGGAAGGACATTATCCACCATCAGGAAATCTACATAAAAGGAATGAATATTTGAGTCCAATAGTACCACACTGGGGGGGAATGGTTTTGAAAAGGGAAAAAAAAGGACACAGAAAAATCTTTAAACCTGCAGAGTGAGGCAAAGTAATTGTGGTGAAAATGAGAATGAAAGGACAGTAACAAGTTGGAGTGAGACGTGGTTAAATATTTCGGTAAAAAGGAGCTTAAAAAAGGAACAAAATTGTCTGTCAATCATAGCACTCATTTTTCTGCCAAGGATAGCTACGTGAGGTTTCTCCTGGTGTTTATCTTGTTGTTCTGACAAAGGGTCACTGGGTTCAAAAAGGGAACTATTTCTCTCTCCACACATGGCCTGCTGAGTTTCTCCAGCACTTCCTGGTTGTGTCCCCACCATTTACTCACCTTGTTGGTCAGCTGACTCCAATCAGCCCACCCCTTTATTCCAAATAGATTTGACTGAGTTGACCTAAGAACAAGGGATGAGTGAGTTGGAGTGGATAATGCCTCTCTGAACATCCCAACGTGCTGATGTTGTCATGATGTGATCTGTCACCATGGCCACCATTTACAGGAAGTGTCCTTGTCCCTTCTCTGCAGGCTCTGATGTCACTCTTTGTGCTGGCTTCGAAGGATGGTTGGGTCAACATCATGTACCACGGGCTGGACGCAGTCTCCATTGACCAACAGGTACAGACTCCCCTGCCTCTGCATTAACAGGGTCCCCCATTAATGGCATTTGTGTAGCACCTTTCGTATGACCTTAGCACCCTCTCCAAAATACTTCACAGCCAATCAGGTACTTCTCAAAGTGTAGTCACCGGTATAATGTAAGAAACGTGGCAGCCTATTTCTGCACAGCAAGATCCCATTGTCTGATAATGGTCACATAACCATGGTAACATCTTCTGATCGGTACTGAGTGGTTGGTAGAGGGATGAATATCTCCCAATTCCTGAGGGTGAACACCCCTGCCCATTTTTGACATCTTGTCAGGGGGACCTTGCATACCCACCCAGAGATTAGCCACGCCATTGATTTACCACCTGATCTGGAAGGTGACACTGGGAGTTGAACTTAAATTTTGTTGAGTTTACAGTGTGGGGATTTAAATTGTAACAGGTCAAAATGCTAAACATTGAGACCTCAGGGCGGTCACTGGGCTCGGAAGGTGGTGATGAGGCCCATTGTGGTGTAGTGGTAGTGTGTCTACCTCCAGGCCAGGAGACCTAGGTTCAGGTCCTGCCTGTTCTAAAGGCTGACATTTCTGCCCGGGGTGGCATGGTGGCTCAGTGGTTAGCACTGCTGCCTCAAAGCACCAGGGATCCAGGTTCGATTCCAGCCTTGGGTGACTGCCTGTGTGGAGTTTGCTCCGGGTGCTCTGGTTTCCTTCCGCAGTCCAAAGATGTGCAGGGCTGGGTCAATTGGCCAGGCTAAATTGCCCATTGTGTTCAAGGGTGTATAGGTTAGGTGCATTAGTCAGGGATGAATGTAAAGTAATAGGGTAGGGGAATGAGTCTGGGTGGGATATTCTTTGGAGGGTCAGTGTGGACTTGTTGGGCCGAATGGCCGGCTTCTACACTGTAGGGATTCAATGAAATTCTGGGAAAACTCCCTGTAAGATGGTGAAGACCACGTGCTGTCAGGGTATCACTGAATACTTGTTCTCAGAAAGTGGGCTACATTGGGAAAAGCTGGAATTTAATGCCCATTCCTAATTGCCTCTTGTGAAGACGGTGATAGGTGCATCTTTGTGAACCGTGTTGCGGTCTGTGTGGTGTGGTAACACCCCAATGCTGGGAGGGAGGGAGTTCCGGGTTTTTGACCTAGCAAGGTGGAAGGAATAGGGATATATTTCCAAATCGGGATGGCGGTGGATCTCAGGGGAGAACTGCAAAGGTGGCGGTTCCTTCAGGTTGGTCGAGAATGTGGGTCTCAGGGAGTGCCACTTGTAGCTGGTCCGTCATCACTGGCAGAGAGCTCACTATATGAGGCATTGCCAGTCAGGTCAGGCATTCGTGGGCACTGGGCTAATTACTAAGGTAAAAACAATGACTGCAGAGGCTGGAAACCAGATTCTGGATCAGTGGTGCTGGAAGAGTACAGCAGTTCAGGCAGCATCCAAGGTGCAGTGAAATCGATGTTTCGGGCAAAAGCCCTTCATCAGGAATACTCTGTCACTGCCTCCAGCCCCACAACCCTCTAAGATCTCTGGCACATACTCATGACTCACATCTCTATCACTCCACTGTCTTGAAGCTGCCTTGACTCTAAGCTCAGAATTCTCTCCTTAAACCTCTGCGCATTTCTCTCCTGCACTAAAAGGTTGCCTTTAAAACAAGACTTTGGAAAACCATCCTAATATCCCATTAAGTGGCTCTGTGTCAGATGTTGCCTGATAGACTACAATGATATATATGAGAGAGCTCCTGTGGAAAGCCTTGAGATGTTTTACTGTGTGAACAGAATGATATAAATGCACATTGTTAATCAGAAGAGTGCTGAAAACAAACTGCAAAATATAGATGACATTAAAAGATATTTTGACCAATATGATTAAATAGGCTTCTTAACTGGGCTAATTTGTATCTATAACAGCACTGTCAGCTTGAGTAATGGCAGCTTTGGACGGATACATCGCTGTATTGCAATGACATTGTTGGTCCTTCATTAAAATGGAAAAATTCTTATGACAGATGGATAACGCATAGGGTTATAAAACTAATTAAGTCATGAAATGGATCTTGTAAATGGGCTGAAAGGTTTAACTTTCTTGAAGACTGAAATGGATGCGCAAGCTGGATTACATCCAGGAAAGGGTACACACACTCACACACACTCGCGCACGGACACTCACACACTCACACACACAAACACATACACTCTCACACCCACACGCCCACTCACACACGAACACACACTCTCACATACACTCACACACACACTCTCACACACTCACATACACACAAACACTCATACTCACACTCACTCTCACACACACATACACACACTCACGCACTCATGCATTCTCACACACACAGGCAGAGTGGTTAGCACTGCTGCCTCACAGCGCCAGAGATCCGGGTTCAATTCCTGACTCAGACTGACTGAGTTTGTAGTTTGCATATTCTCCCTGTGCCTGTGTGGGTTTCCTCCGGGTGCTCCGGTTTCCTCCCACAGTCCAAAGATGTGCAGGTCAGGTGAATTGGCCATGCTAAATTGCCCGTAGTGTTAGGCGAAGGGGTAAATGTAAGGGAATGGGTCTGGGTGGGTTGCGCTTTGGTGGGTCAGTGTGGACTTGTTGGGTCGAAGGGCCTGTTTCCACACTGTAAGTAATCTAATCTACTCTCACTCACACACACATACAGTCTCACACAGACAGACGCACATACAAACATACAGACACACACCCTCTCTCTCACACGCACACGCACGCATTCACACACACACATTCACACACTCTCTCTCACACACACACTCACACACACATACATGTGCATTTACACACACACAGACACACACTCTCTCTTACACACATACGGTAACACACACACTCATACATACAGCCATACCCACACTCTCACTCACAAACACACACACTCACTCACAAACACACACACGTACACATACACTCTCACAAACACACACGTATATACACACACACACACACACACACTCACAAACACACACTCTCCTCTCTCTCACACACACACTCACAAACCCACACACTCTCACTCCAAAGATATGCAGTCATGGTGTTTTGGCTGTGGGAAATACTGGGCTACGGGGATTGGGGGAGAGGATCATGGTGTTTTTGGGTGGGATGCTCTTTTGAGGGTCAGTTCAGATTTGATGGGCCAAACGGCCTCTTTCTGTGTTGTCGGATTCGATGATTATGTTTCTATGATAGTTTAAGGGTAGGGTTGGATGAATGCCGGAGGGAAAACGAGGGAGAAGGATCTGATGATTGGGGTGAAATCAAACAGGCCAGGAGCAGTATTCCTCAAAGCGTTTTGTTTCTTCTACATGAGACTCTGAACTCTGGGCGGGGTAGTGACCTCCAAAATCACACATCAGTGCAGTGAGTTATGTCACTGTGTACCAGACATCGGAGTGCACAGCTTAAAGTGAGGAGGATATTCTGTTACTGTGGTGTGGGTCCTGGTAGAGATTGTAGTCAGAGAGTCATAAAGCACAAAACTGACCCTTCGGCCCAACAGGTCCATGCTGACCAGGTTTCCGAAACTGAACTAGTTCCATTTGCCTGCATTGGACGCATATCCCTCTAAACCTTTCCTATCCTGTGCCTGTCTGTGACAATGTTGCTCCTTTAACAAGGTTCCTTTGTCCTTGAGTTTTTTCCAAGAGGGATCGTAAAAGACACAGACTCCAAAAAGTCTAGGTTTGGATGGGTCTTAGGGCCAGTTTGACTATAACTAACAGATACTGCCTCAGGGAAAGGGCTTTCAAGTTTTTGTAAACCACTTGTACAATGCAAGGGGAGTGGCCAGTTCTCCCTGCTCGGCTTTTTTCTGGTTTGGTTTGGTATTGACTCAGTAGAGTTGCAAAAGCTGCTGAACCCAACGAAGCAGCTCCATGCTGATCCTCTCTCTCTCTCTCTCTGACATCTCTCCTGTAAGACCCTGGGTTTGATTTTACCTTTTATGCCAAAGGGGTATTTATGGGGATTGTTGCAGGAATTTGGAACAGTGTCATTAAGTTGGGTTTTCAGATAGATTAAGGTATTCTATATTCTGTTCTCTTTTGTTTCATTCGGTAATTTTATAAATAAACTCTGTGCTGTTTAAAACTTTGTGGTTTGACCAGTAACATCTGCGTTACACCTGCGTAAAACAGCGAGCAATGTTAGGGTCTGGCCTACTTTCTTGAAATGTCTTGAGGGGGTCTGACCTGGTCCATAATCCTGTCCTTACTAGGAGCTAGAGAAACAACGAGACTCTCAGTCACTGGTGAGATTAACCTTTCGTTTAAGCTTTTGCTCACTATTTACACGATTAAGCTCACCACGAGGCTGGTGCCCAGGCTCTGCTCAATGTGAATGCTCGTGCTCCTACTGATGTAGGTTTTACAGCGTCTGATTGAAATCTCACTGCTAGGCTTGATCCGGCATTGATAAACGTAGTCAATCCTGAAGCTTGGTTTAAGGTCGACGGGGATTGTCGTGTCTTTACCTCAGACCGGCTTGCAGTAACCGAATGCCCTGCTCTCTCTTGCAGCCCATCATCAACCACAATCCCTGGATGTTGCTGTATTTCATCTCCTTCCTGCTCATCGTCAGTTTCTTTGTGTTGAACATGTTTGTCGGCGTGGTGGTGGAGAACTTCCACAAGTGCCGTCAGCACCAGGAGGCAGAGGAGGCGAGGAGGCGCGAGGAGAAACGCCTGCAGAGGCTGGAGAAGAAACGCAGGAGTAAGGACTTTCACTGGGGGAGACCCTTCAGCCCACTGCGCCCGTGCAAGCCCTTAGAAAGAGCTGACTGCTTAGCCCCAGTCCCTTCACTTTCCCAGATCTCTGGCAACTTTTGTTGAAAAGGAGGATGTTTCCTTCATTAACCAGCTTCTCTCAATCATGTCTAGAGTCAGACAGCACAGAAGGAGACTACTTAGCCCACAGTACTAGCAACTGTATTTTTGAAATCAGTCCCATTTGCCTGCTATTGCCCTGAGTCCCTGATAGTTTTACTTTTCAATGACCGATCCATCTCTCATTTGACGATTCCTGTTGAATCTGCTCCACTGCCTTCCAGGCAGTGAGCTCCTCCTCAAGCTCACATTAAAGAATAAGTCCTGTTCTGGTACATTGGCTGGTTTTTATCCTGTGATCCAGGAAAAATGTCCGTGTGTACAGCAGGAACCCTTTGCTCCAGGGTCAAACATTACCTTTCATTTGGAACACGATGAACATTAACTGCATACAAGTCAAGGCCTTGCCCTGTACCATGAGTTTCTGAACAGATCCATCTCCCAGCAATTATGCAATCTTCTGTTATTTCTGATGTAAGCAATCTTATTAACTTATTCACATTAACCCTTTCCACTGCAGTTATATTTGAGGTTTTTGGGCAAGATGATGTTGCCGATTTATACCCGGTCCCATGGTGCACCTGGCACTGACCCTCCCCCTTCGATATCTGTGTCTGTGTGTGTGTGCATGTGTGTGTGTCTGTCTGTCTGTCTGCCTGCCTGTGTGTATGTGTCTGTCTGTCTGCCTGTGTGTGTGTGTGTGTGTGTCTGCCTGTGTGTGTGTGTGTGTCTGTCTGTCTGCCTCTTTGTGTGTGTGTCTCTGTCTGCCTGTGTGAGCGTGTGTCTGTGTTGGTGTGTGTCTGTGAGAATGTGTCACATGCATGTGTCTGCCTGTGTGAGTGTGTCCACCTGTGTGTGTGTGTGTGTCTGTAACTGACTGTGTGTGTCTGTCTATGTCTGTGTGTATGTGTGTGTGTCTGTATGCATGTGTATGTCTGTCTACCTGTGTGTGTGTATCTGTGTATATGTGTGTCTGTGTCAGTGAGTGTGTGTGTCTGTGTGTGTGAGTGGGTGTGTATGTGTGTCTGTGTCTGTATCTGTGTGAGTGTGTGTGTATCTCTGTGTGTCTGTGTGTGAGTGTGAGTGTGTGTGTGTCTGTGTCTCTATGTGAGTGTGTGTGTCTGTGTGAGTGTGTGTCTGTGTGTCTGCGTCTGTGTTTTTGTGTGAGTGTCTGTGTCTGTGTCTCTGTGTGTGTGAGATCGTGTGTCTGTGCATGTGTGTGTGTGTGTTTGTGTAGGTGTGTGTGTGTCTCTGTGTGGGTATGTGTGTTTGTGTCTGTGTGTGTGTGTGAATGTGTGTGTGAAGGTGCATGTGTGTGAGAATGTGTGTGTGCATGTGTGTGTCTCTGTGTGGGTGTGTGTCTGTGTGAATGTATGTGTCTGTGTGTGTGTCTGTTTGTGTGTGTGTCTCTGTGTGTCTGTGTGAATGTGTGTGGGTGTGTGTGTCTCTGTGTGAATGTGTGTGTGTCTGAATGTGTGTGCATGTCTGTGTGAATGTGTGTGTGTCTGTGTGTGCGTGTCTGTGTGAATGTGTGTGTGTGTGTGTGAATGAGCATGCGTGTGTGTCAATGTGCGTGTGTGTGGGTGTGTATCTGTGTGTGTGTGTGTGTGTATGTGTGCCTGTATGTGTGCCTGTGTGTGTGCCTGTGAGTGTGCCTGTGTGTGTGTCTGTGTGTGTCTGTGTGTGTGATAACATGCTACATCTTGATCTGCTTGAAGCTAAAGTCTCTCACTGGGAAAGTGGGAAAATGAGCCTTTGTTCTGGATGTAGCTGCTGTGTCTGGAAGCGGGAAGTCCCCACTTTAGTTGGACAGATTCCTGGAGGTATGACCACATGGTCTCCCAAATACATTCTCCCCTCCTTCCCCCCACCCCACCCCCAGAAGCCTTGGTCAACATGTGGACTCATTGATTTCTGAGTCCGGAAGTTTCTGCCATGCACAGCCCTCGGAGGTCCACGGAGGCAACAGAAAAAAAATAGAGGGACTATAGTCTACCTCGCCATGGCCTACTTCCCACAGCCAATGGGAAAACAAGCAAGCGGTTTGTCATCCAAATAGACAATTCCTAGTTCTCAAGTCAAAAATACCTGAACTGTTCCATTAACTGAAATTTTTTAACTTGGCAAAAAAACAACATTTTAGAAATCATTTCTTAATCTCTGTTATTTTTTTCTCGGGGTTTACTCGTGGCTGTAATCTGGAGATTGGTCTGGAAGCAATCCAATATGGCTGCTGTTTGAGAGGATTCAGACCAGGCAATGTAGCTTGCTAACTGAAGGTGGCATTGTAAAGGGGAAGGAGGGCAGAGGCAGTGGAGATCTAACCAAGCCTTTTCTTTATTATGCTTGCCCGCCCCTCCCCCGTTGACCTGTGACCCCGGAAGAAGCCCAACGCTTGCCGTATTATGCCGCCTACTCACCTGTCCGCCTCTTCATCCACACCATGTGCACCAGTCATTATCTGGACCTCTTCATCACCTTCACCATCTGCATCAATGTGGTGACCATGTCTCTGGAACACTACAACCAACCCAAGGTAAGGATATTCAACCATTTTACCCCCTTTCTCGCTGGTCTGTGCTCTCACAGAAGCTCAACCCTGCACATTTATTTTCTCTGCTATTGTCTGTGTTACCAAAAAGGCTATAAGACTTAGAAGCAGGCCATTCAGCCCATCGAGTCTGCTCCGCCATTCAATAAGATCATGGCTGATCTGATAGTGCACAACTCCCACTTTCCCATCATTTCCCTCTGTAGCGATTGGAACCAAGTGGGTTGTGTTGACTACAATGTCCTTGACCAGGCTTGTTAACTTGGGCCAGTCAGGAAATCCCTGGCTTACCAATATAAATAGGGGTTTTAGAATCTCCTCAGTACAGGGAGTGATTCTGAGCTGGCTGGCTGGCCATAGCTAGTGTACTGTGTAAATAAAGGATGACTTGGTGATGGGATACTGGCCTCTGGGCAGTTATTTCACTGTGTAATCTTTGATTCCCTTCCTGAGTAAAAAATCTCGCTGTCTCAGCCTTGAACATATAGAATGACCCAGCCTGGTCAGCCCTCTGGGATAAAGAATTCCACAGACACACACACCTCTGAGGAAAGAAATTCCTCATTGTGTCTGTTGGAAATGTGTGACCCCTTGTATTGAGATTACATCCTCGGTGCTAAAATCTCCCAGTGAGGGAAACAATTTAACCACATCCAGCCGATCAAGTCCCTCAGCAAACTTGTGTGTTTCAAGAGGGTGATATCTCATTCTTCTAAACTCCAATGAATACAAGCTCAATCTACTCAACCTCTCCTTTGATTACATTAGATTCCCTACAGTGTGGAAACAGGCCCTTCGGCCCAACCAGTCCACACCGACCCTCCAAAGAGTAACCCACCCAGACCCATTTCCCTCTGACTAATGCACCTCACACTATGGGCAATTTCCCATGGCCAATACACCTAACCTGCACATCTTTGGACTGTGGGAGGAAACCAGAGCACCCGGAGGAAACCCACGCAGACAAAGGGAGAATAAGACAGTCCCTCCAGACCCAGGATCAGCCCAAGTGAACTTCCTCTGGACTGCCCCCCATTGTCAGCCTTCCTTCCCTTAGCTAAAGGGACCAAAAATGTCCACAGTATTCCAGCTGTTGACTACCTCACTCTCTCCCTTTGGTAGTGGTCAGCTCAGGCCCATCCTGAGTGAGGCCATGCTGGGAACAGGTTCCACACTTCTGGGACCTGAACCCAGTGAATATTCCCAATGCAGTCCTGAGGGAGTGTGGCACTGTTTGAGAGACCTGTCCTACCATAAGAGCAGGGAGAGAGATTGCTGGTCAGCGTTTATCCTGGTCAATGTTTAACCCCACCCCATTACCACTGCAAAAAGAGGCGACCTGGTCACTATCACTTTGCAGCTTGTGGGATCTTGCTGTGCTGAAATTGGCTGCTGTGTTTCTGACATTAGGACAGTGGCAGTGTTTTACTTCACTGCGTGGGGTGTGGTCTGAGAGCCGGAGAACGACGCTGCAGAAGTGAGGATCTTTATTTTCCCCACCCCAGCCCACTGCTATCCTGACACCTGTCTGTAAAGCAGCCTCTGTGGGTCATCCTCTACCCTGACAGTGAACATGGGTCGGTCTATTTGACCAGGACAGGCATCACCAACTAACTTGATCTTTGACAATTGTCTGTCTATCTTCATAGAAACATGGAAACTAGGAGCAGGAGAAGGCCACTCAGCCCTTAGACCTACTCCCCCAAATAATATGATCATGGATACTCATCCATCTCAACCCCCTGTTCCTGCTTTCTCACCCACTGCCCAGACCCCCTCAGCACTACCGCTCAGAGTGACTTAGTTACAGTGAACTTCATGATTTCAGTTGTATTTTTTGGAATACAACTTTTAACATAACCCAATCATTGAAATTCTCACTTTTTAAAAGGAACACGGGAGTAAATGCATGAAAGTGAGGTCTGCAGATGCTGGAGATCAGAGTTAAGAGTGTGGTGCTGGAAAAGCACAGCAGGTCAGGCAGCATCCAGGGAGTAGGAGAATCGACGTTACGGGCATAAGCCCCCCATCAAGAATGCATTTGAGTTGATACTGGATAATAGAATGCTATTTTTTTCCTTATTTCTGATTTTAGTTGAAGTACCGAGACAGTGGGAAGAGAGATAGAATTATCAGTGACAGACAGCGACAGAGAGAGGGGGTGTGAGACAAGAAGTGAGAGAGAGAGAGAGAGAGAGGCAGTGTTGGAGAGAGAGAGTGAGATGGAGAAAGAATGACAGAGAGAGAGAAAAAAAAGAATTAGATTAGATTCCCTACAGTGCGGAAACAGGCCTTTCGGCCCAACTAGTTCACACTGACCCTCCAAAGAGTAACCCACCCAGACCCATTTCCCTCTGACTAATGCACCTAACATTATGGGCAATTTAGCACGGCCAATTCACCTGGCCTGCACATCTTTGGATTGTGAAAGGAAACACACACAGACACTGGGAGACTGTATAAACTCCACACAGACAGTTGCCTGAGGCTGGAATCGAACCTGGGACCCCGGTGCTGTGAGGCAGCAGTGCTAACCACTGAGCCACCCAAAATGTGGAAGGAGGAAGTGAAACACATGGAACAGGAAAAAGAGAGGGGGAGGCGGAGTGACAGAGAATGAGGAAGTGTGGGAAAGAGTGAGTGAGACAGAGGTAATGAAACAGGGACTGAGAGAGATGGGGGGGAGTATGAGAGAGGGAGTGAGACAGAGAGAGTGGGATTCTGAGACAGAGTGGGAGTGCAAGGAAGAGAGGGATGTGACAGAGAGAGGGAGTGAGACAGGGAGTGACAGACAGAGAGATAGAAATAGGGTGAGAGACAGGCAAAGTGATAGAGAGAGAGGAATGTATGAAGCAGAGTCAGAGATAGGATGAGACAGGGAGAGTGGCAGATAAGAAGTGAGTGAGGAAATGAGGGTGAGACCCAGAAGAGACAGGAGTGGAATCACTGAATCATGACAAAGAAATAAAAAGAGGGATTGAGAAAATGAAAGACAGATTAAGTGACTAAATTGAAAAGGATACTTTGCTGAATTGTTGAAAAGTCGATTTGAAATGTTAAATGGAATGTTCTCTTGGGACTAGAATGGTAAATGTAATGAAATCATTGAACTATTCATGTTGTTAATTAAACTGTTGTTCAGATTGAAGTTGAGTGTGAAAGCTTTAGTCGTGTTTGCAGGTTAATTTCCTATTTGTTCACTTGCACCTTGATATTCATCCCTGACGAATACTGATCATCAGTCATTTGCATTGAGATATTTAATGAGGAATATATTACTGCCGGAATTGAGAACTTTTTAATCATCTTTTTTTCAAATTTTCATTCCTGTTGGTGCTGCAGATAAAGCAATAGATATTGTGGGTGATATGTTTGTAATAACACACTGTGTTAGTGACAGTAAGGCAGTCTGTACAGGACTGCAGTGTCTCAGATGGGCGCGCAGTTCCTTCGTGTCTGGGATGTTATCTCCACAGATGTTACTATTGCCTTACACTGTCAGGGGCGTGAGAGAAGGCAGGTCCCCGGCCTATCTCAATCAGAGTAGGATTTGTTGGCTGGAATCAGAGAAGTTCCTTGAGGAATATTAACAAAGCAGGAAGGGAGTTAAACGAGGAATTGGGAGGGCAGGAAGGGACCACAAAATGACCTAGGCGAGAAAGATTAAGGTGAATGGTGAGTTTTGAGAAGATTTGTAGCTCAGGTTGAGGTTCTGGATATAGGTTCACTCGCTTGAAAATGAGCCTTGCAGCTCAGTGAGCAAACCTACATCCATGAAAGAGAATCTCAAGGCATTTTCCAAAAACAGAAACACTCAGCAGGTCTGGCAGCATGTGAGGAGAGAAATCTAAGTGAACATTTTAGGTCAAGTGACCCTTCCTCAGAAGAGACTTGAAGAAGGGTCACTGGACTCGAAACATTAACTTTGATTTCTCTCTGCAGATGCTGCCAGACCTGCTGTGCTTTTCTGGCAATTTCTGCTGTTGTTTCTGAATTCTAGCACTCATAGTTCTTTTTGTTTTTTCTGAAGGCGTTTAGACACATATTCGGGGCGAAAGAGGGTAGCTAGGGACAGGGCAGGTCCACAAAAGGACAAAGGAGGGAATTTATGTGTGGAGATGGAGGAAATGCAAGAGGTCCTTTGTGAGTACTTCACATCAGTATTGACCAAGGAGAAGGACATGGATAATGGTACGATTAGGGAGGGGTATGTTGATATTCTAAGGCATATCAGTATTAAGGAGGAGAATTTGTTGGATTTCTTGAAAAATGTTAGGGTAGATAAGACCCCAGGGCCGGATAGGATCTATCCCAGGATAATGAGGGAGGCAAGGGAGGAGATTGCTGGGATCTTGACAGAGATCTTCGTATCTTCTTTAGCCGCAGACCAGGGGAGACTGGAGAGCAGCTAATATTGCTCTTTAGTTTAAGAAGGACAAACAGGGATAACCCAGGAAATTGTAGGCTGGTGCTCCTTACTTCAGTGGTACTGAAATTATGAAGAAGGTTCTTAAGGACAGGATTTAATCACATTTGGAAAAGGATGGATTTACTTGGGATGGTTGGCATGGCTTTGTGTGACGGAGGTCTTGCCTCCCAAATTTGATTGTGTTTTTTTTGAGGAAGTGATGAAGAGGGCTGATGAAGGGAGGGCAGTAGATGTTGTCTACATGGACTTTACTAAAACATTTGACAAGGCCCTTCATGGTGGGCTGATCCAGAAGGTTAAGTCACATGGGATCCATGGTAAGTTGATAAGTTGGAAACAAAATTGTCTTGGTCATAGAGGACAGAAGGTAATTGTGGCGGGGTGTTTCTCTGACTGGAGGTCTGTGACCAGTGGTGTTCCATAAGGTTCAACGCTAAAATCTCTGTTGTTTGTCCTCTATATAAATGATTTAGCTGGCAATGTAGGTGCTCTGATGGTTAAGTTTGAAGATGACATAAACATTGATGGAGTTCTGGACGGTGAGGACAGTTGCCAAAGGATATAGATCAGTTGCAGATTTGGGCAGAAGAATGACAGATGGAGTTTAATTCAGACAAGTGTTAGGTGCTGCATTTGGGGAGGTCAAATGCAAGAGGAAGGTATACAGTAAATGGCAGGAGCCTTAAGAACACTGATATACAGAGGGATATCAGGGTCCAAATTTATAGCTCCCTGGAAAGGGCAACCCATGTTGGTAAAGAAGGTATATGGAATGTTTGCCTTCATTAGTCAGGTGTTGAGTATAAAAGTTGGCAAACTATATTGCAGCTGTATAAAACTTTAGTTAGACCACATTTGGAGTATTGTGTGCTGTCCTGGTCACCCACACTATAGGAAGGATGTCGAGGCTTCGGAGGGGCTGCAAAGGAGGTTTCCCAGGATGTTGCCTGGATTGGAGGGTATTAGCTATAACGGGAGGAATGGACATACTTGGGTTGTCTTCACTAGAGTGTCAGAGGCTGAGGGACGATCTGATGAAGTATATAAAGATGTGAGAGACACAGATATGTTAAATATTCAGAGTCATTTTCCCACAGTGGAGATGTCAATTATGAGGGAGCATAGGTTTAAGGTGAGAGGGCAAGTTTGAAGGAGATGTGTGAGACAAGTATTTTACACAGAGTTTGGTAGGTGCCTAGAATGTTCTACCAGGGCGGTGGTAGAACCAGATACAATAATAATGTTTCAGAGATATTTAGACACATGCATGTAGAGGTAGGGAATAGAGAGATACAGCCTGTGTGTAGGCAGATTGGATTAGTTTAGCATGAAGGAGCAAATTACTGCAGATGTTGAAATCTGTACTGCTCAAAATCATTTAGACTCGAAATGTGAGCTCGCTGTTTCTCCATGGACGCTGCCTGGCCCGCTGGGACCTCCAGCATTTATTAGTTTTGGTCTAGAATGGTTGGCACAGACATGGTGGGCTGAAGGGCCTGTTCCTGTGTTATGTTACACTTGTCATCTAACCAAAGGAGCTAACCAGTCCTAAAAAACATTGTATATATTAGATAATAACTCTCCTCACCCCCAGCTGTATTACTGAGCATAATGCCATGTATAAAACAAAGAATGTGGTAGGTAGGGTACAGGGCGACTCCTGTACCTGCAGAATCATTTCCTGCAGTTTCACTTACGCGTGGTTTACCGCGGTGGAACATCTGAAACGGAACATTCCAGAACCAGGGACCTGGAGGCTGCCAGGAAGGTACATTTCCCACTGAAATCAATGGGTTCGCTCCAATCCACAGTTTCAGGCTTCTGCGCTATGTCCTGGAATGTAACCCCCGCAGGTACTGGGGGACTACGGTATTGTAGACACATTGCACACTGTGATTCACTGGTTATAACAGTCTATCTATTATGTCATAACAAAACATGCCTTATAGGGTATGACTATATTTTATCATAACCTTCCTGTGTGACTGGGGATAAGACTGTTATATCACAACGCTGTGGTGACTGGTTTAATGCTGTATACTATAATTTAGAACCATAGACCCCTTACAGCATGGAGCCAGGCCATTTGTCCCACCGAGCCCATACTGGCCCTCCAAACAGCATTCCACCCAGACCCATCCCTGTAAACAAACATAGAACAATACAGCACAGAACAGGCCCTTCGGCCCTCGGTGTCGCACCGAGCTGTGAACTATTCTCAGCCAATCCCCCTAATCTGCACACCCCTAGATTGTGGGAAGAGATACACACAAACCAAGGGAGAATGTGCAGGCAGAGGCCTGAGGATGGAATCGAACCTGGTTCCTTGGCACTGTGAGGCAGCAGTGTCAACCACTGAGCCTCCGTGCTGCTACAGTAATGCATTACGGTGACTGGGTATAATACTGAAGGGAAGATCTAATTTTTGAGTTTAGCAGTTGGGCTCTGTGTCTAATTTTAAGTGTTGAAAATATCTGAAGTCCCCACTGAGCCTCTGAGCTGTCTGGATCAGTGAACAAACACTCTTCATTCTGCTGAATGGTTTTGTTGATGGTAATGTTTTTTCCCTCCACCACCTCAACAGTCTCTGGAAGTTTCTCTGAAATATTGTAACTACATGTTCACAACAGTGTTCGTCCTGGAAGCAGCTCTTAAACTGATAGCTTTTGGATTACGGAGGTTTTTCAAGGACAGGTAAGTGAAGGCTTTTAATCAGAGAATGTCATGGTCTTATCGGGTGTTTAACCTTTGGACCTTTCATATTTAGTGTTCAGGGTGACCTCCACTTTACTAAACTCTGTAAAATAAACAGCATCGGTTGGAAGTATAGGCCACAACTGTGTGATTAGCAGCCTGTTCAATGGACATCCATTCTATCATTTTCAACATTCACTCCATCCACCACCGACACAGTGTTCACTAGTTACACGAAGCACTACAGAAATTCATCAACATTCCTTGCAAACCCATTGCCATTTCCATCTGGAAGGACAGGGGGCAGCAGATACATGGGAACACCATGCCTATAAGTTCCCCTCCGAGCCACTCACCATCCGGACTTGGAAATACATCGCCATTCCTTCAAAATCCTGGAATTCCCTCCCTCACGGCTTTGTAGGTCTACCCACAGCACATGGACTACAGCGTTTCAAGAAGGCAGCTCACCTCCACCTTCTCAAGGGGCAACTAGGGACAGGCAATAAATGGCTGCACCATCCCATGACAGCTCAACACCACCTTCTCAAGGGAATAGTTTCTCAAGAGTGATACCAAAGTTGGAATGTTAACACTGTTTCTCTCTCCACAGACCTGCTGAGTTTCTCTAGCACTTTGTTTATATTTCAGATCTCTGGCACCTGCTGGATTTTGCTTCTATTTTCATTGACCTGGGGCAGTGGATCTTGTTTCCCCCTTTCCCTAAGGATTGTGACCCCTCCCAGACCCAGGCACCTCAGGAACACTGATTGGAATCTGTTGTGTTTCAGCTGATCAGGGCAAGGGTTTGGAAACCGAAAATGAGGCGTCAGCCAGCCAGGATTGCACAGAAAACCCGAGCAGGCCACTGGCTGTTCCGAGGGCAAAAGGGAGGACTGCAGATGCTGGAGATCAGAGTCTAGATTAAAGTGGTGCTGGAAAAGCACAGCAGGTCAGGCAGCATCCGAGGAGCAGGAGAATCGACATTTCGGGCAAAAGCCCTTCATCAGGAATGAAGACATTAACAATGAAGACATGTCCTCATTCCTGATGAAGGGCTTTTGCCCGAAACGATAATTCTCCTGCTCCTGGGACGCTGCCTGACCTGCTGTGCTTTTCCAGCACCACTCTGATCTAGACACTGTCTGTTCTGAGTTGAGATGTTTTGTTTTAATTTGGCGAATACAAGAGGCCAGAGCATCAGAACACAGGCCCCATGTGCGGTCACCCAGAGAGTGAACACAGGAAATCCTGAATTGCTGCGGAACATTCCGGCAAAGATTATCCAGGGCATCCAACAGCAACTCTTGGACGTGAAATATTCATAACAACACTGACTTTGACTGCGCAAATTAAATGGTTCAAACAAAAAATAAATTGCAGCTGGAAGTATCGTAATGATGAAGTGTCTCAGAGGAGTGAGGGCAGACAGCTCCCTCTTTACTGAATCTTGTTCATCCATAGCAAATCGGTATTTAAACTCTGGTTGATCATTCATCTCTTTGAACTGGTAGCAAAATTAATTTATAGCATGAAAACAGAAAATAACTCGTTGTGAAGCTGAGACCAAACACTCAGGAAATGGTCTTGTAAACAAGGTGGAGAGTGTGATTGGAACCATCTAACTAATTCTGAGTCATTGTTCAGCTTTTGTGCCATCTGTTCCAACTCTCTTGCCCTTCCCCAGTTTTGGGGATGAATTTGTCCCATGCTTTGAATGTTCTAAAATGGACCATAAAAACACTTTTAACCCAATCGGCTCTATCAGAGGCTGACACAGATGCATCTTATCCTCAATATACCCTCCCTCCACCCAAATTTAGACTCTTCTCCAATTTCCACACCCTACCCAATAGTCATACAGCATGGAAATCTTTGGTCCAACCAGTCCATGATGAGTATAATCCCAATCTAAACCAGTCCCACCTGCCCTGCTCCTGGCCCATATCCCTCCAAACCCTTTCCTATTCATGTTCTAATCCAAATGTCTTTTAAATGTTGTATTTGTACTGCATCGAGTACTTCTTCTGGCAGTTTGTTCTACACAGGTACCACACTTCTTGTAAAAATTATTGCCCCGCATGTCCTTGTCTCCTCTCACCTCAAAAATACGCCCCCTAGTTTTGAACTCCCCCACCCTGGGGAAAAGGCCCTTGCTATTCACCTTATTGAAGTCTCTAAAGACTTTAGCAATCTCTGTAAGGTCATCCCTCCTACGCTGTAGTGAAATTTCTTAAATATATTCAGTGACCCAGCCTCCAGCCTTCCCTGGTAGAAAATTCTACAGACTGACCACTGTCTGAGTGAAGAAATGTTTTCTCATGTCAGTCTGAAATGGTCTACCCGTATCCTGACTCTGCTTTTCCCATGACAAAAGCATCCAATCTACACATCCCTGGATACTTCCCCAAGGCAAATCCACCCTAACCAGAGGTTCAGGCCTCTGGCACGGAGCCTGGCCCCGTTGCTCAGAAGGGAAGGGTGGAGAAAGGTAGAGCGATTGTTCTTGGGGACTCGATAGTGAGGGGTACAGACAGACGGTTTTGTGGGGGCGACAGGGACTCACGTTTGGTATGTTGCCTCCCAGGTGCAAGGGTATGTGATGTCACTGATCGTGTTTTCCGGGTCCTTAAGGGGGAGGGGGAGCAGCCCCAGATCGTGGTCCACGTTGGCACCAACGATATAGGTAGGAAGAAGGGTGAGGATGTAAGGCAGGCTTTCAGGGAGCTAGGTTGGAAGCTCAGAGTTAGAACAAACAGAGTTGTAGTCTCTGGTTTGTTACCCGTGCCACGTGATAGAGAGTCGAGGAACAGGGAGAGAGAGCAGTTAAATGCGTGGCTACAGGGATGGTGCAGGAGGGAGGGATTCCGGTTTCTGGATAACTGGGGTCCTTTCTGGGGAAGGTGGGACCTCTATAAAAAGGATGGTCTACACTTGAACCTGAGGGGCACCAGTATCCTTGGGGGGAGGTTTGCTAGTGCTCTTTGGGAGGGTTTAAACTAACTCCGTGGGGGCATGGGAACCAGGACTGTAGCTTTAGGGTACAGGACCTTGAGTGTAGGGAGGTTAGGAATAATGCAGTGATCTCTAAGGAGGGTGACTGTAACCAGAAAGGTGGATTGAAGTGTGTATACTTCAATGCCAGAAGTATAAGGAATAAGGTAGGTGAACTTGCAGCGTGGGTTGGTACCTGGGACTTCGATGTTGTGGCCATTACAGAGACGTGGGTAGAACAGGGACAAGAATGGCTGTTGCACGTTCCAGGGTTCAAATGTTTTAGTAGGATCAGACATGGGGGTAAAAAAGGGGGAGGCGTGGCATTACTTGTCAAAGACAGTATCACAGCAGTGGAATGGACGATGGAAGAGGACTTGCCATCTGAGGTAGTTTGGGCTGAGGTTAGAAATAGGAAAGGTGAGGTCACCCTGTTAGGTGTTTTCTACAGGCCTCCTAATAGTCCTAGAGAAGTAGAGGATAATATTGCGAGGGTGATTCAGGAAAAGAGTGAAGGTAGCAGGGTGGTTGTTATGGGGGACTTTAACTTCCCAGATATTGACTGGGAGAGCTATAGCTCGAGTTCATTAGATGGGTCGGTGTTTGTACAATGTGTGCAGGAGGGTTTCCTGACACAATATGTCGACAGGCCAACAAGAGGGGAGGCTATATTGGATTTGGTTCTAGGTAATGAACCAGGCCAGGTGTTGGACTTGGAGGTAGGTGAGCACTTCGGGGACAGTGACCACAACTCGGTGACTTTTACTTTAGTGATGGAGAGGGATAATCGTGTGCCGCAGGGCAAGAGCTATAGCTGGGGGCAGGGAAATTATGATGCAGTGAGGCATGACTTAGGATGTGTGGATTGGAAAAACAGGCTTCAAGAGAAGAACACTAATGAGATGTGGGGAGTGTTCAAGGAGCAGCTACTGCGTGTCCTCGATAGGTATGTACCAGTCAGGCATGGTGTAAAGGGCCTTGTGAGGCAGCCGTGGTTTAGTAAGGAATTGGAGTCCCTTGTGAAAGGGAAGAAGGTGGCATATGTAAAGATGAGGCGTGAAGGTTCAGTAGGGGCGATTGAGAGTTATAAGGTAGCCAGGAAGGAGCTAAAGAGGGAGTTAAGAAAAGCGAGAAGGGGACATGAAAAGTCTTTAGCTGGTAGGATTAGGGAAAACCCAAAGGCTTTCTATAGGTATGTCAAGAATAAAAGGATGACTAGGGTAGGTATCGGTCCAGTCAAGGATAGTAGTGGGAAGTTGTGTGTGGAGGCGGAGGAGATTGGAGAGACATTAAATCAGTACTTTTCATCAGTATTCACTCAGGAACAGGACACTGTTGCTGATGTGAATATGGAATCACAAATAATTAGAATGGATGCCCTGGAAATATGCAGGGAAGAGGTTTTGGGAATATTGGAAAGGATGAATATAGATAAGTCTCCTGGGCCTGATGGCATTTACCCCAGGATCCTATGGGAAGCGAGGGAGGAGATAGCAGAGCCATTGGCCTGGATTTTTATGTCATCGTTGTCAACAGGAATAGTACCAGAGGACTGGAGGATAGCGAATGTGGTCCCATTGTTCAAGAAAGGGAGTAGGGATAGCCCTAGCAACTATAGGCCAGTGAGTCTGACTTCAGTGGTGGGCAAAGTCTTAGAGAGAATGGTAAGGGATAAGATTTATGAACATCTGGGTAGGAATAACGTGATCAGGGATAGCCAGCATGGTTTTGTGAAGGGCAGGTCGTGCCTCACAAACCTTATTGAGTTCTTTGAGAAGGTGACCAAGGAAGTGGATGAGGGTAAAGCAGTAGATGTTGTGTATATGGATTTTAGTAAGGCGTTCGATAAGGTTCCCCATGGTAGGCTAATGCTAAAACTTCGGAGGTATGGCATTGAGGATACATTAGAGGTTTGGATTAGGAATTGGCTGGCTGGAAGGAGACAGAGGGTAGTAGTTGATGGATTATGTTCATCTTGGAGCGCAGTTACTAGCGGTGTACCACAAGGATCTGTTTTGGGACCATTGCTTTTTGTTATCTTTATAAATGATCTAGAGGAAGGACTTGAAAGCTGGGTAAGCAAGTTTGCGGATGACACAAAAGTCGGTGGAGTTGTGGATAGTGAGGAAGGAAGTGGTAGGTTACAGCAGGATATAGATAAGTTGCAGAGCTGGGCGGAAATGTGGCAAATGGAATTCAATGTAGCTAAGTGCGAAGTCGTTCACTTTGGTAGGAATAACAAGATGATGGATTACTGGGCTAATGGTAGGCTACTTGGTAGTGTGGATGAGCAGAGGGATCTTGGTGTCCATGTACACAGATCTCTGAAAGTTGCCACCCAGGTAAATAGTGCTGTGAGGAAGGCATATGGTGTACTGGGCTTTATTGGCAGAGGAATTGAGTTCCGGAGTCCTGAGGTCATGTTGCAGTTGTATAAGACTCTGGTGCGGCCTCATCTGGAGTATTGTGTGCAGTTTTGGTCGCCATACTATAGGAAGGATGTGGAAGCTTTAGAACGAGTGCAGAGGAGGTTTACCAGGATGTTGCCTGGAATGGTAGGAAAATCTTATGAGGAAAGGCTGAGGCACTTGGGGCTGTTCTCATTGGAGAAGAGAAGGTTTAGGGGAGATCTGATAGAAGTGTATAAGATGATTAGGGGTTTAGATAGGGTAGATACTAAGAACCTTTTACCGCTAATGGAGTCAGGTGTTACTAGGGGACATAGCTTTAAATTAAGGGGTGGTAGGTATAGGACAGATGTTAGGGGTAGATTCTTCACACAGCGGGTTGTGAGTTCATGGAATGCCCTGCCCGTATCAGTGGTGAACTCTCCTTCTTTATGGTCATTTAAGCGGGCATTGGATAGGCATTTGGAAGTTATTGGGCTAGTGTAGGTTAGGTAGGATTCAGTCGGCGCAACATCGAGGGCCGAAGGGCCTGTACTGCGCTGTATCCTTCTATGTTCTATGTTCTATCTTTGGGACTATGGGAGGAAACTCGCTCAGACACTGGGAGAATGTGCAAACTCCACACAGACAGTCTCCCGAGGGTGGAATCAAACCTGGGTCCCCAGCACTGAGAGGCAGCAGTGCTAATCACCATGCCACCCATTTCTACCTCAACGTGAATGCCCCGCCAATCCTCCATTTCTCTTGGGCTCTGCGTTCAGGATGCCATCCTCCACTCTGCCAGCCCCAGACTGTGTGTTGAAAGATGTGTTGCTGGAAAAGCACAGCAGGTCGGGTAGCATCTGAGGAGCAGGAGAGTCGACATTTCAGGCATAAGCCCTTCATCTCCCTAACAAAGGGTTCATGCCCAAGACATCGACTCTGCCGCTCCTCGGATGCTGCCCGACCTGCTGTGCTTTTCCAGCACCACACTTTTCGGCTCTGACTTTCCAGCGTCTGCAGTCCTCACTTCCTCCCCCACTGTGTGTTGCTCCCTGAGTAATGTGATGTGCTGCTTGCTGCAGTAGAATAGCAAGGCAAACTCCTCCTAAGTCTCACATGTGAGGAAAGGTACTTGGACAAAGCTCGGAGTTCAGCGAAAGTTGGGATTATTGTTTGAGACAGTGAGGGATAAGGTTAGGGAATGTGGAATGACCTGGGAATACTGAGGAAACATCAGTGCAAGTTCCTGTCTTCCTGTCCCCGTGTGAGTGAGACGTGTTGGTTAGACATTGCACGGACTGATTGGGAGGATGTGACTTCAGCCGCTGTCGGCACCTGATCAGAGCTACAGAAGGAATTAATCTACTTTACATCTCAAAGGGCCATTCAGACTTTACACGTTCCCAGTTTTATTTTCCATCGCCTGGGGGTATAATCACCGTTTTATTGTTTATTATTGTTATGATTATTCCTGGTCTGTGAGTTATGACCGTTCTCACAAAATCGCTTCACTAAATTAGTCAGCAAGACAAGCCAAGCTCTGACTTGACTCGAGCTCTCTCAAACATTCTGCCAGGAATCAATCAATCCCAGTGGCAGCTCCCAGCCAAACGTTCAAATATTCCGGGGTCTGGATCATAACATTATACAATGCTGCATGAAACTGTCACAGCAGGACCTGTGCTGTCCCTGTCCTGGGAGTGTTTGATGAGGACAGTGTAGAGGGAGCTTTACTCTGTATCAAACCCTGTGCTGTCCCTGTCCTGGGAGTATTTGATGGGGACAGTGTAGAGGGAGCTTTACTCTGTATCTCACCCCGTGCTGTCCCTGTCCCTGGGAGTATTTGATGGGGACAGTGTAGAGGGAGCTTTACTCTGTATCTCACCCCGTGCTGTCCCTGTCCCTGGGAGTGTTTGATGGCGGACAGTGTAGAGGGAGCTTTACTCTGTATCTGCTGGGAGGTGATGCAGCTTTAGATGTGGTTGAAAGTTGCTAGCCAACGTCAGACATGTCTTTTCCGTCCTTCCATGTGTATCCAGAGCAGGTTTATTGACTCAGACCTGTTCTGCTATCCCCTGCAGTCGATGAGAAAGTGAAGCCCATTGTGGGTGAGCCCTGACTGGGATCTGTATTTGTGTGGAACAGGTGGAACCAACTGGACCTGGCCATCGTGCTGCTCTCTGTGATGGGAATCACTTTAGAGGAGATCGAGATCAGTGCTGCCCTGCCCATTAATCCCACCATCATCCGGATCATGAGGGTTCTCCGGATCACTCGGGGTAAGTGATAGGTCGTACCTGAGGCGTTCCTCGGAAGGCAGAGGGTACTGAGCAGTACCTGAAGAGGAAGATGGTGTACAATAAATCGTAGGAAGTGGCTAAAAAGGGAAGGTCAGAATTCTGCAGCCTGTAACTCCCCTCCTGTCTCCCAGAAGCCTGTCCACCATCAATAAGGCACCAGTCAGGAGTGTGAGGGAATACTTCCCACTTACCCTGAATGGGTGCAGCTCCAACAACACTCAAGAAGGGGACCATTCAGCCCAAAATGTGTCTACTGGCTCTTTGAAGGAATTATCCTGAGCAGTACGTAATGTATTCTCCAAATCCCTCATTGAGACTACTGAAGCCACTTTAATCGTGGGTACGTTTCCAAACATCAAGCATCCAAAACTAAGGACAGCTGACATCTGCCCAGCACTCTGTCTGATTGCAGTAACATTTCCATCCTTCTCAATATTCTCCCGTAATGCTGAGTAGAAATTCCATTAGTGTTGCTGATCACTTGCTGCTTCAGTGAGCTGGCTTTTGTTCACCCGAATATTCCACTCCCAAACTCCTGCCCTTCTCCAAACAGCTCCCCAGTCCCTGATTTGCCTGCGATTCCTGTTTATTCAGGATGCAGACAGGGAGCTGTACAGTTTCGCAATGTATAATATTCCAATACAAACCCTGAAATCATTTACCTTTGAGCGACCTTACCACCACCCATTGTCAGTCTGCCCTCTCCTGCACTCTGTGATGTCCAAATGCATTTCTGCTCTTTGCAATTCACCACAGCTCCTAGTTCAGTGTCCCTTGTGAGTTTAGGCACAGTCCATTCTCTCCCCACAGTCCATTCTTATTCATGACTGATATCCCATCACAACAACAAGCACCCGAGCTACAAATCTTCGCACAAACTTTGAATCCCAGCTTAAACTGGAATTAGAATTTGGTTTATTGTCACCTGTACTGAAGTTACAAACAAACAGGAGTACAGTGAAAAGTGTACAATATCACTAACACATGGCACCATCTTAGGGACAAGGTACCTTGGTACAGTCCAAGGTTTAAAATAATAGAGAAAACAAAGAAAAGCTTACACCACGTTACAGATGTACAATAGTGTAAGAAATAAAGTGAAAACTTTAGAGATTACATGGCATTGGTGTGATGCTGCTCTCAAATTCACTGATGTTTAACTCTTTATTTGTAGAGCTGATGACCAAGTTTCAATTATATCGGAACAGCAGGGATTAGAGACAACTGCACAAAAACAGGCAGTTCGGCCCAAGTGCTCCATGCTCACCCCCCTCGTTTCTCCTCACCTTATCCTTCTATAAATTTATTCTATGGCATGTGCAAGTCACTGGCTAGGGCAGCATCTATCACCCATCCCAGAGGGTAGCTAAGAGTCAACCCCATTGCTGTGGATCTGGAGTCACATGCAGGCCCAGAGCAGGTAAGGATGGCAGAATTCTCAAACATTCCAAAAGATTCCCCCAGCCTCTGGAACTGCTCGGACGCCGTTAGCTATGCGGCTGCTGCAGCTGCCATCCCCACGGTGATGGATGATGTCGCTTCCCCCCGCCCCCGTCATGACCACTTCCACCCCTCACAATTCCTCATGCACCACACGTGACATCATTTCCGCCCCTCACATCATCGCTGATGTCACACGCTCAGTGACTTCCGCCACCCCCCACTGCCATGTTTGCCACCACTTCCACCCCCACCAACGCCACTCACCTGTATTCTACTGACATGCCCCCCACAGACCCCACTGTCACCATCCCTGGCCCCCAGAATCCTGAGGGGAATACCACCCTTGCTCATGACTCCACCCCCATTCCCCCAACCACCACAACCACTCCAGTTACAGGCTCCGCCCCCACTCCCAGTTCCACACCCACGCAGATACCAGCTCCCAACCCTGCCGAGTTTTCACCATCCCCCCAGACCTTCCCCTCACTGAGGATGAACGATCAGTCCTCAACAAAGGACTCACTTTCATCCCCCTCCGTCCACACATCAATGAATTTAATACAAACCGTGACGTCGAACAATTCTTCCACCGCCTCCGAGCTTACTTTCACAATCAGGATTCCCGCCCACCTTCCGAGGACCCCTTCGCCCACCTCCAACACACTGCATCCACCTGGATACTCCGCGGTGGCCTATTACCTGCCCTCGACCTCTTCATTTTCAACTGCCGCTGGGACATTAACCACCTCAACCTGTCTACCCTCCTCCCCCACTCCAATCTCTCACAACGTGCTGCCCTCCAATCCCTCTGCTCCAATCCTGACCTCACCATCAAGCCAGCAGATAAAGGGGGCGCAGTGGTAGTCTCGCACACTGACCTCTACACCGCTGAAGCCAAACGCCAACTCAAGGACACCTCTTCCTACCGCCTCCTCGACCATGACCCCACCCCCATCACCAAACCATCATCGCCCAGACCATATAGAACCTCATTGCCTGAGGAGATCTCCCACCCACAGCTTCCAACCTCAGTCCGGGAACCCCGCACTGCCCGGTTCTACCTCCTTCCCAAGATCCACAAGCCTGACCACCCTGGCCGACCCATTGTCTCAGCATGCTCTTGCCCTACTGAACTCATCTCTACCTACCTCAATACTGTCCTATCCCCCCCCAGTCCAGGAACTCCCCACATACTTTCGAGACACCACCCACGCCCTCCACCTCCTCCAAGACTTCCATTTCCTTGGCCCCCAACGCCTCATCTTCACCATGGATATCCAATCCCTCTAAACCTCCAAGCCCTCTGTTTCTTCCTCTCCCGACATCCCCAACAGTATCCTTCCATTGACACTCTCATTTTTTTGGCCGAACTGGTCCTCACCCTCAACGATTTCTCATTTGAATCCTCCCACTTGCTCCAGACCAAAGGGGTAGCCATGGGCACACGTATGGGCCCCAGCTATGCCTGTCTCTTTGTTGGCTACGTAAAACAGTCGATCTTCCGTAATTACACCGGCACCACTCCCCACCTCTTCCTCCGCTACATTGATGACTGCATTGGCGCCACCTCATGCTCCTGCGAGGAGGTCGAACAGTTCATCAACTTCACCAACACATTCCACCCCGACCTTAAATTTACCTGGTCCATCTCTGACACCTCCCTCCCCTTCCTGGACCTCTCCATCTCCATTGATGACGACTGACTTGACACTGACATTTTTTACAAACCCACCGACTCCCACAGCTACCTGGATTACACCTCTTCCCACCTGCAAAAATGCCATCCCGTATTCCCAATTCCTCCGCCTCTGCCGTATCTGCTCCCAGGAGGACCAGTTCCCCACAGAACACACCAGATGGCCTCCTTCTTTAGAGACAGCAATTTCCCTTCTCACATGGTTAAAGATGCCCTCCAACGCATCACGTCCACATCCCATATCTCCACCCCTCCAACCGTAACAAGGACACAACCCCTCTGGTACTCACCTTCCACCCTACCAACCTTCATATTAACCATATCATCCGCCGACATTTCCGCCACCTCCAAATGGACCCCACCGCCAAGGATATATTTTCCTCCCCTCCCCTTTCCACCTTCCGCAAAGACCGTTCCCTCCGTGACTACCTGGTCAGGTCCATGCCCACTTACAACCCACCCTCCCGTCCTGGTACCTTCCCCTTCCACCACAGAAACTGCAAAGCCTGTGCCCACACCTCCTCCCTGATCTCCATCCAAGGCCCTAAAGGAGCCTTCCACATCCATCAAAGTTTTACCTGCACATCCACTAATATCATTTATTGTATCCATTACTCCCGATGCGGTCTCCTGTGTAGTGGGGAGACTGGATGCCTCCTGGCAGAGCGCTTTAGGGAACATCTCTGTGACACCCACACCAATCAACACCACCACCCTGTGGCCCAAGATTTCAACTCCCCCTCCCACTCTCTGGAGGACATGGAGGTCCTGAGCCTCCTCCACCTTCTGTTCCCTCACCACCAGACGCCTGGAGGAAAAACGCCTCATCTCCCGCCTTGGAACACTTCAACCCCAGGGCATCAATGTGGACTTCAACAGTTCCCTCATTTCCCCTTCCCCCACCTCACCCCAGCTCTAACCTTCCAGCTCAGCACCATCCCCATGACCTGTCCTACCTGCCTATCTTCCTTCCCACCTATCCACTCCACCCTCCTCCCTGACCTATCACCTCCATCCCCTCCCCCACTCACCTATTGTACTCTATGCTACTTTCTCCCCACCCCCACCCCTCTCTCATTTATCTCTCCACTCTGCAGGCACCCTGCCTCTATTCCTGATAAAGGGCTTTTGCCCGTAATGTCGATTTTCCTGCTCCTTGGATGCTGCCTGACCTGTTGTGCTTTTCCCACACCACTCTGATCTTGACTAAGGATGGCAGTTTCCTTCCCTAAAGGCCATTAGTGAACCAGATGGGTTTTTCCAATAATTGACAATGGATTCATGGTCATTGTGAGGGTCTTCATTCCAGATTTTTTAAAAAATTGAACTCAAAGTCTGCCATGGCAGGATTTGAACCCAGGTCCTCAGAATATTACCTAGGTCTCTGGATTAACAGTCTAGCAATGACACAGTTAGGCCATTGCCTCCCCCTAGTGTATAGCTACCTCAGACAGCAACCCTGTTGCTGTGCTGTCCGGAGTCACATGTCAGTCAGACCAGGTAAGGATGACGGAATTTGCTCTCTAAAGGCCATCAGTGAACCAGTCAGATGTTCACAATAGTCGACGATAGTTTCATTGCCACCGTTTCAGGGGTGAGTCTTTGGTTGAATTTAGGTTCCACCCAGTTGTCATGGTGGCCCCAAGACATTGATCTGGAACTTGAGACTGCCCGTCCAGTAACACTACCACTAACCCACCACTGCCCCCACCTGTGCTCTCTCAATTTCTCCTGCAATGTAACAATGCTGTCTAACTCCAGTTAGTCCTGACTTTTAGATTCCACACTCTCACTCCTTCTGGGAGTGACTCCTTCACATCCCCATTGGGGAAGTGAGGTTTGATCACCCAGTGTGACTCAATCCAGGGACCTTCACCACCAGAGTAACAAGGAACTATTGCCTGAACTGTTGAAAGGGTTAACCAGCACCAGCAAGCTCTCTGGGGGTGGTTGTGCAGTGGTGGGGGTGGGGGATGGGGGTGGGGATGGGGATGGGGGGTTGTTAGAGAGATGGTGAAGCCATCTACCCTCGGGGAAAATATTTTGTAGCTGTAACCATGTCGAATGTCCCCGCCCAGAAACAGACCATTCCTTATTCCTGATGAAGGGCTTATGCCCGAAACGTCGAATTTCCTGTTCCTTAGATGCTGCCTGACCTGCTGCGCTTTTCCAGCAACACATTTTCAGCTCAGAAACAGACCATTCAGCCCATCTGCCCCATGTTTATGTCTCTGAGCAAGCTTCCTCGGACTGTGCAGCACCTCATAGAGTCATAGAGTCCTACAGCACAGAGACAGGCCCTTTGGCTCAAACTGGTCCATGCCGACCAAAACGCCCATCCAGGCTAACCCCATTTCCCTGCACTTGGCCCATGTCTTTCTAATTCTTATGTGTTTGTCCAAATGCCTTTTAAATGTTGTTAATGTACCCGCCTCAACCACTTCCACGGGCAGCTCATTCCATATGCGCACCACCCTCTGTGTAAAAACGTGACCCCTCGGGTTTCCTGTTATTCTTTCCTCTCTAACCTTAAACTATTGCCCTCCAGTCCTCGATTCCCCAACCCTGGGACAAAGACTGAGTGCATTCACCCTATCCAAGTCTCTCATGATCTCATCCATTTTTATAAGATTCCCCCCTCAGTCTCCTACTCTGTAAAGATAAAAGTCCTAACTTGTCCAACCTCTCCCTACAACTCAGACCATTGAGTCCAGGCAACATCCGTGGAAATTTCTTCTGCACACTTTCCAATTTAAGAACATCCTTCCTGTAGCAAGGTGACTAAAACTGATCACAACACTCCAAGTGCAGACTCACCAGCATCCTTCCTATCAACTTAACTCCCCAACTTTGATACTCAGTGCCCTGGCTGAGGAAGGCCAGTGTTTCAAAAGCTTTCTTCACTGCCCTGTCTACCTGGGACTCCACTTTCAGGGAACCCATGCACCTGAACTCCAAGGTCCCTCTGTTCCACTCCACTCCTTAAGGCCCTGCCATTCACCATGAAACACTTGCTTTGACTTGACTTTCCTCACTCTATCTTTCCATTTTGATTTTCTCAGTGCTAAAGTTGCTGAAGATGGCCACCGGAATGAGGGCCCTCCTGGACACCGTAGTACAGGCCCTGCCTCAGGTAAACCAACAGACCTGGCTCATTCCCATCGATTTCATGTTTTTTCTTCACATTTTCATGCAACGCTTTCACAAATTGGAGAGAATTTGTGCGGACTGTTCTACAGGAACACACTGCGGTGGGCTTTCTGGTGACCAATGAACGTTACAAAACCAAGGGATCTCTGGTTAGCAAATTCTGCATGTCAGCCACTGTGTACTGGTCTTGAATGATAATTAACTGTAGCTGTTGAAGGTAAAATCTGTCAGGGTTCCCAAGAGTCCGAGCAAGTCCTGCAAAAGTGATCTTAAGCATAAGGTTGGGTTTGTTAAGTAAATCCACCGCTGTCACTGGGTCAAACTCCTGTGCACGGACTGCAGCGGTTCAGTAAGGCAGATCACCATCACCTTCTCAAGAGGCAACTAGGGATGGGACAATAAATGCTGGCCCAGCCAGCGATACTCAGGTCCCACAGGAGAATTTTAATAAAGACAGATTTTAAATCTGAGGGGAATCAAGGGTTAATGGGGAAAGGAAGGAAAGTGGGGCTGAGGATGATCAGATCAGCCATGATCACATTGAATGGTGGAGCAGACTCAATGGGCTGAATGGCCTGCTCCTGCCCCCATGTCCTGTGGTCCTGGAGTCACCACAACTTGAAGATTAATTCCCAGAGAAAATGATAGGGGCATATTTTAGTGGGCGGCATGGTAGCACAGTGGTTAGCACTGCTGCCTCACAGCGCCAGAGACCCGGGTTCAATTCCCGCCTCAGGCAACTGACTGTGTGGAGTTTGCACGTTCTCCCCGTGTCTGCGTGGGTTTCCTCCGGTTTCCTCCCGCAGTCCAAAGATGTGCAGGTCAGGTGAATTGGCCATGCTAAACCGCCCATAGTGTTAGGTAAGGGGTAAATGTAGGGGTATGGGTGGCTTGTGGGTCAGTGTGGACTTGTTGGGCTGAAGGGCCTGTTTCCACACTGTAAGTAATCTAATATTTTAAAAAACGCTTCATTCAGTTAATGGAAATGGAAGAGTTGGTGTGTAAAAGGTTGTTTATTTGTTTTGGGGAAATCAGGGTGGGGGGACAGGGAATGGCATGTGGAACATGTTGGAACCCCATTGGAATGAAGCTGGTAATCACCTACAGGGCAGGGTGGGAATACCTGCCCCTCCCACTGATGGTGAGATTGGGCAAGACCTAAACGGATGAGTTTGCACCTATTTGAGGCATTAGATGCCCAAGATGTACCAGTGCAGGTGATACCTCGAGAGAAAATCATCTCAGTATTAAACAAAAAGTATTAACTGGGACAACACATCCATCCTAGGACAAGCCAAACAGAGACATGCACAAGCAGTCTGAGGAGCATGGTATTCCAATTGGAAGTCTATCAACAAATCCCATCTACCACCCTCTGAGGAAAAAGACAGGAAATGACATCACCAACCCAAAGGAACCTAAACCCATAAATAGAAAGCAGGACATAACACCAGCACTTCACCTGAGGCTCACTGATGATGTTACCTCGTATGGTGATGAAATATCTGAAAACAAAGCTTCCAGCTCAGCGAGCTAACTTACACCCACATACTGAGTTGTTTTCACTTTCTCTGAACTCTTGTCTATCTGATAGAGACACAGAATACCATCCCTATAGTGTGGAAGCAGACCTTCCACAACAACTCTCTGAAAAGTGTCTCACTGAGACCCACCCCCACCTCCTATCCCGTAACCCTCATTTCCCATGGCTAACTCACCCAGCCTATACATCCCTGGACACTGTGGGCAGTTTAGCCCCAGCCAATCCACCTGAACCTGCACATCTTTGGACGGTAAGAGGAAATTCATGCAGATGTGGGGAGAACACACAAAGTCCACACAGTCACCCGAGGTCGGCGCTGTGAGGCAGTAGTGCTAACCACTGAGCCACCGTGTCACCCTGTTTGAGAGCAGACCATTTCACTGATGGTCAAAAGACCTCTCACTTCTGGATTTAATGGGAATACAGGGAGGAAAATGTCAGGAAATGACATCACCAACCCAAAAAAACTTAAACCCATAAATAGAAACCAATATTTGGAGGATATTAAGTCTATTGGAAGTATACAGCAGAGGGAGCAATGAGAGTGTGAGAGAGACAGGGAGACAGGTTTACTAAGAGAGCTTCTGTCAACTGGAGTTATTCCTCAGTAATGGCGAGGAACAATTATCATTGGCTGCACCTCGGATTCGAGAGAACATTGACTGTGAAGGTTTGGGCAGCACGGTGGCACAGTGGTTAGCACTGCTGCCTCACAGTGCCAGAGACCTGGGTTCAATTCCCACCTCAAGCGACTGTCCGTGTGGAGTTTGCACATCCTCCCAGTGTCTGCGTGGGTTTCCTCTGGATGCTCCAGTTAGGTTAGAATTGGCCATGCTAAATTGCCTGTAGTGTTAGGTGAAAGGGTAAATGTAGGGGAATGGGTCTGAGGTGCGCATCGGCGGGTCGGTGTGGATTTGTTGGGCTGAAGGGCCTGATTCCACACTGTGGGTAGTCTAATCTAATCTAAATTGCTTCTACCTTGTTCCAGAGAGCACTGGAATCAGTGGATTCACTGGAAAAGTGAATCAGCAGAATAATATTTCAATGATGTGAGTGGTCACTCTGCAAAACAAGGTCTCCAGGAGGAGAATAGAGGTCCTGACGGATAAATTATTCAAACCAAATCAGATGGATTCTTTCCTAAGATAATATCTTGGGGGCACAAATAGGAAAAAAAAATAGAAAGGAAGGTTTTCAGATCAGTAACAATCTGCCCATGGGAAAAAAAACACAGTGACATTCCCAAGACAGGTACAGCACGGGGTTAGATACAGAGTGAAGCTCCCTCTACACTGTCCCTATCAAACACTCCCAGGACAGGCACAGCATGGGGTTAGATACAGAGTAAAGCTCCCTCTACACTGTCCCCATCAAACACTACCAGGGACAGGGACAGTACAGGGTTGGATACAGAGTAAAGCTCCCTCTACACTGTCCCCATCAAACACTCCCAGGACAGGGACAGCACGGAGTTAGATACAGAGTAAAGCTTCCTTTACACTGTCCCCATCAAACACTTCCAGGACAGGGACAGCATGAGGTTAGATACAGAGTAAAACTCCCTCTACTGTCCCCCATCAAACACTCCCAGGACAGGGACAGCATGGGGTTAGATACAGAATAAAGCTGCCTCTAGACTGTCCCCCATCAAACAATCCCTGACCATGTGTTTACAGCATTTGTATTTATTAGCTAAGGGCAGAGTGTTCCTTTCAGTGTAGTTCTTGGATAATCTGAAAAATCAGTCATAGGATCCCTACAGTGTGGAAACAGACCATTCGGGCCACACTGACTGTCTGAAGGCAATCCCACCCAGAGCCACGCCTCTACCCCATCATTGTAACCTTGCATTCCCACAGCTAACTCACCTAGCCTGCACATCCTTGTACACCAAGGGCAATTTCCCATGGCTAATCCACCCTCACCTGCACATCTTTGGACTGTGGGAGGAAACTGGAGAAAACCCACACAGACACGGGGAGAATGTGTAAACTTCATGCAGACAGTCACCCGAGGGTGGAATTGGACCTGGGTCCCTGGTGCTGTGATGGGGTGGCACTGTGGCTCAGTGGTGAGCAATGCTGCCTCACAGCGCCAGGGTCACAGGTTCAAAACCAGCCTCAGGCGACTGTCCGTGTGGAGTGTACACATTCTCCCCGTGTCTGCGTGGGTTTCCTCCCACTGTCCAAAGATGTGCAGGTTAGGGTGAATTGGCCATGCTAAACTGTCCCACAGTGTTAGGTACATCATTCAGAGGGAAATGGGTCTGGGTGGGTTACTCTTCAGAGGGTCAGTGTGCACTGGTTGGGCTGAAGGGCCTGTTTCCACACTGTAGGGAATCTAATCAATCACCCAATTTAATTATTCATAGCGTGACACACACACACACAGGTCGTGACTTTAACAGGGTGGATCAGAGAGACATTCAAGCAGAGAGAAAGGAATACAAGCTTTAGGAGAGAGAAAATATGACAAGAGCAGACACAATGACTGGCTATGAAGCAATTCCGAATTTAGAGGCACTGCCCAGTGAAAGCAGATAGAGCTGGATGGTCACGCAGAGGTACTGAGATATGGCAGGGTTTGAACTGGAACAGAGAAATGTTTTAATGAAGGAGATTGAACTGTGCTGTTTGTGAGGCAGACTGTGTTCTCATCTCAGCCTTGCCTAGGCACACTGTCATGTGATCACTGATTAACTTTCTAACCAGTGAGATTGACTGACCTTTCTGTTCCCCTCTCTCTCTCTCTCTCTCTCTCTCTCTGTGTCAGGTGGGGAATCTCGGTCTCCTGTTCATGCTTCTTTTCTTCATTTACGCAGCGCTGGGAGTCGAACTGTTTGGTAAACTGGGTAGGTGACTGTCTGGACCAGTTGGTTACGTCGGGTTATCCAGCCCCACTGAAGGTGGGAAGATCCCAATCCCAGTACTGGTACATTGTGAGTCCCTCTGTGTCTGAGGATTGAATCAGAGTCACTGATGGTAAGGGAGTGCTGCACACTCAGCAGTGGGACTTTTCACACTCAATGTTCAAGTCAGGCACCTCCCACCCCTCCCCACCCCGACCATCTCCAGGTGGATGTCAGAAATCCCACAGCTCTGCCTGATTACCCTGGCCATTTTTAAATCTTGTGTTTGTCTTCACAAAAGCAGATAATGTGGTCAATGTCAACTTTTGGAAGTTTTCTGGATGAAAATTACCGATTGTGTTTCTGACATTAGAAAAGTGACCACGGTTCTCCATGGGTTGTGAAACTTTGAGATACCAGGGGGTTGTGAAGGATGCTATAGACATGCCAGTCTTTTGTTACTGGGGAGGGGAATGAATTCCAGAAAGGATAGAGTGATTCCTACCCCTCTCACCTTTTGCCCCATATCTCCCATCATCTCTCTCCTGGATCATGTATCATTGAGAGAATGTGCAAGACATTCATTTTCTGTAGCAGCTTTCAACATTCCCAGTTGGAGGCTGCATTTGTCCTGACTGTATCCTGGGAATTATTATCCCTGATTCCCAGGAGTCTCTCGGTGTGAATGCTGATTGGTGTAGATGCCACCACTTCTGCAGGTCTGACTGTGTCGTTTCCCTTTCCAGTCTGCGATGAGGACCACCCCTGTGAGGGAATGAGCCGTCATGCTACCTTCGAGAACTTCGGCATGGCATTCCTGACACTGTTCCAGGTGTCAACTGGAGACAACTGGAATGGGATCATGAAGGTAGGGAGTGAGGAATGGGCTGGAGCTTGAGGAAGTTGGTCCTTGGGTTGTGGGAAAGGTGCAGGAGGGTTTCCTGCTGATGGTGTGGTCAGTGTAATTCAACTGCTGTTTGGACTCAGATGCCTCGAGATGGAGGGAGAGAGAGAGAGAGAGAGAGAGAGAGAGAGAGAGTGTGTGTGTGTGTGTGTGTGTGTGTGTGTGTGTGTGTGTGTGTGTGTGTGTGTGTGTGTGTGTGTGTGTGTGTGTGTGTGTGTGTCTGGTGTGTAGATTAGGTTAGATTCCCTACAGTGCGGAAACAGGCCCTTCAGCCCAACCAGTCCACACCGACCCTCCGAAGAATAGCCCACCCCCTCTGACGAATGCACCTAACACTGGGGGCAATTTAGAATGGCCAATCCACCTGACCTGCACATCTTTGGACTGTGGGAGGAAACTGGAGTGCCCGGAGGAAACCCATGCATGTGTAGGGAGCATGTGAATGTATTGTGTGAATGTGTGTGCACGCGTGTGTGTATATAGGGAGTGTGTGAATGTTGTGTGTGATTGTGTGTGCACGCGTGTGTGTATATAGGGAGTGTGTGAATGTGTGTGCATGTGACCATAAGATATAGGAACAGTAGTAACCCATTCAGCCCACCAAACCCACCTCACCATTCAATGCGATCATACTCTGAATTCCACTGCCTTTGCCTCTAACCTTGATTCCCTTCCTGATTAAAACTCTCTCTACCTCAGCCTTGAGTATAACCAATCACCCAGCCTTGACAGCGCTCCGTAGTAAAGAATTCCACAGGCTTATTACCCACTGAGAGAAGAAATTCCTCCTCAGCTCTGTTTTCAATAAGTGACCCCTTAACTCTAGCATTAGGCCTTCTGACCTTCCACTCTCCCACAAGGGGAAACGGCTTCACCTAACCTACCCTACCAAGTCCCTGAACAACCTTCTGTGCTTCAATGTGGCCTCCTCTCATTCTTCTAAAATCTTCTAAATTTGAGTACACACCTAACCTACACAACCATAAGACCATAAGACATAGGAGTGGAAGTAAGGCCATTCGGCCCATCGAGCCCACTCCACCATTCAATCATGGCTGATGGGCATTTCAACTTCACTTACCCGCATTCTCCCCGTAGCCCTTAATTCCTCGTGACATCAAGAATCTATCAATCTCTGCTTTGAAGACATTTAGCGTCCCGGCCTCCACTGCACTCTGCGGCAATGAATTCCGCAACGTCTCTTCATCAGGCAGTCCGTCCATATCTAATTCACTGTGAAAACTCAACGCAGTTCCTTCCAAACCTGCAGCGTCCCTAGGAAGGAGAAAGGGCTGCAGATACTTGGAACACCAACTCCTGCAGGTTCCCCTCCGACACACTCACCATCCTGACTTGGAAATACATCGCCGTTCCATCAGTGTCACTGGGACTAAATCCTAGAACTCCCTCCCTCAGAGCATTATGGGTATCCCTCCACCCCAAGGATGGGAGCAGTTGGAGTAGACAGCTCCCCACTGGAATTCCAGGCCATTGTTGTCACCTTTGGTTTCAAATTCCTCTTTAACTTCAGCTGAGTTGACCAACCCGCTGAACTTGTGCAACCTCACCAGACACTCCTCCAACGGCACCCCCACCCCGGCTCTCCTCCAAGTCTGGCCTCTCCCAGATTAGCGCCCACGCCCTCAGCCGCTTGGGCGCACGCTGCTGCTGTTCCCTCGCTCAGTCATCCCACCCTCCACCCAGTTTTGCTTAAAACTGAGCCAGCCTTTAGTCATCCCCACCAGAGCTCATAATATGAAAGTAAGGGTTAAGTTTTGTTTCCCAATCACCCATGGGACGTCGTGCTGCGTTGAAGGTGCTATACAAATGCAGGTTGTTGTTCTTGCGTGGTGCCCTCCCTTTCACCAACACTGACCCAGGGCACTGCCTGGGCAGCATTTTAAATCCAGTCACACAGATGCTGCCAGCGCCTCGTTACAGAAAGATTGGAATGCAGGTTCCAGCGAGACAAAGGACTCGCATTTATGTAGCGCCTTTCACCACTTAAGGCTGTCGCATCGAACATTACAGTCCATTGAGTGCACTGAAGCCAGTCTTGTAGTGTATGAGGTGTGGCATCCATCTTAGGCACAGCAAGATCCCACATGGCAATAAACTAAGTAACTAGCTTGAGTAATGGCCCAGGGGCGCCAGTGGCAACAGGACCATCCCCGGGCAGCGGAGGGTTCAAACGTGACCTCGTGTTAAAGATCCTGTCGGAAAGTTGGGACCCCTGGCACTCCGTTCCCTCCCTCCACAGCGGGACTGCCCAGGGATGTTCCTCCAACCTTCTCCCTCATGGGCAGGTGGGAGTCGCTGAGCGGGAGGGCATTCAGAATGGGTTACCTGTGTCCTGTGGCCAATCCCTCCACCCACCTCAATGAGGAAAAGCTTGTGGGATCTTGCTATGCAGCGCCAATTCGTGTGCCCCTCTGTGTCAGTGCCAGTTTCTCTGAGAGGCCGTTCCTCCCTAACGCAGTCTTTGTTTTGACCAGGACACCCTCCGTGATTGCTCCAATGATGATCGTGGTTGCTTCAGTAACCTCCAGCTGATCTCGCCGCTGTACTTTGTCAGCTTCGTGCTGACCGCCCAGTTCGTGCTGATCAACGTGGTAGTGGCGGTCCTCATGAAACATCTTGATGACAGCAACAAGGAAGCCCAGGAGGACGCCGAGCTGGACGCTGAGATCGAGATGGAGCTGGCCCAGGGCTTCTGCTGCCAGCTGGCCGGTCCATCAGCCCCCGGGGGCAGCGCTGGGTCCGACAACGGCCCCAAGGGTCACAAGAAGAAAGCAGAGAGGCCAGACCCAGGCAAACACATCTCGCCTGCGCAGGTAACCACACGTTAGCCTCCAACACACGCAGGACGCTGCACCCCATCCAGGGCAGAGCAGCTGCTTGATGGGAACCTCGTCCACCACTCCCATCACCCACCTCCTCCCCCCCCTGACGCAGTGTGTGCCATCTACAAGACCCACTGCAGAAACTCACAAGGCTCCTTAAGGCAGCACCTTCCCAACCCATGACCACCCAGAGGGACAAGGGCAGCAGATACACTGGAACACCACCCCCTGCAAGTTCCCCTCCGAGCCACTCACCATCCTGACTTGGAAATATATCACCATTCCTTCAGTGTCACTGGGTCAGAATCCTGGAATTCCCTCCCTAAGGCCATTGAGGGTCTACCTACAGCACATGGACTGCAGCGGTTCAAGAAGGCAGCTCCACCCCCACCTTCTCAAGGGGCAACTAGGGACGGGCAGTATATATCAGTGATGTGCACATCCCATGAACAAACAGGAAAGCCAGTAGTTCATTTTTATCTGCTCTGTCAAAGCCTTTTTAATCTCCTCTCTGTTTACATTTTACTTCTGTCACAAGTACGCCCAATGTTAATAAAGCTCAAAGTTGGACAAAGTCTTTATAGACACCCGATATGTACACAAAGCAAGCAGAACAATCATTGATAGAAAGTTGTTCTGTCTTAATTAAAGGATTATTTCCTGTTTTTCTGTAATACTGCAGGAGAACTTGTGGCTGGACAGTGTCTCACTAATCATACGAGATACTTTTGAGAATGAACTGTTGATGATTGATAACCTCTCTGGATCTATCTTCCACCATTACACCTCTTCACCCACCTGCCGGAACTGTCACCACGACAAGCAAGAGGTTACCAGTTTGTCTTCTGTGTTTTTGTGTCTTTTCGGTGACTGTTTTATGTTCATGACCCTGTTTCTGATTCCCCCCCAACAAGGTGGAAACATCTTGCCCCAGCAATCCTACTGAATCCGTACGTAACCTCAAAAACTTTACTTCTGGTGTCCCTTTCGGGTTCAAAAGGTTAAAGGCCAATCTTCCCAAAAAAGAAAATCTCACACCTCAGCCTGGGAGAGACTCCGAAATATGATCGTTACGTCCACGAGAGGTTTGCCAGCGTGCTATCAAATACTTTGGGAGTCATTGGAAAAGCTCAGCGGGTCCAGCAGCATCTGTGGAGAGAAATCGGAGTTCATGCTTTGGATCGACAGACCCCTCTGAGGAAGGCAAACCTGACCAGCTGTACTCTTCCAGCACCACTCTAATTTGGGGCAGCATGTGGCTCAGTGGTTAGCACTGCTGCCTCACAGCGCCAGGGACCCAGGTTCAATTCCCACCGGGGGCAACTGTCTGTGTGGAGTTTGCACATTCTCCCCGTGTCTGCGTGGGTTTCCGCCGGGTTTTCCGGTTTTAGATTAGATTACTTACAGTGTGGAAACAGGCCCTTAGGGGCAACAAGTCCACACCGACCCGCCGAAGCGCAACTCACCCATTCCCCTACATTTACTCCTTTACCTAAATTACCACGCGCAATTTAGCATGGCCAATTCACCTAACCTGCACATCTTTGGACTGTGGGAGGAAACCAGAGCACCCGGAGGAAACCCACACAGACACGGGGAGAATGTGCAAACTCCACACAGACAGTCTGCCTGAGGTGGGAATTGAACCTGGGTCTCTGGCGCTGTGAGGCAGCAGTGCTAACCACTGTGCCACCGTGCTGCCCACCGTTTCCTCCCACAATTCAAAAATGTGCAGGTTAGGGTGGATTGGCCATGTTAAATTGCCCATCGTGTTAGGTGCAGGGGTAAATGTAGGGAAATGGGTCTAGGTGGGTTGCTCTTCGGAGGGTCGGTGTGGACTGGTTGGGCCGGAGGGCCTGTTTCCACACTGTAGGGAATCTAAACTCCCTTCTGAGGAGGGGTCACTGAACCCGAAACATTCACTCTGATTTCTCTCCACAGATGCTGCTGGACCTGTTGAGCTTTTCCAGAAATTTAGCAACCAAAATTCTTTCTGTTTTTACATTAGGAATCACATACTTTATTCCCAACCCTCTAGACTTTCCCTCATCAAATGCCACTTATATAAAGAGGAAGGTTTAAGGATGGTGTTAATGTAGACAAATGATCCCCCTCATTCATGTGACACATTCTGCCAGCTTGGGGTTGGTTAGTTCAGTTGCTTGAACTGCTGGTGGGTGACGCCAACAGTGTCAGTTCAATTCCTGCCCCTGGCTGAGGTTGCTATGAAGGATTCCCCTTCTCAGCCTCTCCCCTCGCCTAGGGCATAGACACCATCAGGTTAAACCTCCACCTCTAATGGGAGAACATGAGGACTTTACATTCTGTCAAACAGTGCCATTTTCTTCGAAAGCACCAAGCATTCCTTTGCAACGGAATTCATTTCATCGAATGGTACAGTCCAGGGGTAACCATTTATATTTTAAGGTGCTGCCCCAGTTTGCCTATTCTCACAAATTCCTGCAAATGCCCCCCCCCCCCCGAACCTTCAGTATTTATCCACTTTCTTTCTGAATATCACTGTGAAACCTGCTTCCCATTCCAGATCACAAGAACTCACCGCATTAAAAAGGAATTCCCCGTGACACCTCTGTTCTTTCTCCAGTAAAAGATCCCGGTTCCGAATGAAGGCTTTCCATCGAGTTGGTCTGGATAGGGGTGGAGGATGGGAAGCAGGTAGTAACCACCCAGGTCTGATTGTGTCTTCCCAGGTTCACCTCGCTGAGACAGAGGCGTTCTCCCTGACCTCAGAGCTCCTCTCGGACAAATCATCGTCGGTGGTTCTGGCTGATGACCTGAGCTCAGACGACAGTGTACCTCACCTGACCATCAGGGAAGGTGATGAAAAGGTATGGCAAAGGAGATCCTCTCCGCAATCAGAGTGCCAACCTCCTGCCAATGCCCTGGCACAGCCTTAGGTTTAGAGCACGCATCCATCAGAAGTTAAGCTTAAGCCATTTAACATGAGTGATGCTCTCCCATACGTTGCATTTATATAGGACCCCATCACATTTATGTCCCACGGTGGCTTGTGCTCAGTTCGTTGCTTTGAAACATTGTGACCTCTTGCATGTGCAATGGCCACTTGATGCACAGCAGGACCCCGTAATCTGTAACTGGGAACCAGCTGACCAGTTTCTGATAGTCTTGCTTGAAGAATCTCTGATCTCCTGATGCTCTGTCTGTGGTTTGGTTACCTTCAACATCCTGAGTTCTGAGCAGAAAAAAAACCCAGATGTTTCTGCAAGGACCAGGAAAGGTTCCAGTCTGGCAAAATGGAATTCTCTCTGTTTTCAACTCCCTGCATGGTGTTGGTCCTTCCTGTGTCTACCACCTCCTCCATTCACACAACACCAATACCAGCCATCCCAGATTTCCATCTCTCCACCATTGGTGGCTGTGTCTTCAGCTGCCTGGACCCTAAGATCTGGAACCCATGCAAAACCACCATCCCCCAACACCCCGCGCCCCCACTCAAACCCCTCCACCCTGGACTACACCTTCAACATGTTCTTCAAAGCAGAGCTTTTGACCAGCTGGTACAACAGCTCCCTCTCTCCACGTGGCTTGGTGCCTAACAGTGTTAGACAAAGCACGCTTTGAGCATTAAAAGGACATCAAAGGTGCAATTAGCTTCAGTGGCTAGATGCGATTAATGTCCACAGTGTGGGTTCAATTCCAACACCAGCTGAGATTGCCAGGAAGGACTGTCCTCCACAACCTCTCCCCCTTGCCTGACCCTCCGGTTAAAGCACCACCTTTCATCTCTCCCTAATGAGTGAGCAGGACCATGATGACTTTATACAAATGGCAGCTTGCTGAGGGTGGCTGTGATGGAGCAGAGCTCCCGTGCGTCACCAGCTAATACGTGTCCCTGTGCTTTCTGTTCACAGGAAGAAACAAATAAACCTGGTGCTCATGAGAATGGCAACACAAGCATCTTAACAGTGAAGGAGACAGCGATATACAGAACAAACTCACTGCCAAACAACAGCTACAGTTTGCAAGTCGAGAATTCAGATTTAGGCCAAGCAGTTGCAGAAACACAGCCGGAGCCGATGGAGCAGATTGCTGGTGAGCAGTACACCGAGTGTTGCTGTTATTTAATTACTTGCTGCTTATAGCAACCCACCTTGTGTTTCTCTCTGCCTGGAATGACAATACAGTCTTAAAGAGTGCACCCTCTTCTCACAGTGAGTCCATCAGTTTCCTGAACCAAGTCTGAGATGAATTTGGGAGTTGGGGGGAGGTGGTTGCCTTTGTTTTGGATTGAGGGTCGTGTATGATCATCCAACCTAGCCCCAGTTTCCTCATCATGCATGTGTCCCCTCCACTGGAGTGAGCGGGCTCTGTTCAGGGGCAGGGAACTCTCTCGGAACTGTTCCCTTCCCTGACGAGGGAACCACAATGAACTGTTCCCTGTTGAAGAGGAGAGTTTTCAAGACGTAATGGGCACAGAAATGTTGTCACTGCCTATGAAGGTTGGATCTAACACAAATTAAATCCCACCTCCAGCCTTCACACCTTCCAGCAGGTTAATAACTTGGAGTAACAACTACATTTGTCCCATCCTTTGACAAAGGACCGTGAGACTAACAGTACGCTCTCATCTCCAAATGTAACTGTGCTCAAACATTCTTAGTCTGTGTGTCACATTCCCACATGTTTTCAGTGTAACCACTGCAGAACTTCATTAATGAATGTATTTTAACTTAAAATGCTGGATCCATAGCCACCCCTTAATTTACACTATTGACTTTTTACCCATTCATGTCACGTTGTGGAGAGGTGTGAGCTCTGCCTGTATTTTTTTCCTTGAATACATTGGTTTGCAACTACAGAGACAGGTTCCATCTTATGTTGCTGACCTTCATTATATTGGAGCAAGACTTGGTTAGAGATCTTAATGTACGAAATCCATGGATAAATGTTAAATTCAGTTTCTCATAAAGAAACGTATCTACTTTTGCAATAAAATTTAACCGAGCCATCAATTTCACACCAACTTGATGTGTGAAACAGGGTCCTATCAGAAGTGGGTCATGGGTATTTATGAACTGGCTGTGAAGGAGCATGTAGCTTAAAGGGGCCCTATTAGCCATGGCAGTGCTGTGTTACAGTTCCCTCAGGGACTCCCCCGTACACCCTTCTCTGCATGTTCTAGATTGGAGCTGTCAGGTCATTTATCTCATTGCTGTTGGTGGGGATTTGCTCTATGTAATTTGATAGCTGTATCTCCTGTGTTACAACAGCGATTACTCTTCACCAAAATGTCCTGAAAACTACTCAAAGTTTGTACAGAACAATAAGGTCTCTCATTCGGAATGGCAGAGAAAGATTCCAAGAAGCCCCAGCTATTGGAGTACTGTATTGATAGTGTAAGGGACAAACAATGTTTGCATTTTACTGAAGAAGAAATCAAACCTTTTCATCTTGCACTCATCAGGACAGATGCAAGAATACCAAATCTCAAAGGGATCAACAATTTATACTGTATGAGAAAAGGCTGCTGATTGACAATAGACAGTAGACAATAGGTGCAGGAGTAGGCCATTCTGCCCTTTGAGCCAGCACCACCATTCATTATGATCATGGCTGATCATCCTCAAACAGTATCCTTCTCCTGCCTTATCCCCATAACATCCCCATGATTGGTTAGTCACTTGGCTCTGATTGATCATTGTGTTGCCGTGGAGAATACATCATGGAACTATTGTCCTCCAGATTTTTGTTTAATTCAATAAAGTGCCTGGACATGTTCCTTTAGTTTGCGAAGGAATAGATGTTGTTTCTAGACAGTGAACCACAGAGACGATTGAGACAGAGAGGAACAGCCTCCTTGGCATCTCAAATTATCTTGCTACATTCCTACAAGATGTTTCTTAATAGTTCCCTCTTTGTCACCTGTCCTACCATCTCCTCTTGTGGTTCAGTGTCAGCCTTTTGTCTGACGTCTACTTCGATGAAGTAAGGTGGTGTGTTTTAGTGAGGTGCTCTGTAAATGCCAGTAGTTGTTGTTATTTCAGCTATAACTGGGAAATATGAGCAGAGTCCTGATGAAACTCTCGTGTTGCTTCCCTCAGTAGCTCCTCGCCAGGCTTCTTCTTCCTCCTCTTGTCTTCAGTTTCAAACAGAGCTCTTCCATCCTGCGAAGCTTTCCCCAGCAGAGCAGACTGACAGCAGCCAGCACCCCAAGGTCGCTTCCTCCTCTTCCTGGGCCTTGCTGCAGTCACCCAACATGGCCTGGTCTCTCCAACGACAGGTAAGGCATACAACTCAGAGACAGACCCTTCGGCCCAACCAGTCCATGCTGACCATAATCCCAAACTAAACTAGTCCCACTGCCTGCTCCTGGCCCGTATCCCTCCAAACCTTTCTTATTCATGTTCTTATCCAAATATCTTTTAAACGTTGTAATTGTACCCACATTCATTCCACACACGAATCAAAATTTGTCCCTCCTGGCTTTTTAAAATCTCTCTCCTCTCACTTTAAAAATATGCCTCCTAATCTTGAAATTCCTCATCCGAGGGAAAACACCACCATTAATCCTATCTATGTCCATCATAGTTTTATAAACTTCTATAAGATCAGCTGTCAACCCCCTATGCTCCAGTGAAAAAAGTCTCAGTCTATCTAACCTTTCTTCATGAATCCAACCTTCCATTCCCTTCGGAATCTCTTCGGAACTCTCTCCAGTTTAATAATATCCTTCCTATAGCAGGGTGACCAGAACTGGACACAATATTACAGGAGACCCCTCACCAACGTCCTGTACAATTTCAACATGACATCTCCAACTCCTGTAGTCAAAGTTCCAAGCAATGAAGACAAGCATGCTAATTGCCTTTTTGACCACCCTGTCTACCTGTGACACAAACTTCAGACAATTATGTACCTGAACCCCTGGCTCACTCTGTTCTACAACACTACCCAGGGCCCTACTGTTAAATGTATAAGTCCTGTTCCCTGTTTGTTGTACCTTGCATTTATCCAAAGTCACCAAAACATAAGTAATTGAGAGCTGCGAATGGGGTTGGTTAGCACAGGGGTGATTGGGCATAGGGCAATGACCCAGATGAACAAACATGTGGCACTGTTGGAATTCTGGAAAAATCTAATACAAGAATTCATACTAAAGGGAATGTTTAGTCACAATTAATTCCCAGAATGTTCAATATTGTCTTTAAACTGTTTGCCTACGTAGAACAGTCGATCTTCCATAATTACACCAGCACCACTCCCCACCTCTTCCTCCGCTACATTGATGACTGCATTGGCGCCACCTCGTGTTCCCGCGAGGAGGTTGAGCAATTCATCACCTTCACCAACACGTTCCACCCTGCCCTTAAATTTACCTGGGCCAGGTCTGACACCTCCCTCCCCTTCCTGAACCTCTCCATCTCCATTAATGACGACCGACTTGACACTGACATTTTTTACAAACCCACCGACTCCCACAGCTACCTGGATTATACCTCTTCCCACCCTACCTCCTGCAAAAATGCCATCCCATATTCCCAATTCCTCTACCTCCACTGTATCTGCTCCCAGGAGGACCAGTTCCACCACAGAACACACCAGATGGCCTCTTTCTTTAGAGACCGCAATTTCCCTTCCCACATGGTTGAAGATGCCCTCCAACACATCTCGTCCACATCCTGCACCTCCGTCCTCAGACCCCACCCCTCCAACCGTAGCAAGGACAGAATGCCTCTGGTGCTCACCTTCCACCCTACAAACCTTCGCATAAACCAAATCATCCACCGACATTTCCACCACCTCCAAACAGACCCCATCACCAGGGGATACATTTCCCTCCCCCCCCCCCCCCCTTTCCACCTTCTGCAAAGACCGTTCCCTCCGTGACTACCTGGTCAGGTCCACGCCCCCCAACAACCCACCCTCCCATCCTGGCACTTTCCCCTGCCACTGCAGGAATTGCAAAGCCTGTGCCCACACCTCTTCCCTCACCTCCATCCAAGGCCCCAAAGGAGCCTTCCACATCCATCAAAGTTTTACCTGCACATCCACCAATATCATTTATTGTATCCATTGCTCCCGATGCGGTCTCCTCTACATTGGGGAGACTGGGCGCCTCCTAGCAGAGCGCTTTAGGGAACATCTCTGGGACACCCTCACCAATCAACCACACCACCCCGTGGCCCAACATTTCAACTCCCCCTCCCACTCTGCCGAGGACATGGAGGTCCTGGGCCTCCTTCACTGCCGCTTCCTCACCACCCGACGCCTGGAGGAAGAACACCTCATCTTCCGCTTTGGAACACTTCAACCCCAGGGCATCAATATGGACTTCAACAGCTTCCTCATTTTCCCTTCCCCCACCTCACCCTAGTTCCAAACTTCCAGCTCAGCACTGTCCCCATGACTTGTCCTACCTGCCTATCTTCTTTTCCACCTATCCACTCCACCCTCCTCCCTGAATTATCACCTTCATCCCCTCCCCCACTCACCTATTGTACTCTATGCTACTTTCTCCCCACCCCCACCCTCCTCTAGCTTATCTCTCCACGCTTCAGGCTCACTGCCTTTATTCCTGATGAAGAACTTTTGCCTGAAACATCGATTTTCCTGCTCCTCGGATGCTGCCTGAACTGCTGTGCTTTTCCAGCACCACTCTGATCCAGAATCTGGTTTCCAGCATCTGCAATCATTGTTTGTACCTGGTCAAGAACAGTAATGTTTTAAATCTGTTTTAGAATTCAAAAACCCATTTTTTTGCTAAACGCACAAGGTTCACAGTTTGAATCAAAAGAATTTTATTAGATAACCAAATCAGAGAACATGAAACTACTGACTGCACCCCACCTTAAATAATCACTTACCTTAAAGATGTTAAAAGTACGCCAAACACTTAACTATTCTATATTCTAAACTTCTTAACTCAAATTTCTTTCTTTTGATTCACACTCCCAGTAACTCAAGTCAAATCGAGATCAGAAATTGGTAGATTGATGATTGGGTTTGAGTACATTTGTATAAAAGCTGAGATTTGTTTGGACCTTCCACTGACACCCAATAAGATTGGCCTTGACTATGATGAAGAGTCATCTGGACTCGGAACGTTAACTCGCTGTCTCTCCTCGGACACTGCTTGACCCGTTGTGATCTCCAGCGTTTGTTGTTTTCGGTACAGATTACAGCAGGGATTTCATCTTCCAAGACTGAGCTATCATTTCTGCACTGGTCATCCCACATACAACACCAGTATCATAGGGCTCTTCATTTCAGCCACCATGCATCAGAACTTCCTTAAAGTCTGGAGTCTTGCATCGAAATTTCCCTCTTTCTCTCTTCTGAGCTTGTCTACCTCACTGTTGGCAATTCTTCAGTTAATAAGAGTTGTAAACTCTTTTAGTCAGCGCACACAATTCCAAATGAACTACTTGAAAGACATGTTTGCTTCAGTAAGTTCATTCTAAACTAAAATAAAACCCTTCTTGAGACTAGACGCACACCCACAATCCAGCTGCAGCCCTGTCGTTATTATCTCGTTGACCGTTGCAACTCGTTCACCTGATTGAGCCGGAAGCCAAGTGCTTCATCAGAAATTATCTCCCTGAGAAAGTCGTTTATTAAAACGACCATCATTCCAATATCAAGTGTAATTTATTTCCCCAAAAGCCCAAGGATCTGCTGAAATACAATAAAGAGTACCCTTTAACCACACATCTGACCTAAAAGCTGAAGGTCCTTTTGAAACCAGACCTAAAGAGACCCAAACAGACCTGGAAACTCTGAGGAAGGGTCACTGGACCTGAAACGTTAACTCTGATTTCTCTCGATGTGGAAGTGCCGGTTTTGGACTCGGGTGGACAAGTTCAGAAGCCACACAACACCAGGTTATAGTCCAACAGGTTTATTTGGAAGGACAAGCTTTTGGAGCCCTGCTCCTTCGTCAGGCGAAGTCACCCTGAAAGCTTGAGATTCCAGATAGACCTGTCAGATTCTAACCTGGTGTCGTGTGGCTTCTGACCCGATTCCTCCCCACAGATGCTGCCAGACTTGCAATTGCTGGTTTTATTTGAGACCTGTAGACTCACTGAGTTCGGTCCATTGGAAAAAAAATGTTCACTTTTAGGTCCATTTGGATCAACCAAACTATTTTTTCCAAAAGTCCCAAATGGCCCTAAGTGGTTGATTGCAGCAACAAACAGAGACAAAGAATAATGGCAGAGTTAAAGAAATAAAAACCTTTACAGATATGGTAATGTTTTTGAGGGGCATAATGTGAACCCATTCCCAAACAGACCAGGCTACAACGGGTACAAGAGTTATTAGAATGGAATCCCTTACAGTGTGGAAACAGGCCATTCAGCCCAACAAGTCCACACTGACTCTCTGAGCAGCATCCCACCCAGACTCACCCCCTGACCCTATCCCTATAACCCTGCAATTCCCATGGCTAACCCACCTAGCCTGCACATCCCTGGACACTCTGGATAATTTAGGGAGCAGTGAAATCGACGTTTCGGGCAAAAGCCCTTCATCAGGAATACAGGCAGTGAGCCTGAAGTGTGGAGAGATAAGCTAGAGGAGGGGTGGGGGTGGGGAGAAAGTAGCATAGAATACAATAGGTGAATGGGAAAGGGGATGAAGGTGACAAGTCAGGGAGGGGAGGGTGGAGTGGATAGGTGGAAAAGGAGCTTGGCAGGTTGGACAAGTCCGGAGAAGTCATGGGGACAGTGCTGAGCTGGAAGTTTGGAACTAGGGTGAGGTGGGGGAAGGGGAAATGAGGAAGCTGTTGAAGTCCACATTGATGCCCTGGGGTTGAAGTGTTCCGAGGCGGAAAATGAGGCGTTCTTCCTCCAGGCATCTGGTGGTGAGGGAGTGGCGGTGAAGGAGGCCCAGGACCTCCATGTCCTCGGCAGTGTGGGAGGGGGAGTTGAAATGTTGGGCCACAGGGCGGTGGGGTTGATTGGTGCGGGTGTCCCGGAGATGTTCCCTAAAGCACTCTGCTAGGAGGCGCCCAGTCCCCCCAATGTAGAGGAGACCGCATCGGGAGCAATGGATACAATAAATGATATTAGTGGATGTGCAGGTGAAACTTTGATGGTTGTGGAAGGCTCCTTTAGGGCCTTGGATAGAGGTGAGGGAGGAGGCGTGGACACAGGTTTTACAGTTCCTGCGGTGGCAGGGGAAAGTGCCAGGATGGGAGGGTGGATCGTAGTGGGGCGTGGACCTGACCAGGTAGTCACGGAGGGAATGGTCTTTGGGGAAGGCAGAAAGGAGTGGGGAGGGAAATATATCCCTGGTGGTGGGGTCTTTTTGGAGGTGGCGGAAATGTCGGCAGATGATTTGGTTTATGCAAAGGTTCATAGGGTGGAAGGTGAGCACCGGGGGCGTTCTGTCCTTGTTACCCCACCTTGGAGGGTGGGGTCTGAGGTCGGAGGTGCGGGATGTGGACGAGATGTGTTGGAGGGCATCTTTAACCATGTGTGAAGGGAAATTGCGGTCTCTAAAGAAGGAGGCCATCTGGTGTGTTCTGTGGTGGTGAGGTCCACGCCCCCCCCCCCCCCACAACCCACCCTCCTATCCTGGCACCATCCCCTGCCTCCGTTCCTCAGTTTCCTCAAACCACTATAAATGCTGGAGGAAACATGACAGAAGCGCTTCACAGGAGGCTCCCAAGCACTGAGGATGTCACCTGGACAGGGGACGAAACGTCTGCAACACAGATTCCCAGCTCGGCGAACAGAACCACAACAATGAGCACCCGAGCTACAAATCTTCTCCCAAACTTTGATCATTTCCCCTTCCCCCACCTCACCCTAGTTCCAAACTTCCAGCTCAGCACTGTCCCCATGACTCGTCCAAACTCATCCTACCTGCCTAGCTCCTTTTCCACCTATCCATTCCACCCTCTCCTCCCTGACCTATCACCTTCATCCCCTCCCCACTCATCTATTGTACTCTATGCTACTTTCTCCCCACCCCCACCCTCCTCTAGCTTATCTCTCCACGCTTCCAGCTCACTGCCTTTATTCCTGATGAAGGGCTTTTGCCCGAAACGTCGATTTCGCTGCTCCTTGGATGCTGCCTGAACTGCTGTGCTCTTCTAGCACCACTGATCCAGAATCTGGTTTCCAGCATCTGCAGTCATTGTTTTTACCAGTATGGGTAATTTCACCTGGCCAATCCACCGAAACTATATATCTTTGGAGTTAAATGACTATTTTGATTTTGGTTGAAAGGTGATTCATAAAAAAGGGTCAGGTCAGTCTTAGAGTCTTAGAGTCATAGAGTCATAGAGTCATAGAGTCATAGATTCATAGAGTCATAGAGTCATAGAGTCATAGAGCCATAGAGTCATAGAGCCATAGAGCCATAGAGCCATAGAGTCATAGAGTCATAGAGCCATAGAGCCATAGAGTCATAGAGCCATAGAGTCATAGAGTCATAGAGTCATAGAGCCATAGAGTCATAGAGTCATAGAGCCATAGAGCCATAGATTCATACAGTCATAGAGTCATAGAGTCATAGATTCATACAGTCATAGAGTCATAGAGTCAAAGAGTCATAGAGCCATAGAGCCATAGATTCATACAGTCATAGAGTCATAGAGCCATAGAGTCATAGATTCATAGAGTCATAGAGCCATAGAGCCATAGATTCATACAGTCATAGAGTCATAGAGTCATAGAGCCATAGAGTCATAGATTCATACAGTCATAGAGTCATAGAGTCATAGAGCCATAGAGCCATAGAGCCATAGAGTCATAGAGTCATAGAGTCATAGAGTCATAGAGCCATAGAGCCATAGAGTCATAGATTCATACAGTCATAGAGTCATAGAGCCATAGAGTCATAGAGCCATAGTGCCATAGAGTCATAGAGTCATAGAGCCATAGAGTCATAGAGCCATAGAGCCATAGAGTCATAGAGTCATAGAGTCATAGAGTCAAAGAGTCATAGAGCCATAGAGTCATAGAGCCATAGAGTCATAGAGCCGTAGAGTCATAGATTCATACAGTCATAGAGCCATAGAGTCATAGAGCCATAGAGCCATAGAGTCATAGAGTCATAGAGTCATAGAGCCATAGAGTCATAGAGTCATAGAGCCATAGAGTCATAGAGCCATAGAGCCATAGAGTCATAGAGTCATAGAGTCATAGAGCCATAGAGCCATAGAGCCATAGAGTCATAGAGTCATAGAGTCATAGAGCCATAGATTCATAGAGTCATAGAGCCATAGATTCATAGAGTCATAGAGTCATAGATTCATAGATTCATAGAGTCATAGAGTCATAGATTCATAGAGCCATAGAGCCATAGATTCATAGAGTCATAGAGCCATAGATTCATAGATTCATAGAGTCATAGAGTCATAGAGCCATAGATTCATAGAGTCATAGAGCCATAGAGTCATAGAGCCATAGATTCATAGAGTCATAGAGCCATAGATTCATAGATTCATAGAGTCATAGATTCATAGAGTCATAGAGTCATAGAGCCATAGAGCCATAGATTCATAGAGTCATAGAGTCATAGAGTCATAGATTCATAGATTCATAGAGTCATAGATTCATAGATTCATAGAGTCATAGAGTCATAGAGTCATAGAGCCATAGAGTCTTAGAGTCTTAGAGTCTTAGAGTCATAGAGTCATAGAGTCATAGAGCCATAGAGCCATAGATTCATAGAGTCATAGATTCATAGAGCCATAGATTCATAGAGTCATAGAGCCATAGATTCATAGAGTCATAGAGTCTTAGAGTCATAGAGTCATAGAGTCCTAGAGGTGTACAGCAAGGAAACAGACCCTTCAGTCCAACCCATCCAAGCCGACCAGATATCCCAACCCCATCTAGTCCCACCTGCCAGCACCCGGCCCATATCCCTCCAAACCCTTCCTATTCATATACCCATCCAAATGCCTCTTAAATGTTGCAATTGTACCAGCCTCCACCACATCCTCTGGCAGCTCATTCCATACACGTACCACCCTCTGAGTGAAAAAGTTGCCCCTTAGGTCTCTTTTATATCTTTCCCCTCTCACCCTAAACCTATGCCTTCTCGTTCTGGACTCCCTGACCCCAGGGAAAAGACTTTGTCTATTTATCCTATCCATGCCCCTTATAATTTTGTAAACCTCTATAAGGTCACCCCTCAGCCTCTGACGCTCCAGGGAAAACACCCCCAGCCTGTTCATCCTCTCCCTATAGCTCAGATCCTCCAACTCCATGTAAATCCTTTCTAAACCCTTTCAAGTTTCACAACATATTTCCGATAGGAAGGAGACCAGAATTGCACGCAATATTCCAACAGTGGCCTAACCAATGTCCTGTACAGCTACAACATGATCTCCCAACTCCTGTACTCAATACTCTGACCAATAAAGGAAAGCATACCAAACGCCTTCTTCATTATCCTTGTATCCAAAAACCAACAATATCCTTAACTAGCAAACAGTCGGTCCTGGGGTTCTTGGATAAAGGATTCCCACCTGTAATTATTAAAATAATATCTAAGAATTTCCACAAAGGACATATTCACTTTATGAAATTCTTGGCTTTCAACAGAGAGAGATAATTCAATATTTGTATAATGGCATCATTGGGAAGTCAGTAATCATCTTGTGTGCCTGACTGTGTCTCTGTCTGCACACACTGCTCATATTTGATCACGCCAAGAGAAACAGGACCCCCCAAAGACTTCCCTTTCATGAAGAGCAAGATGAGAGCAGTTTGTCATCGCGGAGTGTACTGGGACCCTAACAGTTGGTTTATTTCTCCTCAGGTTGCCATCAGTGATACCTCCCTGAGCGACGGTTCAGTGGACAGCCTTCAGACGACACTAGAGAACAGCCTGAGATTGGCGGTGTCACCTCAGTGCACTCTGGCTCTCCCCATGGTCTGTACCGCTCTGTCAGCCCAAAGAAACACTCCCTCCTTCACCCCGCCTCTCCGGGTAAACGCCTTCCAACGTCGGACGAGCCGAGGGCTCCAGATGATGAGGGGACGCCAAAGGAGTCAAAGCAGCGGGGGCAGCACCAGCCCGGGATGCACATATCAGGACTCCATGGACCCCTCGGATGAGGAAGGGATCAGCCACTCCCTGAGGGCCAACAGCGAGCAGTCTGAGACACTGAGCAGCCTCTCTCTATCCTCCCTCTTCTCTCCATCGCGATCACCACCCACTCCAATCAAAAAATGTAACAGCACAGGCACTTTGGACACTGTCTCAAAAGACAGGGACACCAAACAATTTTATACCGTTGACCAACAAGGGTTCCTAACAGCACCCTCTTGGGTGGCTGACTTCTGCAGGAATAACCATCCTGCTTCTGGCCTGGGAGGCCAAGGAGCTGACCAGGGGACAGACACTGAGGACATTAAAATAGCACATGTGCGACCATCCTCCCAGATCCAAACTGGGCCTGAGTACAACGCCACAATGCAAAGGAAGAAAAGATGACTTTGCAGAGTCTTTTTTTTAGTTAATAATAAAAAAAGAGAAAGA